>NC_134702.1:88272816-88590316 GCF_043290135.1 Rhipicephalus microplus | reverse complement strand
GGAAACTTTCACGGACATATCCTACCGTGCGCGCTGGGTGAGAGGAGGGTGGGGTCACATACATAAAAAGGCGCCAGATTTGCCACATACCTTCACTTAATCGGACCTTCCACTTATTTCGTTGTCATGTGTAGCACCCCGAACGTATTTTCACGACAATAGCGACCGCGGAACCCCTGATCATAGGCGGGCGCACTGGAAGGGGCCCGCGGGCAAGAAATGGCGCAACTCTCCTAATCATGCAAGTGGTGAGCGAAACTCCTTTACACTCTGAATAAGTTGAACTTGTCCTGACGAAGGTTGAAAACAATTTCAGACCAATGTCTCAAATTATTTTCAGACAATTTCCATACCATTTATGACCACGCAGGTTTGGACGATAGTAGCGGCCAAGGGCCGCTCATTTTGCGCTTGGAGAAATGTTTACTTCCCACGTTCAATTGAAGGAGTCAAGCATGGGATCGAGTACTCATGAAGGCAGTGGGGAGAAGACGGCCTTCCCTATCCACGTAAAAAGGGGGGGGGGTGTAAAATCTAGCCCACACACTGATTAGCTAATAGGGAGAGGAAGCATTGCGACAAACCTTCATCCCCCCTCCCCACCCTGAACAGGAACCTCGCGCATGTTTATCGAAACATGTGATTCTGGAGGTATGGAGGAGGGGTGGTGTGGTGAAACTTGCCCCTATCCATGTTTATGTGCGCCCCTATCAATTTTTTCATTAAATGATGCACAGCATAAAGAACCAACACACAAAAGCGGAGCTACTTACAGGTATACTAAAGTGGAACAATTGATCTGCTTTGAGTGATGAAGCTCACTCTGAAAGTTCTAATGACGTTGATTTCACAATCATATCTTTATTATAAAGGAGAAAATCTAGATTAATATTTAACGTTTGAATTTCGCACCGAAACCTCTGCGCGCTCACTATGAAGTACATAAAATAAAAATTGAAGGCCATTTTAGTGCGCATGTGATAGTAAACTGTTGCAAAAGCGAATAGGCAAGCGCGCATATAATACCCACAGACAGAAGGGGGCCGCATGCAACTGCAGTATCAAGCGGACTAGTATCAAGAGTTCATGAAGTGTGCTGCTCAAAGACCCGTTTAGACACAGTGTTATATAGTATTGTTTTCTAATGCCTAATGCATTTGTCGGAGAGGCCTTATATATGCGTATACCTACATATGAAATAAATACCACGTAAGAAAAAAAAGCGTGGCAGTATGGTAAAATACCGCTTGCCACGCTGATGACCCGGGTTCACCGCTGAGACCCAGAGTTTCTCATTATTCATTTCGTTTGTATCTTTTTAGTTTTTGGGACTTGCAAAGATGCTCAAATTTCGGCCACGCAAAAGTGATTTCTTGCTCACAACTGAAGTGTATTAGAAAAAAATCGTTGTCATGTCAACAAAGTAAATGATGTTAGAGGGAGTGCATGGGGCGTTTCTTGGCGAGGCAATCCTGATTGATTGATTTGTGGGGTTTAACGTTCCAAAAGCACAATGTGATCATGAGAGACGCCGTAGGGGAGGGCTCCGGAAATTTCGACCACCTGGGGTTCTTTAACGTGCACTCAAGTCTGAGCACATGGGCCTACATTTCCGCCTCCATCGGAAATGAAGCCGGCGCAGCCGGGATTCGATCCCGCGACCTGCAGGTCAGCAGCCTAGTACCTTAGCCACTAGACTACCGCGGTGGGGCAGTTGAGGCAATCCTGTAGGAAGGCTTCTTAACGAGCCGGCGCATGATGTGTATGTCGACGGCAGCGTTGTTGGGCACGTTCTGCTTCTGGCACTGCTGTTGACCACGTCGATCAGCACGCTAACCACCCGCCCCTTATGCCATACCGGACGCTGCCGTTAGTCAAATGTCTAGCGCTCATAAATGGTAGACGTGCAGCTACCAGGCGTTCTTCATCAGACTGGTGAGGGGGCTTGGGAGGATACTTCCAGCACCCTTGCGTAACACCTATTTATGTATTTATTTATTTATTTATTTGTGAACCCACAGGGTATATTTGTACATTATAGAGGGGAGGGGCGGAAATACAGATGAACAACAAAAGAACTACAGGATTATGTAAACACATTTAACTTGAAGATAAAAAAAATGATGAAGTTTTACATGCAAGGAGCACACTTTAATAAATGACAACTGAACTAGAACCACAAAGAATACACTAAACAGTCAATAACACTTACGCCAATCAGTGCAGTTTACGATTCTCAGTTTATTAGTGCATTCCTAAATCAAGGGGGGTCGGTGATGCTTACTAATGATGCAGGTAGGTTATTCCAATCTATTGAGGTCTTAGGGAGAAATGATTTTGAACAAGCTAAGGTGTTGTGACAAGGTACGCTGACCTTGTACACGTGATCATGGCGAGCTGAACGGTACAATGCCGGGTGAATCCAAAGAGGGTGAAGGAAAGGATTGTGGTGATTGAATTTATCAAATAATAAAATGCGTGATTTCTTTCTGCGAATAGAGAGTAATAGAATATGAAGTGTACTCTTCATTAATGAAACACTAACAGAGCAATGGTAATTACCTAGAATGAAACAAACAGCGTGATTTTGTACCGATTCAATTTCGTTAATTAATGTGACTTGATGAGGGTCCCAGATGGATGAGCTGTATTCCAGTTTGGGGCGGACGCAGCTTATATATAGCTGTGATTTTAATTGTACAGGTGCAAACAAAAAAATTCTTTTCAAATATCCTAATCAGCGGTTAGCTTTTGATGTTATGTATTAAATGTGCTGCTTCCAAGACAAGTCGTTGGTAATATAAATGCCTAGATAACAGATGGAAGGGGGCGGTTATTTAGTGCATAGCCAGGGCAGATTGTGGTGGAACCAGAAATGCGCATCGATTTACATTCAATAATGTTGAGTTCCACGCCCCATTTGAGGCACCAATTATATATGTTATTGAAGTCAGATTGAAGGGTTGCTATGTCAGATGCATCTGTAATTTTGCGATATACAACGCAGTCATCCGCGAACAAACATTCGTGATAAAACTTTTGAGGAAATGTTGTCGGGTATAATATTATTGTAGATTAAAAATAAAAGAACACCTAGGACAGATTCTTAAGGAACACCTGATGCGACAGGAGTCGAGTCAGATGTGAAGTCATTCGCAACCACAAATTGAGAACAAAAAGAAAGAAAACTTTCTATCCATACAAGTACTCCCGGTTTAATGTTTAGTGCGCTTAGTTTGTGCAGAAGCAATACATGTTTAACCCTGTCAAATGCTTTTGAGAAGTCCAAAAATATACAGTCTGTAAAAAAGCCGTTACCAAGATACACGTGCAAGTCATTAGTAAAAGTTACCAGCTGCGTCTCACAGGAAAGGAGTTTGCGAAAGCCGTGTTGACACCTAGAGAAAAAGTTGGTTTTCTTCCAGAAGCGCAACAAGGTTAGAGAATATTTTGTGGTCCATTATATTGCATGGTATCGAAGTTAACGATATGGGCCTGTAATTAGATGGGTCATGAGTATCACCAGACTACGGAATCGGAGTGATTTTTGCTGTTTTCTAGTCAGAAGGTAAAGATGAAGACGTGTACGATTGTGAAAAAGTGCTCTCTAAGATAACTGTGGAGTATTCTCTGGTATTGTTTAGAAATTTCACCGTGATTTCATAGATTCCACATGAAGACGTAAGCTTGAGGCTGTCTATTATTTTTGCTATGCCTGTGGAGGGAAAAATTGTCGGATCGATGGGTAAAAAGTTCCAGCGCTGTAGCCATGGTAGGTGTACACCATGTCTTGAAGGTGAGAAAGCCTTTACAAACGCATTGTTTAGAATAGTAGCACAGTGGTCCTGGGGTGTGGGATGACCAGCCGATGAACTGAGCGATATGATATTTGATTCGATGGATTTTATTACATTCCAAAAGGTTTTCGGATTCTAGGTAAGCATGGTCGGAAGGGTGGTGTTAAAAACAAAAATTTTCTATTCTTTGCAGCAAATGTATTGGTCGAGGCAGCTTCTTTGTAAGCCGTCCATGTAGCCTCGCTTCGTACCTGCTGAGCTCTGCGAAAGAGACGTTTTTTTGCTTTGACAATCGTTTCAAGGATTCAGCATACCATGGCGCATTGTTATTCGAGAGAACACGCCTCATTGCAATGAACCGGTTGACAAGATCATGAATTTTTCTTTAAACATATTCCACTTAGCATCGAATGAGCATTCAGCGGCGTTAGGGAGGGAAATTATCGAGGAAAACACCAAGTTCATGGTTTATAGCGGCAAAATTGGCTTTTTTGTAGTCTCGAATGGTTTTTAGACTGTTATGAGACCAGAAAATTGAATGAATGATGGTAAAATGCAAGACGTCATGATCCCTAAGACCGGGCGAGTGTTAAACCTGGGATATCATATCCGTTGATGACGTTGGAACGAGATCTAAAATGAATGATTTGGTGTTCGTTACACGTGTAGGCAAAGTAACAACTTGAAGTAGGCTAAAGTATGCGCACATGTCGATGAAACGTTTCGATTCTGTTGAAGTTTGATTGACACTGCCACCGTGCACTCGAGTCATCGAGGGGACCTATTCCGAACCTCAAACATCTTCCCTCCTCGGCTAGTGTTGAAGCTAGTCGAGGAGGGGGAAATTAACTATCTCATAAGTAGAATAGATGCACTGGGGAAACGGCTACTTATTTGACTTAAACAATCGTACATGCTGCCACAAAAAGTCGAGGCAGATGATGATGCTCGGTAACAACAACAAATCAGAACCTTTCATAATTGACAGTTACACAGCACCATACACATTCTATGTCTCATGTCATAACCACAGGAAAACAGTCTAAGCATTTATTGACAGCAGTTAATACACCACCACCTATTCCCTTTGGATGATCGACACGGTAAACAATATACTTGTTCTTGATGTGGAATAACTCAGAGTTTGTAACTTGACTCGTCAACCAAGTCTTGATAAGCGCAATTATATCTGCATCACAGTTATTTATTAGGCCGCATATCAGATCCTTTTTAGGTAGGACACTACGTATATTAGTAAATAGAAGCAGTAGGCTGCATATTTTCGACTCAGCGTCCCTACCCTTCGCCTTATCCTATGGGGATGCTGTTAAAATTATGTGCCAGGGCCTTAAGACTCGAACAGACGCCGTGGTATTATTCATAGTACTTGATGAAATCATTTCATAGGCTTTTTGTTCATGAGCATCATAACCATAGCACTTTCTAATAATTAACTTTTTGTACCTGAACTTGTATGACAGATTCAGACTTTTTCCATATTATATTAGGGTTTTTCTGGCGTTGCGTGTAGCGGCACAGAAATATTCACCAACAGAGATATTACTTCCCTTGAGCCGTGTACGCTTGAAGAAGATTTATTCTTTTGTTTTATAGCAGTAAAATTAAGAATTGATGGACATGATTTTCCTTCAGAAAACCGAGCGATGTGATGCGCCCACGATATGTTAGAAACGCTTATGTTTAGAGTGCTATTCAGGATGTCGATTATCTTCAGCTCTGATTGAACAACAGACTTGCTGGAAATATGCGTTATCCCATAAAACAATAGTTTATTCCTACGGGAACGATCTTCTGCATCCTCCAATCAGTAGTGTAGGACTCCAGCGTCTTGAGTGATGCCTCCAACGGCCTCGTCGACTTCACCAAATTCATGCTGCCATTTTTTCAAATTTGCCCGTCTCAATTTATACGTTATCGAGTCTTACTTTTATTTCAGATATCGCATCCGCCACTGTTTACTGATGTCTATTTGTCTCACTTATAGTACCGAGCCTTTCTCTTTGATTATCTTACGTTCTTTTAGTTCTTTGATTCAAGTCCCGTAATGTTTTCATAACTTCGGTTAACGTATCCGATGTTTGTTCATTGGGGGCCCAGGATTGCTTTCAATATCGCCGCACAAAAGTAATAGCAAAGAACAAAATGAAGCAAGCACTTCTTCTGGACATAAAGGCAGGATTATAAATGAATCGTCACATCTTAGTCTTGTCATTGAAAAACAACTGACCTGTGGAATGGAGAAAAAGATGTGTGAGGCCATGATTCCTGTCGTGCGTCCATGCCCACTGAAGAGTGCGTTCGAGGCGCCGACTTTAAATGGGTTAGAAATCAGCGCAGATGATGACGTTGTGGATGCGCAGTGGATATCAAGTGATCGGCGATCCGCGACACGCCCTTCTTGACAGAGAAGGACGTGTAGGAATGTTTGAGGCACTGGCGCGCCTACGAAGCGACGAGAACGAAGTGAACGCATTTGTGAGGAAGCAACCTCAGATACTCAACAAATTCTATTATTTATCTTCTTTGCTTTTTGCACAATGTGCCAAATTAATTTCACAGTCAAAACAAAGTAATCCTATCCTCCTGGCCTGGATAACCTAAAGGTATTGACTTGCATTAACCATGGCCTTCTTGGCCAATTCCCATTGGTGAATGAGAGCCACGAAAGAAAGTATCAAGCAAGCAAGCAAGCAAGCAAGCAAGCAAGCAAGCGCAGGCCATTGGAAACCAACGCCTTGGGTGGCGGCTCGCGCTGTAGTGAGCATTGCTGGAATCGCAGGAGAGGTGATCGAAGCAGTTACTTTCAGCGCCGACCGAAGAAAAGTACTCTGGCAACACTGGGGTACACACCGGCAGCGGCTGCTGGACAGGTCACGAGCAATAGAAGCTTGCCAACCAAGTTCCTAAAGACCAAGCTTTTTTGAAGATATAAGTGATGTATTCTTCTAGCAGTACGTCACACTACCTAAATGTAGCCGTTAAAAAAAAACAATAAATCATACTCACTGCTACAAGAAGGGCGCAGCTCATTCGTCGTTTTTGGTGGTTACCAGAAACAGCCAACAGATTCCTTTCTGTGTCCCTTACTTCTATTACATGTAAAGTATTCAAAGATAGAGTGCTGTTTATTAAATGGGCGCACTTAACTGTAAACTTATCGAGATGGATTGAGGATCGGGTTATCAACTGTGACATAATTATCAGCATTTTTTTTTCTGGTGCAACAAATAAATACCCCAGTTTTATGTGTTCTACATGCATTTTGCAGAAACGCTCGATGGAGCACATCATGTACAAATAATCGGTAAATTATGTAATGCAGAAATATAATAAATTGTAATAAAATACATAACAGCACACCAGCACTTCAGCTGGCGGGCGAGGTTCAGATCCTTTAGCTTTACTTTCAAGAGTGTCCCAAGGCTCAGTATTTAGACTACTGTTGTTTCTCTGATAACCTAATGATATCAGTGGCTGGGCAGAAAAGGTTATTTAGGTAAAATATTTTATAGAGAACTGTTTAATCTCTACCACAGTCATGAAATTAGATGATGAATTTTGTTTTATAAGTGTTTGCAAAAAGTATGTGATTGGCGTACAAAATAGGACAGGGAAAAGTATTGTAAATCTACATAAACGCGAATTACCAAACAGAAACGTGTCCAGTCTTTTCCGCACAACATTAACAGAGACTTGTTTGAGAAAGCACGCATGTTCAGGTACCTGGGGGAGCAACTACGGAAAAATGTAACACAGAATTAATCTAGAAAAAGACGTGTGCATGATAGTCTTTTAAATGTTATGATATAGGAGAGAAAACTGGGATAGATTACGCGTGACATAAACTGTACTCAAGCACATGACGCCTTCATTCGGGCAATTCTAGAAGAATGGTATGCAGGGCAAGTTCGTCGCTGTCCATATTGTAATTAACTGTGCAAAACAAAATGGATGGAAACAAGAAATGAGTTAAAGAATTTTATTCTAAAACGTTTTGAGCCGTGTGGTCTTCACCTTTTTACTTTGGAATACTTAAAGAACCATAGTATCCAGTGTGTGGAATTACAGCTGCAGATGCCGCCCATGCAAGTGTGGTGGTGCTACACCCCTAGGTCTGTAAAACCTGTGCTGAACTACAAATCGGGCCATACTAAACTGTTTAAAAATGCCATTGCACTCTCATGTTTTACCTCTGCACTGAAGAAATCCTGTAGTCATTTATTTAAAGAAAGCCTTTCTGGGCAGGTGCAAAAACTGAGACAAGCAGGCTTTTCACGGGATGTATTGTTAAATGTCGGTGAGAAGTTGATTAAAAATTTTAAAAGAGGTCCTGGTGATGGATGTAACTTGGATGAGAAGGCGCAGCATAAGAAATTTGTTGTTCCCCCTTGTATTCATGGTTTTTGACCGCCGTCTAAAACAGGTTGCGTCAAGAAATGACGCCCAAGTGCTTATGTCTGTCGGGAAGAAGTTATCCTCTTTGTGTGCCAGAGTAAACACAAGAGTCGGGAATGAACGAAATGCCCAGAAAGATGCATGCAATGTTAATCATATTAACAAACATGTATCCTGTATCACCAGTGTTGTCTACTCCATACTCTTGTCATGCATTCAGTGTTGCCTGTTAAGCTATTTTGCAGCTAGATCTAGCTACTTTTGGAATATGGTAGCTACCGAAAGTTTAATTTAGCTACATGTAGCTGTTTCAGCATTTTCATCCGAAATTTAGCTCCTAATATAGCTATCTTAGGTAGCTATGGCTGTAGTGTGGAAGGCTTTTTGAATTATTAGTGCTCAGCGAGGAGCACTTGTACATATATAAGAAACTAACAGTCATATTATCGAAGAAAAAAAGCACAGGGGACATTGTCTGTGTTTTGAACTGTTGATTTTGTTGAAAACAAAAAGAATTAGGGGCCATAAAAATCAAAGGAGTGCCACTGACAGAACGCGTGATTTTTAGTTCAATTTAGTTTGTCTTAGTTCGCGACAAAATGCGATGGCGCGCACACACAAACACACACAAAGAGGCAAGATATCATAAATTGAGCCTGGGAAGTGATGCGATTAAGAAATCAGCATGATAGCATCATATTTAGCGGAATGGATGATGCTCTTTCAATGGCTGACATCGAGAAATGACTGTATGTGCCACACGAGTTATGGCTGTGTGCTGCCACAGCTTCTTACTTCTGCCCTTTTATGACTTTTGAAGAAAATTTCTTCATACGCTGGTTTGAGGTTACAGTAGATTCTATTTTTTTTTCTATGTGTGCTTTGATGTAGGCACACTTTAAGCTTTCTCGTCAGCTTTCCCACGGGAAAGGCAAATATTATTTGACAAATAAATGATAGGAATTCGATGCAAATAATAGAAGATTGAAGACACATTTGCTTCAGTCACACAGGAGCTGAAAGGAAGAAATCCTTCACCCAGTGATTAGCAGAGCTTATTCGCCAAACAGCTTGACCTTGGTGTCGTCTGACCAGCATGCATCTTGCATGCACCTTGGACTACAGGCACCTTGACAAATTTTTATTAAGAGAATGAAAGTGACCGTGGCTCTTTTAACGCGTTGTTCCACTGGGGTCTTCTGCTGAGTACTGCTTATTAAAAAATTATTAGAAAAAAAGTTGTTCCGTTGTTTTGTTACGCGCTGGTTAATTTTTTTTCAATAGTTTCAAATATTCGTGCAACCATGATCTTTACAGAGCTCTGATGCATTGCCAGCTCCTCTTTGAAGGGCATGGAAGCCCTGACGCTTTGCTAAAACCATGCCTATCCTAAATGAATCGAAGCAAAGCAGCAACACTTTTCGTTGATACATGTTCTGTGTAGTTGAGTACAAGAAAACGTTACTTGATAGCTCTGTTTAAACACTAAAGCAACGCAACTTGTTGCACACATAATGGTCTAAAAATGTTTGAAAAATATTTAATATACCTTTCTTGCTTCTAGGTGGACTTTAGAACTAATTTGAGGTATTTTTTGCAGAAATCTTGCTATTTCTTGCTATTTGGCAACACTGCATGCAATCGTGTGTACGTGGGCCAAACAAGTCGCTGTCAAATGTTGGACCTCGAGATCATTTTGAATCTTTGAAAGGCCACTCCAGCCTTCATCTGTTAGCCTACTGTAGTAAATGCGGCTGTGCTCCGCTCTTTGTTATACGTCTGTGTCATTCCGGCATAATTATCAGAGTGCGCAAACCTATTGAGGCTGCGCATATTACCAAGAAATCTGAGTCTACAGCGGCAGTGTTCCCTCTGTTTCTATACCTGATGTTCCTCTGTTTCTATACCTGAAGTAAAGAGTTAGGCTACCTTGGTTTTGTGTGACGGGTGTGCTATGCTTGATGTGGCCTAGCTTTTTGGTTGTTTGGTCCCTCAGGCCTTTTAAATGCGAAGCATTTCTTAGCGAACTTCGGTGACTTTGAGCATCTATCCAGCCACCTACGACTCTCTGGCCATTTCGATAAGGCTGTCAATACCAAACTTGCTATCACGTAACATGAATGTATGACGAACATAACTGACTAGTCATAACATGAAAATCATGTCATGTATGTCATGAATATCATGATTTACATTTCATAAACTTGCTGCTGTTGCGGTGGTTTAATTCACAGGGCATGTTGCAAAACTGGTATGGTATGACATGACTGCTTGGAGAACGCGAGCGACAGACCTTACCATGAAAATCATGATTTGCGAGGCATGTAACAACGTGACTATATGCCACACTCATGATGCACTCGCGGCCGTTTCGCTAGCTTTACATATACCAAATTTGGTATTGCGGGACGTGAATAGATGGCGAAGGTATGTGACTGGTGCAAACTTGATAATCATGAGATGCGTGTCATGTAACAACATGCCCACATGCAACGCTCGTGATGCGATCGTGGCCGTTTCACCAGCTTCACATGTACCAAATTCAACATTGCGTGACGCGAACTGACGTCATAGGTAAATGACACCTCCTAACATGATAATCATGTCATGCGTGTCATGTAACAACATGACTACATGCCACACTCATGATGCGTGTGCGGCCGTTTCACTAGCGTCACATATTCCAAATTTGATATTATGTGACCAGAACGGATGACGAAGCGATGCGTGTCACTGGTGCAAACATGATAATCATGAGATTCGTGCCATGTAAGAACATCAGTATATGCTACACTCAAGGCGCCAATATACACTTCAACGGGAACCAGTGTTCATTTTGTTGCGTTGCTTTGACATATGCCCGTTCGAGCGAACTTGGAAGTCGGAAGCAAGCGTTCAACCCCTCGACCACTTCGGTGGAACTCGAGCGAACTTGGCGTCCCTCTGTCACGAGGAAAGGCAGACGCGGTGCTGTCTGTGTAACGTGTGTAGTGCTGTCTGTGTGTGTAAATGTCACTTTTCGCACTGGTTGCCGCCGGGCCGCGCCGACGGACGCTGGTCGCGCCGGTCGCGGCTGGCGTTAGGCTATAGAGTGATCGCGTTTTGCTAGAGTAGCGTCGCTGCGCTCAGCGTGCGCGGGCGTCCACGTTACGTCACAGTATATTGGGCGCTTCATGAGGCGCTCGCGGCTGTTTCGCTAGCTCCACATGTACAAAATTTGGCATTATGTGACGTGAATGGACAAGGAATGTAAATGGCAGGTCCAAATATGATAATCATGATATGCGTGTCATGTAAAACATGACTACATGCTACGCTTGTTGCGCGCTCGGGGCCGTTTTGCTAGGCCTAAGTATACCAAAGTAGGTGCTACGTGACGTTAACAGACGACGAAGGTAAATGACATGTCTAAACATGATAATCATGGCATGGAAGTCATGTACGGCATAATTCACCTTCGACTCGTAACGTTGTGCTGATTTTAAAGTGATACATCAGCATATTAACTTCCTCATTCGTGCTTCAGATATCATCGATTCCCACCGTACGTGGGATCTGCCAGTTTTTTTTCTCCTCCTGCTTTGCCCCCTCTTGCTTTTTATTTTGTCCATTATGCATTACCTCGTTCTTTTAGTAAAGCTTAGACTTTATTAT
Organism: Rhipicephalus microplus; assembly: GCF_043290135.1. NCBI lineage: Eukaryota > Metazoa > Arthropoda > Arachnida > Ixodida > Ixodidae > Rhipicephalus > Rhipicephalus microplus. The sequence continues at coordinate 88,578,449 of NC_134702.1, read as the reverse complement.
AAATTCGGTTGATAGTGTGCGCTTGTCTGTCCTTTTCTCTCCTTTCTTGTTTTCAACACTTTTTTCGAAGTTGAATCATAGATCAATCCTAAAGAAAACTAATATTGAATCGAAATCGATATTTAATCCGCAGCAAAACGCGTGGCGAAGAGAGCAGGTAAAAGCTGTTAGAGCAGCTTCAGTGCATCTGACCTTTAGTGCACTGAGTAGCACAGATGCTTGCAGTGAAGTACATCATAATAAAAGAGGATGTGTTATGATGTTTCATTACGCCGTTGGTTGGAGTCGTCATTAGGTAACAGTCAAGAAGAAGCTGGAAAGAACACAGAAACTAACGCAGCGTTTGATTTTGAAATACGAAAGGAGCGAATCGCTGATGCTGATGATAAAGCCGTAGAACTTGGATCTTTTTGAGGCAGTTAGAAACAAAGGTGGGTCAAAACGTTTATTGCCACTGAAACGCGGCCATCTTATGAGATTTCTTAACTGAAATAATAAAAGACTTAAGCTTAAAATATTCACCGAAATAAGAATGATTGCGTCATAAAACCGTAATGGTGAAATACTGATACAATTCGGTATTTTTTTCTTGCAAGATCACATTGAAACCTTCATCAGTGTAAGAAACGCTGTTGTTATTCCTGAGGATGTTATCACTTCAAAACTACATTGGAGGTGGAATAACGAGTGTTCAACAATATATTTTCAGCACGAAGTAATACTATCGACCTAATATTGATAGTTATGTATAATAAAAAAGGACAAAATTTTTACTCTTCCCGAGCAGCATTGGAGAGAATAATTTACGTCCTTTTGAGAAGGCAAATAATACACAATTTTATTTACCTAATATAATTTATGTAAGTGTATTGCCCTTTCAATTAAGACCCGATGTAATGATTGACAGTGTAGTTAAATAAATAAGTAAACATATTTGGCAGCTGTCATGAGAGTAAGCATAGGCAATGTCAAGACCTTGACCATCGATTAGTAAAAACAAATCAATAAACATTACTTAACTACTCTTAAGCATTGCGGATAACACGGGACATTGAAATTTCAGATTTTTGCTGTTTAGAACGCGATAAAATGAGTAGGAGATTGTAAATTAGTGTAGAAGAAGTAAGCTTCAGCAAGTGTCACCGCCAGAGAGACTATTTTCCCGTGGTATGTCACGGGTATCTGAGACAAACCCTGAAAATATTAGCCATATCTTTTTTTTGATGGGAAACATTTATTTTCTAACATTATTTCACAATATAAACAACATAGCTAAAGGGCAAAGCACTGTTCTTCTCGCTTCAACATCCTTCGTTTTCAGGAGAGCAGGTCAATTTCTGAAAAGAAAAAAAATCACGTTATAAACTCCATTCGAGGAAAAAAAAGTGGATTCAGTAGCATGGAAACAGAAAAATATACTCACACTTCCTCTTGCGGAGAAGGTTGGTGTAGTCGAAGGGAGTGCCGAGACCATAGCCATAGTTCAGGCCGTAGACGCCGATGCCATGGCCGAGACCGTAGTGTCCAGCACCATAGCCGAGGCTTCCAACACCGTAGTTGTAGACTGGGGCAGCATTGTAGGCAGCAAAAGCTGGGGTAGCGTGGGAAATGGTTGCGGCAGCTGGAGCAGCAGCGTAGGTGGCCACTGGAGTGGCAACAGCTGTGGCTACTGGGGCAGCGTGGGCGATGGTGGCCACAGCTGGAGCAGCAGCAACAGCTGGGGCGGACTGGTAAGTGGTCACACGGGACACAGCTGGAGCAGCGGCGTAGCTAGCGACGGCTGGGGCAGCGGACACAACTGGAGCAGACTGGAAGACCTTGGTGACAGCTGGAGCACTGTAGGTAGTGACAGCTGGGGCAGCCTGGTAGGCGACGCGGGAAACGGCTGGGGCAGCGTGGTAGGTGGTAGAAACAGCTGGGGCAGCCTGATAGGTGACGCGGGAGACGGCTGGGGCAGCAAAGGTAGCGACAGCTGGAGCCGACTGGTAGGTGGTGACGCGGGAGACGGCTGGAGCAGCAGCGACGGTGGCTACGGCTGGAGCAGCCTGGTAGGTGGTGGAAACAGCTGGGGCAGCAGCCACAACAGGGGCGGACTGGTACACCTTAGTCACAGCTGGTGCCGACTGGTAGGTAATGCGGGAGACAGCTGGGGCAGCATAGGTGGCGACAGCTGGAGCCGACTGGTACGTGGTGATGCGGGACACAGCTGGAGCAGCAGCGACGGTGGCGACAGCTGGAGCAGCCTGGTAGCTGGTAGAGACAGCTGGGGCAGCAGCCACAACAGGGGCGGACTGGTACACCTTGGTCACAGCTGGAGCCGACTGGTAGGTCACGCGGGAGACAGCTGGGGCGGCATAGGTAGCGACAGCTGGAGCCGACTGGTAGGTGGTGATGCGGGACACGGCTGGAGCAGCAGCAACCGTGGCAACAGCTGGGGCAGCGTGATAAGTGGTAGAAACAGCTGGGGCAGCAGCCACAACTGGAGCAGACTGGTAAACCTTAGTCACAGCAGGGGCAGCCTGGTAGGTGACGCGGGAAACAGCTGGGGCAGCATAGGTAGCGACAGCTGGTGCCGACTGGTAGGTGGTCACGCGGGAGACGGCTGGAGCAGCAGCGACGGTGGCGACAGCTGGAGCCGCGTGGTAAGTAGTCGAAACAGCTGGGGCAGCGGCCACGGTGGCGACTGGTGCAGCCGCATAAGTAGCGCTCACAGCTGGAGCAGCATGGTAGGTTGAGATAGTACGAGAAACAGATGGGGCGGCAACAGCATAGCTGGCAGCTGGTCCGTAGGCAAGGCCACTGCCGAGACCGAAGCCAGTGAGGCCGGAGTAGCCAATACCGTGGCTAAGACCATAGCTGGAGAGACCAACGCCACTGCCGAAGCCGTGGCCACCGTTTATGAAACCAGCAAGGGCGCTGGAGGCCAGGGCGAGGACGACGCAGACGCGGAACTGTAAAAAACGTCGATAAAGTTGGGACCCCTTGAATTGGGCAGAATATATAAAGGAAAAGCCCTCATCGCTATTGGTTCTATAGGAATACATTTCAGACTAAGGGGTAGGGCAATATTGCTGACCTAAGATATGCGGCTTTCATCATGACTAAGCACTCCACAATAGTTGATCATTAATTGAGGATATGGCTATACCGAACATGTAAGCCTGCTATGAAGAAAAAAAGCTGTGAAGGATGTGGGGCTTGTCACCTGTAAGTGACAGCATTCTTTCAACTAGAATTATGTAACACCGAATGTAAAGTAGACTATGGACGAGTGCCTGCACGGGCAGCGAACTGCACCCACTTGTAGAAATATGTGTAGGTGCTCGACTTTTCTTTGCCAGGAGTTGTTACTCGTTCTAAAAGTTGCTCCCATTGAACAACACTTACATAGGTCTTTTCATTTTACTGTGTATGCCAAAAGAATATGCCTTGGCTGGAAAGGGCACATACTATTTCTGTCAGTAGTGCAGACATTATTAGCGTTCCTGAAAATCCTTAGTATTATCGATTGTATTTTGTTAGTTTATCGCAAATGTAAACTCACGGGGGATTTTACGACTAACATGGGCTGGAGTTGAGTTACACAAGGCGGAGGACATTTTTTACGTCATTGAAAACACGCTGGTGGTTTATCACTGAACACATAATTATTCAGAGTAATTCTTCGCACGTTTCGATTGGCAAGACCACTTAGTTGTATTAACAAGAAGTTTTATGCACATACACTCGTATAAATACAAAAAAGTTAGCTGTTTCGGTGGATTTTCATCTGGAGCACTATGCTTAATTTGTAAGCCGCCAATGATTTACACTTATAATACGCTGCATATGAACACTTGAATCTGTGAACCCTGTTTTTTTTTTGCAAGAGTGCACTCGCTGTCGTGAATTATAGTCCGCAGAAGGCGAGGAGAAAGTTCAGGTATGGAGCCCGGGAAATTTTGAATTTCACACATCCAATAAGTAACTGCCGAAATACCAATGCTGATGAATCAGGAATCAGCCTAAATGAATCCTTAGAGTGCTTTTTAGAAGTTTTCCAGTGTCGAACTATCGTGAGTGCTGCAGTATTTCAGTTCGCGAATTTCATGTGAATTCTGGGTAATGACTTGCAACGGGAGTTATGAAGTGGGTGTGCAGCAGAAACTGAATTCGCTGCCACAGTGCGGCGAGCACTTTAGATTGACCTAAGGCGCAATATTTGAAGGGGGCTTGGTCTTACCATGTTGCTGGCAGTGGTACCGTTGGCTAACCAAGGAGTCCTGAAGTGGCCATCTCTTCGAACCACTTTTATACCCTACACGAGACGAGTGAAAGCTACAGGGAAAGGGTACTTAGACGTTGAGAGAGAGAATTTAAAAAAGAAGAGGTGACAGCCCCAGTCACCATTTCGCTCGTAGTTCGATGCACGCACGAAGAACCATGAAGATCCGGTTAAGAACGCACTCCACTTTATTTTCCGAAGGGAGAATGCGGATCGCACTTTAGTTCTGTTGTAACGTGTTTTTTTTTTACTTTTCTTATTCTCGAGCACTAGCTCCCTCCTTTTTTAAGCCCCTCTTCACTAACACTCGCGACTCTCTCCTCCCGTAGGCAAAAGCGATGACGAAATATGCGCACTCGTAAGGAGAGAGAGAGAACACACTTTGTAGTGGGCGTTCAAGATGCTAACGGAGTGAGAGCGTTGAGATATGGCCGCTTGCAACGTACGCGCCATTCGTGTGGGGTGACTGTGCGTCCCTCAAGGCGTCATTGATCTCAGGGAAAGTGAAAGAGTACACCGGTCCGAGTCGAACGACTCGGACCGGTGATTTCTCTTTAATGCTTTCTCTTCTACTCCAGAATTTAGATGAGTGCGCGTCTTGTTCGCGCTATACACTGAATAAAGTAGCGCTGTTAAGTATACATGGGTAATTCAATACACGACTTTCAGGGCTGTATTAGTTATGCCAGCCCTGTAGCAGCAGTTTGTCGATTAGAAGCGACACCATAAACGTATGTGTGCGAGCCTTTTGGGTAAGATAACCCTTTTCAGTCAATATAAGGACTAAAAAACCGCATTTGAGTAAGTATTCACAGTCGACACAATATTTCGCATAGCTTCATGAATGACGCGAAATTTGGTGGATGGCAAAAACGTCTGCGCTGGACTAATGTCGGTAAATCGCTTGTTAGCTATTGACGCCCCAAATATGCAGAATCATACTGGAAGCGGTTTTATGGTGACGTGTCAGGGCACCGAAATGAACTTTGTAAATTGTGCAACGTGTTCGCGGGAAGAGGTCCTTGCAATGTATGACTGACATTGTTGGATATTAAAAAGGCTGTGTGTACAGCTCGAAAGTATTTATGAAATAAACTTTGTTACATACAAGCAGTACTTGCAGGGTAAGGCTTTAATGGCGAAACTGTGCGTTCTGTAATTTTCAGCAAGTACTGAAGAATCTGCACGAGGCGTGGTGGCACGTTTTAAAAGTATATAGTGCCACGCGGGTTATTTTTATGTGCTTGGTTTAAACCCACAAAGACCTTGAGCAACACTCGGCACACAGTGCACCTCAGTGTTTGAGAAGCTTCACATTTGCAGTATACACCATCTTGTGAAGAGTGCGCACAGGACGCGAATACATAACGTTTTTCGAGAGCTTGTGCGGCTACCAGTGATAAAGCTGGAAAGGTCGATGCGTGATGCATGAAAAAACAGCGCGTCTCAACGGTAATCAGTTCATCAGATTCCTCCCTTCCCTCAGTTTTTCGCTAATTGCAATTTGTGCCACGCTCAAGCGTACTTCAGCCATGCAAGTCCCAACTTGCCCAAAACCAAGTTCTTTTGGATATGTGGATCGACAGGTCGATGCTCTGTCCTCCGCTATCAGATGGATTGCAGCACATTGCTGCAATTGAACTTTCTGTCAACAGGTTCGGCCCGAGAAACAGTTTTGTCTTGGACACACCGACTGCTGTCTTCCTCAACGTCCTCATCACGTGTAATAACTCTACAATACGCGCCGTTAGCTTTATTCAGTAACGAATGTATATAATAACTGTGTTGCGTGCTATGAATAGCTGCGCTTCTAAGCACTTCCTAGATTGAAAAGGTAGGGTAAGCAATGTTTGCATCCGTAGTCACGAAATTACACAAAATTACAAGCTAAGAAATATTAATGAAAGAGGGTCGTCCTGCAGACATGGCCACTCTTGAAGTGAACGACAAAACATTTTGCGTTCAAAATGATGCCCTGGTGTCTGTGCTCTCTTGCTCCTACCCTTGCTTACGCTGGTGTAGACGCAAATTTTATGTTAGCTAGAAGGAACGGAAATGCGATGATAGTTATATGGCATGGCCCTTCCAAAACATGAGAATGCTGCAGAAGTAAGCCCATGTCAAATTGCACGAAGAAAACTCTCATGTGTAATAAACTAGATTTTAATGTGTTGATTTTGTATATTTGAAATCGTTTCTCTCTGACGTCCAACGCTCGATCCAACGAAGTCCAACGCTCCGAAGTCCAACGATCCGAAGTCCAACGCTCGATCAACACAATAAAGTGTCTAACTTATATATAGAATAATAGTCCCGTAGTGTTGAGTCAGATATGCTGGAAAACGTTTTGTAGCATTCAAGCTCCTATTTTAAACAAATGCTTGCAGACTTGAGGTGAAAAAGACTATTACCATTATTAAAACTAAGGTTTTTAGCAGTGCAATACTGGAAATATTTACGACTTTTTACTAGATGCTTATTCAGTACTCATTGCGGAAAACTGCATTATTTTGCTTCAAGCATTTACACCAAGAAAAGAGAAAAGTTCTTCGATTTTTTGTACATTTTGTAGTAAAATCACGCTAACTTCAATATAAATTGGTAACCAACAATCTTCGTATTTTCTGAAAATTCCAAGTACATAAACTACGAAAAATTAGTTTGCAACCAATGCTTGCTAGTGCACACTTTCAGTTATTGTGTCTCAGAGCATCGTGAACAACTCCGACTGATTGACAGTAATGCTTTTAGTTGTCACCAGTCATACGTGACATGGCAAATATATGGTGCGCACGCACGTGTGAAATCATTCAAGCATGTGTGTTGTGACCAATGAAAACTGGTTGCCCCTTCAAATATTACCTTCTTTGCCACTGCACAGTACCGTATCGTGGCAAAAATGACTTTAAAACTTTTCAAAACGGCTGTTTTTTTTCTGGTTTTCTTTCTTGTCCAAGTAGTGTGTGGGACGTGTTACCGGAGATTCGCTATTGAGCACGCGCAATCAGTAGGGTTGATGAAAATTAGGTAGTCACCGTTGTAAGTCGGAGAGTTGGACGGCTTGACATTGACGTAGCGAGGCCTAGCCAAGACCGTCCCATTTTCTTTTTTTTTTCAATCCTCGTCAATCCTTTATAGGGTGTATGACTGCGGCACGTCCTTCCATTTACGGGGCAGGTCTGGACAAGCACAGTACATTGACACTACCTTGAGCACAACAGCGGATTTTCATGCGTTAAATACGAGAAAAAAAAAAAAGACGTGAGGTCAAGGCCATCTGCAGTCGAAACGCGAGGGCACGTGGTGGCGCACCCTGTGATACCAGTGTTGTTCTGGAGCAACAACTCCAAAAGTACTTTTTCCCCGCAAACGCACCCTGCTTTATTATACCTGTAGCGCCTTCTGCGGAAAGAGGCGAACACTGCCGAGAGTCTTGAGCCTTAATCCATTACATAGCAGTGGCAGCATCCTCTTTCTGTAGTTTTGTTCGAGCGTCTGAGGGGTGGCTAGGAAAGCTCCACACAAGCAAATAATTTCAGTACATACCAGCAAAATGGCGTGCTTCTGCGAGGCATGTTAGATTTTAAATGACTGATAGTGGACTGTAGAACATTTTTTTTAGCGTGATGAAGGACGTTGCCACATGTTACACGGCAAAAAGATTCCCGCCATAAGTGTTGTTGCCCACGAGCAACAGTGGGCTTATGCGCTTGTGAAAGCACATAAAGAAAGATACGTTTGTAGTAATTTTATACTGAGCCGATTGAAAGACCAAGATATAACATAGTAATGTTTCTACAGTATACAGTATATGTTATCCATAAGACCATACTTTTCGTCATAGCAACGGCAAAAAAAAAAAAAAAATAAATCTAGGCCTGTGTGGAACACGGAGCGCAGCTACAGTGGAAACTGAAAGAGGTGCTTTTCTACACCGCGTAGGACGCACTCTTCGGCTTACTACCACAAGTACGCTTGCGAAGCGCACCCTACGCCATAAATCGTCAAAATATCTGCAGTGTAGCGGGTCACCCTCTACGCCAACATTTCTCTCTCTGCGGAGACGTGAGATACCCGCTACACGTCTGTAAGGCATTATGTCAAGTTTATCGATGCTATATATTGCTCGAAATGATGAAGAGCTATAGCTGAGACTTTTTTTAATTGGTTGGAAGTTGGAAGCAACCCACTTTCCAGGTGTTAGCTTTATGAGACATCTTGTTATTTCACTTTCTCAACACCTGCAGTATATGCTAGCATTAATACTTGCCCCACTACGGCAACATGAAGAAGCCAAGGAAGTTCTGCAAGTTCTGGTAGTTATTCACTAACTACACTAAGTGAAACATTTCTGTACCTATGATTCTTGGCCAAAGCTCCTTCAACAAAATCTATGTGAAGTAGTACCACATATGTCCAATGTTGCTCAGAAGCAAATACTCATTACTCATCTAGAAATAAGCCAAACTTTTTTCTGACAACGTAATCGGCGTATTTTGATCTTGCTTGATAGATGCCAAAGTTTTCTTGGTTCTGTGCATTGAAACAAAATTTTGGACATCAAAGGGTTATTCAACGATTTTTTTTAAATAATAAAGGTTATAAACACATTTTGAGCATGGTCAGAAAACGCGGCCGATCGGTAGTTGAGGCTCCCTAGAACACGTGAGCCAAATATCACAGCGCAGCACGTGGCTTGGAAGTCATAGAATATTTTTGCTGGATCAGCTAAATATCTCTTTTTTTTTCTCTCAACAAAGGACTCCAGAAGCTTGAATATCACTTGTCAGACCCACTGTGTCAGCCATGGACTGCTCGCTAGTTACGGGGGCTGCCACGGAATGCCGCACCTGGTCTGTGCGTGCGTGCGTGCGTGATTGCACTCGAAAGTCACGTATTCGAACAAAAGAAAACAAAAAAAAAACAAGGGAGAGAAAGTGAAAGCGCTAAAAGTGACGCGGCACGCGTGACATGATTTCTTTACTTTGCCATTGAGGCACTGTGCCATGCTCCCTATCGGGCTGCAGAAATTAGGTGCCTTTTTCCTCTTCTAACCACTACCACCACCACCACCCTATGCCATTCATCCCTGCTTAGCTTACAGTGCTTTCGTCGGGAAGAGAGAAGAGAATGCAATTGCAAAGTGAGAAAACTTTTTGTAACTTAGCTCGCACACGACGGATTCTTAAAAAAAAAAAATGGCAGATCCCACGTACAGGCGAATCGATGATATGCAAAGCACAAATGAGAAATATTGATATGTCAATTTAAAATCAGCCCAACGTTACGAAGTGAACATGAATGATGCCGTACATGACTTCCGTGTCATGATTATCATGTTTAGGTGTGTCGTTTACCTTCGTCATCTATGAACATCACGGGATACCGAATTTAGTATATGTGGAGCTAGCGAAACGGCCGCGAGCACGCTATGACCGTGGTATGTTGTCATGTTCTCACATGACACGCCTGTCAAGATTATCATGTTTACACCAGTCACATATTTCCTAATTCATTGACGTCACGTAACATCACATTTGGTATATGTGGAGCTAGCAAAACGGCCACGAGCGCATTATGACTAACCCTTTATACTGCGACGTAGCGTTGACGCGCGCGCAGGCTATAGCAAAACGCGAGCACTCTATAGTCTGACGCCAGGCGCGACCAACGTCCATCGGCGTGGCCCCACGGCAACCGGCGCGGAAGGTGACATGCTGCATTTAGCGCCGATGCGTTACCCAGTCAACACTACGTCTCCCTCTTTTCGTGACTGAGGTATACCAGACGCACTGCAACGCGCATGCATCAAAGCAACGCAGCGCGGCACGTGGCCTTGAGTATGTCACAGGACCGGCGCCTGGCGCGGCAACGCTGGCGTGACGCGACGAAATGAACATTGACGAGCACGCACACCGCGTACCGCCGAAATGTATTGGCGCATTGACTGTGGCATGTAGTCATGTTCTCACATGACATTCATCTCATGTAATATTATCATGTTTGCACCAGTCACATACCTTCGTGATTCATTGGCGTCACGTAATACCAAATTTGGCACATAAGAAGCCAATGAAACGGCCGCGAGTGCATCATGAGTGTGGCATGTAGTCGTGTCGTTCCAGGACATGCATGTCGTGATTATCATGTTTGGATGTGTCAATTACCTATGTTGCTCATTCGCGTCGCGTAATATCGACTTTGGTACATGTGAAGGTAGCGAAATGGCCGCGAGCGCATCATAAGCATCGCATGTACTCATGTTGTTACATGACACGCATCTCATATTTATCATGTTTGCACTAGTATCATACCTTCGTCACCCATTCACCTCTCATAATACTAAATTTGGTATAACTGAAGCTAATGAAGTGGCCGCCAGTGCATCATGAGCGAGGTATGTAGTCATTTTGTTACTTGACACACATCTCATGATTATCATGTTTGCATCAGTCACATACCTTCGTCATTCATTCACGTACTGTAATACCAAATATGTGACGCTATCGAAACGGCCACGATCGCATCATGAGCGTGGTATGTAGTCATGTTGTTACATGACACGCATGTCAGAATTTTCATGTTAGAGTCGGTCGCTTGTGTTCGCCTTGCAATCATGCCATACCATACCAGTTTTGCAACATGACATGTGAACGAAACTACCACAAGAGCTGCAGGACCATAAAATGTAAACCATGACATTCATGACATACATGTCACATTTTTAGGTTTTGACTAGTCAAATATGTTCCTCAGACAGTCATGTAATGCCATACCAATTTTGGTATCGATACCATTATCGGAACGGCCAGGAGAGCTAAATGTCGTAGGCGGCTAGATAGATAGATAGATAGATAGATAGATAGATAGATAGATAGATAGATAGATAGATAGATAGATAGATAGATAGATAGATAGATAGATAGATAGACAGATAGATAGATAGATAGATAGATAGATAGATAGATAGATAGATAGATAGATAGATAGATAGATAGATAGATACGCTCAAAGTCACCGAAGATCGTTAAGAAATGCTTCACTATAAAAAAATTGTGGTGGTGGTGAATTTGAGAGGCAAAAAGTTTCTTTGGTTAATTCATTCCATGGCTACTTGAAAAAGTGTTGCAGGGCTCCTTCAAGGTCTCTGAAATTCGAGTGCACTATCTCGAAGGTCCCAATGCGCCACCGATAGGCAACTTGTGGTTAGGTGGGCATGTATTATAGTGTTCCACTCGGAAATCATTGTTGCGCCTTCTGCGACAGGGCTGGCTGCACCTGTTCGTAACTTGGCGGCCGCTTACGTTCGTATTAAATGTCACAGAGTGAAAAGCGGGTCGCCGCACCCGAACTTCAACACATTGCAGGTCTATGTGCTTTGGCCAAAGCCACAGGAAATCGTTATCACCCTGAAATTCATACAATATTTGGTAAATATCAATGCTGTTTTACTGTATTTCCTGTGAATAAGGTCTGGATGCCAAAGTTTTAATGAATGAATGAATGAATGAATGAATGAATGAATGAATGAATGAATGAACTTTATTTAAAGTCCGGCAGTTTTACCGGGCGAGTTGGGGGAAGAGGGGATTAACCCCTGTCCCTTCCCACTCTCCGTAGATTATGACGGTGGTGCCTCAGGTGACCGCTCCAAGTCCTTGGACCCGGGAGGCATCTTCAGCTTGCCGGACGGGCCAAAGCTGGTCGGCCAGCTCGTCGCTGGTGAGTGCCGCCTCCCAGCGGACGCCGCCGATCGGCAACAGTGACCGCAGCCGCGGCGGAGGCCGGCCCCTGCCCTCGCGCGGTGGTTGAAGCAGCAATTGACCTCGGAGTTCGTCCCTGCCTATTATGCGCCGCGAAGGGAGCGGCGGCAGTGACGTTAACGTTTCCAGCACACTGCCAAAGCATGTGCCGCAGTGTGGCCCTTTCCCAACACGCTTTACACTTGCCCGTCGGGTATAGGTTCGAATAACACTGGCGTAGGATCAGCGAGCTGGGGTACGTATTTGTCTGTATTAACCCCAGAGTTACGGCCGGTGTTTTGTCCAATTTGTTGTGTGGTGGTGGGTATTTGCGTCTGTTTAGTCTGTAATGTTGTGTAATGTTGTTGAATGGGGTCAGGCGATTACTCCACGACCATTCCAGTTGTTGTTGTTGAAAAAAAAAAAACACCTTTCTGGTGTAGTACAGGCATTACAAAACCTAAAAAAAGAAGAAGCGTTGTAAGTGCAATAAATTACCCGGACACCACAAAATAAACCTGCACCAAATATACTAACATAGAGCGAAAATAAGTAGTAAAATGAAAAAGAATATAATAAAGTTGACAACCGCTTGAGCCGAAAACACGCCTACACCACAATTGCCTCGATGTGATTATATTGGTTGCTCCAGCTCTCGCAAGGCTGAGGTAAAAAAAAATATTGATTTACCTTGTCACAATACCACCTAATCCAGGTAGCTCACAGTTGCCTAAAATATATAGCGCTATTTCTGTGTGGGCTTGTTAATTGCCTATTGAGGCATACTTCAGAACGCATCACTCTCCTCCTGAGGCGAGAAATGCTTATAAAAAAGCTGTTACTCTGTGAAAAACGTCCGATATGACAGTCTTTACCTTTCTGTGTATTAAGTACTAGTGCTTTTTTTTTTGTAGCGTACATACGCCTACAAAATACCAAAAGATTCGTGAGGCCTACACTAACCCGCACAAAACATGAAAAATCAAGTGTAGACGATGATGATTCTGAACAATATATATATATATATATATATATATATATATATATATATATATATATATATATATATATATATATATATATATATATATATATATTTTGCAGTTGGTTCTTGGTTGTTGCTAGGCTTTAAAGAGGTTTTTCCGTTGATTCTCCCCACGGAAAGGCTTGAGGTAAATAGACAGTCACATATGACCCGACATACACGATGGACTTGTGTTCGTCATTATCTCTTGTCTGCACACCGTGTCACACCGTTTAAAGAACGTGACCAATCATTAAGACATTTGTCTTTCGTGCTGGTAAGAAGCTAGGAAGTGTAAGCGTGAGAGTGCACAAAAGAATGCAGAAGGGGCGGGCCAATGTCAGCACTGAAAGTTGCTCTCTCAAGCAATATAAGCGTTTCAGTGACTGTAGGAGCGGAGTGGTGTATTTCACCCCTTTGTCAGGCGGGTGCATGTACATTGGGAAGATAGAACGTTGCCTCAACGTCCGTCTAAAGGAGCTTCCTATCTCCATGAATGCTACACCTACCACGCTACTTGTCCTCGATTGCCGGCAGTACGGCTGCACAGCTCAGTTTAACAAAACCACGGTGTTGATGGGGCATAACGACCAGCGCACGCGTGAAATCGCTGCAGCAAATGAAATCGTGAAAGCAGGATACGGATGCGTGAGCCAACCTCATATCGCTCTCACAGATGCTGAAATTGCGTATGTAGAGCATACTTGATTACGTGCTTGGTGGGGAGTAAAATTCAGGTTCTTTCGATGTTGGTGAACTAACTCTCCCCATTCAGCGCCCGAGACGCACCACCCGTGGTGGTATAGCAAAGTTGGACGAACAAACGTACTGCCGCTATGCAAATGACGGTGATTGACTTGCTGGTCGCTTGAAGAGGAAGTAAACGCTGTATCAGTTCTAGTAGGGCTGAGCAATACTTATACTTACAGACTGAACAGAATGTAATGCAAATTTACGGGCATAGAAGTTACAAAAAAGAAAGCACTTTGGAAATGAGCCGTTTGGAGGGCAACACCATAGAGAATTTCGCAGAGCCGACGATGCCTAACACCTTAAGCCTGGTTCAGAACGCTGGGTGCAACGCTGGGGCCGCTTATCATGTGCTGGGAGCCCTGCCTTAACACAACTGTAGGCGAATTGTCGCCTGTTTGTCCTGGGATAGGACAGTGCACTTGGCAAATCAAAAACCCGCCACAAAGACATCATTTTTGTGCAAGTGCGAGAACTCATGCCCTTGCCCCAAATAACACAACAACAAAATAAAAAAAAAAACAAGAAAACTAAGCCGAGGCCATTGAGACAAGGGCTAGCTCAGTGGGCGCACAACTACTTAAAGTTGAAGCTACGCGTATTGGCATTTGTGGCCATAAGAAACACATCCCTTGTAACACAACCACTTATTGCCGACAGTAATCCGACGGGACAGTAATCCGCCTTTCCCTTGTGCGCGGTATGTGAAGACGCTTGATCTCCATACGTGGTTCTACTTACGAGCTCTTTTGAAAGCATTAGCGCGGAAAATAGCCGAAGGCATGCCAGTGCGGCAGCTTTTATCAAAGCTGCCGACCGGTCGCCCGTTTACCGCGACGTATGCCACGCTTTCGCGTGTCGCAATCACGTGCACCCGCTTCCGAGAGCTACCAGAAGCAAGTTGGACCGTGACGAAAGGACGACGGCGATCCCACGGTATCGCAACGCACGCCGCCTTAAAGCGGGAGACACATAGTGCGAATTCGGATGCGATTTGCCGTACGGCTGTTCGTGCCAACAGTCGCATCCGATAGGCGTCCGACAGGATGCGGCGACGATTCGCACGCCGCGCGTGCATCCAACCTGCTGAATGTAGCCGCACGGCAGCCGCGCCGGTTTGGCGGCTGCAGCCAATGGCAGCGCCGGAATGTGACAAGGGGTGCCACAGGTGGGCGCCGTCGCAAGTTTCTGCCTCGCCGCTCCGATGGCCTCGTATTTGTGGATATCGCCGTTGCCAGTGGCATCAAAAACATTGGATAGACTGTTTTTGATTCAACTGCATGTGCCGACTTTAAGAGCACTGTGATGCAGCGGCGGCATTGCTTCGAGCCACGAAGAAGCCCGAAGGAATGAATGTGACAGACGGATGATATTGGAGTGGCAAATTTGTCTATCGCGTCTCCGGGAGAAAGCACTCATGATTGAATAAAGTGATGCTTGAAGTGAACTATTTCTGCAAAGCAACGCCGATTTCCGAACCAACGACGAGATGTCGTGCCGTGATGGAAGTCCATTTCGCAGGTAAACAAACAGTGGTACCGGCGGTCTCGGCGAACCGGCCCACTTCGTTGCCACGTTTGCTTTTTACATCGACGCCGTTGATTAAACCAGTCGCACAGGCGAAAGCGTGATATAAGTGTACGAGGTGTTATCATGTTGGTAAAAATAGGCGCTGGACAATGAAATCAAGTCAGAAAGAGAGCGGCACAATCGAGAACGTCGGCCTTGCTGGGCCTACGCTCGGAGTCGATAATGAATGTGGGCTGTGTCGATGTTTGTCGCTTGCGAAGGCGTAGCTTTCTTGGCGATGTTATCAGACAACAAAGCATGGCTGCATGAGCTTCTTTATTTTGCGCCTAATAAAAAGGATACGATGTCTTCCGAACGTGCAAGCTGAGGGGTTGTATGTGGGCGGAGCCTGAGCGCTGATTGCTGTTCGCCCCATGTGTCTTGAACCATCGTACGTGGCGTGCGGTGTCGCGCGCCGCATCGAATGCCAAATTGCACCATGTGCCTCCCGCTTAACTCGGTGGCGAGATTTAGGTGCGCGAACATCATACACCGTCGGGCGATAAGCCGAACCACTGCAAGGGGTCCTGGAAGAGGCCCATTCTTGCGCACGCCGTAAATGTCGTGAGGCAATCCGCTTCCGTCGTCCACGTGGGGGTTGGTTCCTTTGACCTGGGTCAGCGCCTCCTCTATTTTAATCATGCCAGCCAGATGCATCCTATTCAGCCGTTCACCACCCTCTCCTCTAGATTTTTCCTACTCTCACTCATCGACTAGTTTCGCGTGTGCTTTGCGGTCGAGAAACAAGGGGACCCCTCATGCAGTGCTTCACGTCCAGAATGGTATAAAGTAATTTTTGTTCAGTTGTGTACAGATACATGGGGTGCCGTATTGAACCCCTCGAGATCACAGCGTGACCACCATCATTTACAATATTGGTAGTCACGCTGGCTCTGTAAGCGATATGTGTTTTTAAATAGCGTGTCGCCGTTCGTGGCGCTATGCGGGCAACGAATCGGGAAGCGTCATTGTAACACAACTGCATGTGCCGACTTTAAGAGCACTGTGATGCAGCGGCGGCATTGCTTCGAGCCACGAAGAAGCCCGAAGAAACGAATGTGACAGACGGATGATATTGGAGTGGCAAATTTGTCTATCGCGTCTCCGGGAGAAAGCACTCGGAGGCACGTGGGACGCTAGCAGCGCGACCTCTCATAACAACGTTACTTGAGCCGTTGTCTCATGTATAGCGCTGCATCACGACCACTCCCTGAATCAAGGCGGGCGAAAGGCCCCGTTTAGAAGAGCGCATTTGCACTGATATTAAATTGAAGGAGCCGACGCCTGGGTTAACAAGAAATCATAAGCACTCAGCAATCTCAAGCGTTCCAGCCCTTCGCGGAGCGCCGTGCGGCTACATAGTGTCTACGGTCAGCGCCGAACCGGTCGGACACTGACTGGATGCCGTTCGGGAAATGCTGCGAGCCGAAGCAAATGCAGCGCAGCGGCTGGCATGCCTGCCCAAGCTCACTGCTCCAAGTAAATAAAAGTAAACTAAAATGACACGCAATCACTTCTTAACGTCGTCCTACAATCAAGGTCGTCCTACAGTCAAGGGGTGTCAAGATTTTTATGCCGTCATGTTTTCATATGTATGACACGTTTCTTATACTATAAACTTTCAGTTGTTAGACAGCGCTTGTGTCGTGCACTTTCTTGTGTTTTTTCTCCTTTTTGTGCATTGATTGCAATGAGTATGTTCCAACTAGCGCAATTTGCTACTGTACCCCCTAGGATTACGGTAGTTTCCGGCCATGCCGCTCAGTAGTACGTACCCCTTAAGATGATAGTTTTGTAGACTCACGAGGAACAATTAGGTGAACAGTTTCTCTGTCAAAAAATAGCCAGTGACGTGCCCCCTTTCGCACCGTATAACAGTGCCTTCTAACGGTCCGCGTGAAAACGTCCATAATAATTGGTAGGATGTGCTGCCTCGACAGGGCCGCCAAATTGGTGTTGGCTGTGCTTTGACGCACGCTGAGCTAGTGGCGACGCCGGCGATAAGCGTCACATATGCTTGTCGCTATTATGAACGGCAACGAGGAAATGGAGCTTTGAGAAGCACAAAAATCACGGCGTGAGCATTCAAGCGGGCCTGTAGTGTGTCTTTTTTCTGTATGCTGTAGGCATCTTTAGCGAGCACCATACTCAATTATCGAATACATACAGTCACAAACTGTCTAACCAAACGTACTGCAAACTTTGCCCAACCTCGTTGATTCAAAAGTTAGTTAATTAATCAAGCCTAACCAGTGTGACATAGTCCCGACAATAGTCAACTACATGCTTTCGTAGCGTCGTCATACAGTGCTATGGCATATTTTGCAACTCTTGCTAGAGATATCTAGGCCCCCAATCACGTGGTTAGAGAACCATGAAAACGCTTTAAACTAACAAGAGAAATATGATAGGATTCTTCAAACAGTGTACATGAAGCAATCGCCTCCCGCAGAAGCACTATGTTTTATTCCCTCGATAAAAAAAAAAACCTCTTGTGCAAAAAAAGGAAAACAAAGCTGACATTTTAACCTGTAGCAGAACCCCTGTAATGTATGCTTTTGTAGTTGTGTTAGCATTAGCATAGTGATGAGCCGGTTATTTTATTATTTTGTTTATTTTATTTTGTGCCTACTGCAGTCCGTAGACCAAGCCGGAGAGGCGAAAAAAAGGGGAACACAGTGAAACCAAAGTTGACAGACTATACAGCAAGTTTTATAATTATCTGACGCCACAACCAAAAAACAAGCAAATACTAAGAAGGGTGAAATGAATATACACTACTCCAAAAAAATGTGCACACAGCCCAAGAAACAGCGTAAAGTTCAAAAGTAAAGTAAAGCAACACAACTGAAATCACGAGGTGATATTATTTAGCATTGCATTAACATGGTTGCCTAAGCGAATCGATGCATTTACTTTTCGAAGTCCGGAATGCCATATTTAGAAAAAAGCATATTTAGGCAATCAAGCGTCTGAAGGGGATATTGAACTGAGAAAGGATCCTTTGACAACGTCTCATGAGATTACGTCCAGCTACAAGCTCAGTCGAAGGCGTTTTCCCCTTTCTCACGCTAGGCTCAACAGAGCTGAGGTAATCACTTTTCGACTCTTACAGACGGGCACATATCTCTGTCCACTAACGTATCACAGGAAAGAGCCGGACTTTCACGAAGGATGTATTCGTCGTGACCTCGAGAGTTGCTCGCTAGCACCACATGCTTTGGCAGTGCCCTGCGATCATGGGCGCTGATTTATGCGATGAGGACTCGTGGCGGCGGAGCTTACACAGCTCTGACTTGGGTCTACACCTGCTACCTGTCCGGAGGGCCCGTGCCATCGCGGGGGTTTTTCACCTTCCTGTGCCGACCTTGGTAGAGTTACCGACTGGTTGAGGGGGCTTTGGGACTTTGTTCAACTAGTACCGCTGGTGTTGAAATAAAGTTCTTCATATGTATGCAGACAATGTATTCTGTTTGCAACGGTTAAGGAAGGAGTGTTTGAAACGGTTATTACATGTAAGGTACGGTGTGAGGTAGTGCTTGTGACTACGGCTGGTTTGCCTGGAGAAAGACGGAGAGAGGTATTCACGAGGATTGATATTAAGCTGCCCATTTTGAAGCAGGAAAAGAAACTTGGGTCTGGCGATAGCTCTACGCTGTTTCAGGAGCGGAATGTTGTTAGTAGCCATGCGCGATGAAGGTGAATCAAAATTGGGGTAGGCATTATAGATTAATCTAACCGCCCTCCTCTGAACCATCTTCCCACTCCAGGACTAAGGGCTCTACCACGTTATATTATTTTCTGTGTCAGTTATGTCCAATTTATGCCAATAAGTTTCTTCATTTCATCGCTCCACGTGTCCTTTTACCACCCTTCTCTGTGCTTTTCATTTTTTTTGGTATCTGTTCAGACATTCTTTTTATGTGATTCCTAATGAACGACACGGTTCGTTCAAAAGCACCAGATTACATGTTTAAAACAATCTACGTTGTTTAGTTAACTTTTAAAATAAGTGTGCTTGTGCAAATGATAAAACAAGTAAGGCGTAATCATCTCCTTGGCACACTGCAGACGAGCAACCTTAAGGAAAAGTTTCCGCCCCATCTTCCCACAGGAGGAACTAGAGTAAATGGGTCACCAAGGGGAGGGGAAGGGGGTGATGCATAAATGTTGCGTATTTCGGTATCGTTTGGGAAGGCTTGATTGTTATTTGAACTTTATTATTTTTATCTAGTGAGCTAAGAAGCAGCGTTGCCTTCAACGTCGAACGCGAGCCAAGCAAATACGCCCTTGACTGAATTCCGAACGCGTGATCCGGTGCATACATAAACGGAGTTGCGAGGGAACGGTAGTGTAGCGCGAGCAGTCTTTTTTTTTTTTTGCTAGCAGACGCTGTTTGCGTCGGCCTTGCGAGGCGATAGAGGGGGTGGGGAGCGACGGTTTTGTGGTGTCTTCTTGGGCCGGCATGAAACGCGAGCATGTACAGTGGGGGTGTGGACGGGGCCACGGCTGACGCCGAAGTGTGGCATCGTGTGACTAAGAAATGCTCCGCATTTCAAAAACGTCCAACATCCAAACATTTAGATCAAGAAAGAAGGTTCGAAAATTTCCCGTATAAAACTGGTGATGAACTTCCACAGGGACTGTGATAAGGAGTGCAATTTTTAAAGATGCCACAAGGCTTCTCAACTTTTAAGTGGTCACGCAAGCGGCGTGTGGCACTCACACATTTCCAACGAATATCCTCTTAGAATTATTGTAATACACATTTATCCCTCAGATAAGATAACTCCACGACTGCCTGAACGTTCCCACGTAGCAGCAGTGTAACAGCTAGCCTCGTTGTATGCAGCATTCTGCCAAAATGTAATGTTTCACATCACCAACAAAGATTAAGATATTAACAGCAAACTTACAAATCAAACCAAATGAGGATATTCCCGTTGGATTCAGTAACTGTCTCATGTACCATATGAAGATTGCCAATTGTATCAAAAACAATGAATCATGGTGAATTCTAAGCGAATAGCATTTACTTGTACACAAGAAATTAGATAGCCACTCGAAAGGTAAACAGCTGTTACTACGAAGGCCATGGTATACGGGATGCAGGGGCATCTATGTTACTACGGCCATGATAGTAATGTATGAGAAAGCACATAATGAGGAATAGAAGTTGGGAATATGAAGTCCGAGTATTCGACATGATATCCATAACGAAATACTGAACTGTTTCTATAGCGCTATGATTTTGTTTTGTTTCATTGTTCCGGAAAATGTCACCCATTATTTTTTGCCAAAGAAGCATACCTTAGGGTAAAAGGGGTCGCCGGATTCCCCTCATATTATGATTATGTGCCACACCAACCATTAATCTGTGCAGTATCGCCAGCCATCACAGACCCTTCTACGTGATCATACTGCTTGGAAAATGATCCTCATGAACAAAAAGAGTCCTCCGGGAGGGTGAATCGGTTACAGTGCTCACCTGGTGAGCCGAGGGTCATGAGTTTGATCCCGGCTGCGGCTGTCGAATTTCCGTGAAGGCGAATTTGTAGAGGCCCCCATACTTAACGGCGTCACTGTGCCTTAATGAAAAATAGACAGTTGAAATTTTCTGATCTTTCCACAACAGCGTGCCTCGATATCATAGCGTGGTTTTACGTCGCAAAGCCTTCGCTCTAATTGCGAACAACAAGAGTTCTGAAAGTCTAAATACTTTTATTTGGCAACAAAACTTAACAATATGAACAAATAACATAACCTCAATCTATCCTTGGTGTAGAAGAGCCATGTCCTTCGAAGAACAGACTGACTTCTGCAAGAAAAAGCATGACCCACGTTAAACATTATTTTGAATTGCGTAACAATTCACCGAGCCATTGAATAAATTTTCTGTTTTACTCACACTTCTTCCTGCGGAGGAGGGTGCTGTAGTCAAAGGGAGTGCCGAGACCATAGCCATAGTTCAAGCCATAGACACCTACACCATGGCCAAGTCCATAGTGGCCAGCGCCGTAGCCGAGGCTTCCAACACCGTAGCCATAGACTGGAGCAGCCTGGTAGGTAGCGAAGGCTGGGACGGCGTGTGCGACAGTAGAAACTGCTGGGGCGTGGTGGAAAGTGGTGGTTGCCACAGCTGGGGCAGTGTGAATGGTCGCTACAGCTGGGGCAGTGGCGTAAGTGTTGACTGGGGCAGCATGGGTGACAGTGGCCACAGCTGGGGCAGCAGCCACCACTGGAGCTGTCTGGAAGACTTTGGTCACAGCTGGGCCAGCGTTGACGGTAGCCACAGCTGGAGCAGTGGCATAGGTAGTAACTGGGGAAGCATGGGTGACAGTGTCCACAGCTGGGGCAGCAGCCACCACTGGAGCTGTCTGGAAGACTTTGGTCACAGCTGGGCCAGCGTTGACGGTAGCCACAGCTGGAGCAGCGGCATAGGTAGTGACTGGGGAAGCATGGGCGACAGTGGCCACCGCTGGGGCAGATGCCACCACTGGGGCCGACTGGAAGACTTTGGTGACGGCCGGAGCAGCGTACGCAGCCACAGATGGAGCAGATTGGAAGGTAGTGAGGCGAGAGACGGCTGGAGCAGTGGCCACACTGGCAACAGCCGGGACAGAAGAGACAATTGGAGCACTCTGATAAACCTTGGTCACTGCTGGGGCAGACTGGTAGCTTACACGGGAAACAGCTGGGGCAGCAGCAACGACTGGACTAGACTGGAAACGTCTGGTGCCAGCTGAGGAAGCGAAGGTTCCGACAGCTGGGCTGGACTGGTAGGCAATGCGGGACACAGCTGGATTACCAGAGACAGCCGCAGTATTCTGGTAAACCTTAGTCACAGCAGGCGAGGCCTGGTAGCTGACACGAGAAGAAGCTGGCGCAGCAGCAACAACTGGAGTGGTCTGATAAGTGTTGGCGTGGGACACGGCAGGAGCAGCGTTGAAGGTAGTAGACACAGCAGGGGAAGTGGCAACGACTGGAGCGGACTGGTAGGTAGTCACATGAGATACAGCTGGAGCAGTGGCAACGGTGGCGACTGGAGCAGCGGCATAGGTAGTGATAGCTGGAGCCACGTGAACAGCGGTGACTGCTGGTGCAGCATGGACAGTGGCAACGGCTGGAGCAGCATGGTAAGTGGAGACTGTACCAGCAACAGCCGGGGAGGCCACCGCGTAGCTGGCCGCTGGCCCGTAGGCAAGGCCATGGCCAACGCCGAAGCCAGTAAGGCCGGAGTAGCCAATTCCATGGCTAAGACCATAGCTAGTTAGGCCAACACCACTGCCAAGACCTACACCGCCACCTAGTCCAACACCGCTGCCAAGGCCAGCGCCACTGCCTAAGGCAATGCCACTGCCTGGGCTGTGACTACCGTGGAGAAATCCAGCAAGAGCACAGGAGGCCAGGGCCAGGAAAACGAAGATACGAAGCTGTGGAATTAATTGACACAGATATATTGCAACTCTCGTGCAATGTGGGTCATTTCTTTATAGTTTAATTTATTTATCAGAAAAAAGTGGGAATAATTTGGGCATCAGATATTTTAGCAGCTTGTTTATACAATTATAGAGGTGTGCAAATGCAACTAGAAAATTTTGTAGATGGTCTGGAAGGAATGATTTAAATCTAGAAAAGGTGGAGAATCATGACGGGACAAAGGTGTTTTTTTCAAATATAGTATATTATGAATAGTTTATCCCATAAATCAATGTTCGTGATTCTCAAGATGGTTAGGCAGCTCTGAAAAATCTGAGTAAGACTATGCATACCTTGAAGATATTCGCCAAAGATGTTCCTAAAATGTAGAATATGTAATAGGATCAATCGTCTTCTTGCGAATAAAGTACATGTTGCGAATGTGAAATTATGAGAAGTAAATGACTAAACTGTACGGCGACGAAAGTGTAAAATTATTCAATTTCGCGGCACTACATATAGGGCGCCAAAATTACTAGTTATACGAACGCTTCAGAAATTTTGCATGTGTATAAAGATTGGGAACGCATCACACTAGACGTACTGCTGTGAGACGAGATGGTAGCGATGTAGAAAACTCTGAGGTAGAGGCTATGGTATATTGTACCTGATACTGCTCAAAGAACATGGGGCTGTGCTTGTTGTGTAATGCGTGGTGTAAATAGCTTGTAATCTTAAAAATTTGTCCTAAAGGTTGGAATTGCAGTCAGCGATTAGGCGAAAGGTATGATATATAGAGAATGTCTTAAAGCTCCGAAAGGACACGATGCTCCTATTTCAGAGTGGCCGAAAACAAACAGAAATCCACAATCAGCTGAACGCCCAAATTATGGTAAGTTTGTGGCGCAAAAGGTTTATAGCTGTGAGATTGAGCACAGGTTGTGGGTGTGTTTCTCTTTTCAAACTGATTGTTCAGTGAACTGGGACCGCGGGGGTAAACACAGACACAAAGCAAAGAGCGCTAAACTAACAACGACTGGACTAGACTGGAAACCTCTGGTGCCAGCTGAGGAAAAGAAGATTCCGACAGCTGGGCTGGACTGGTAGGTAATGCGGGTTAGTTGAGCGCTCGTGCTGTGTGCCTCCTCTTTGCTTTGTGTCTGTGTTTACCCCCGCGCTGCTAGTTCGCTGAACAATCCTGAATTACCAACTAGCCCACCTTTCCATCCTATTGCAATCTTTTCAAACTATGCGGTGCTATTCTTGGCTGATAATATGTTTTGAAAAATTTTTGCCATGTCAAGTAGATATATAATTCGTGTTGGGACATCATCTTACTGAGTTACTGCCTGCCAGAGATTATTTGCCGATTACACGCGGATTGAAGCAAGAAACTCTATCTTTTTATACGAACTTGGTAAGGTTCGTATAATAAGCTATATAACTTTGTTTCTTTTACCCATCGCAGTAGTCCAGTGGATATGGAACTCGACTGCTGACCGTCAGGATGCGGGAACGAATCCTTGCATGGGTGGCCGCATTTTTAATGCAGGTGGAAAGGCTCGAGGCACGTGTACTTAGTTATGAATACCCCAGGTGAGAGAAATATGCGGAGCCCTCTGCTACCACTATTGTCATAATCATAGAATAGTTTTGGGACGTCAAACCTCAACAATTGTTATTAATTGTATTTCTGTTGGAATTTGTAACATAAATTGCTAGACAAGATGAAGCAACGGCGAAGCTTCAGTTTGTAATTGGTTTTGCTTCCTGAAGTATAACTAACAATAATCTTATTTAATTGTAAGCTAAACATACCATGGTATCAGTAAAAAAGCCCTTCTGTGATGTTGGCAAAGCAAAGATAGAGCATAAAGCGAAATCTTTGGAACAGGTGGAACATAACGTAATCATTTAATTAAATGTATTTCACCTCGATTTCCGTTAAGTACGAACAGCTTACTGTGGTTGAAATTCTAATAAAGCGAACTGTGGGCACTTAATTCTCTGCACTTTGAAGCTACCTCTGATGCAAGGCAATGCGAACTGTGCTTACCATTTCTGCGGCAGTAGTATCGTTGGGCACACCAAGAACTGCTGAAGTGGCCCAAACTCCGTGCCGTTTTTATACTCTCCGCGTCAGGAGTAAAACAGAAAACGAAATGATGCTCAGTGGAAGAGAGACTGCCAAAAAGTTGCAACTTTGACCGTTATTTCATGCTTATATATGTGCACGCTTTAAACAAGACATCCGGTTAAAAACTCGCTTAGCGTTATATGCAACAGAGAGATTGCAAATCGCCGTTAGCTTGACCTATTGAACCGCCTTGCTCGGAAATTGGAGCTGGAACAGCTGCCCCGTTTAGGCCGAATAATGTTTTACATTCACCCTCTCCTCCTGCGGTGGGCAAAAGTGATTTAGCAGGAAACCCCCGTGGTAAGGTGAGGATAGGGCAGTTGCCATTTCACGTGGCAAAGGTCCGAGAGAGTTCGCCCGACGGCAGCTTAGCGAGTAACTTGTATTAGGCAACGGCGTAATGCTCAGGCGTCATCGATCTTACGAGAAAAAAATCGAGCGTAGCGATTGCTTCTACTATAGAGGGCAGAATCTTTAGCCTACATTTCTTAGCCATAAGATTAAATTGGGTGTTTTTTCTATTTTACGAGTTATAGAATAACGGAATGCCGACAGCTTCTATACGTCACCTCGTTACACAATTGTAAGCGTATTGTGACACGAATCGGTAGTATTGCAACACTGTAGATCACGCAAGAGAGAATGTGGTAAAATCAATTGAGTTCTGTCTACGTTGATAAATCTTACGCTTCGTTCAAAAGTTCCTGATACTTTTTTACGCGGACTTCTTTTGTATCTTGAATGTATTTCGTATTCCCATTGACGCGTAATGTGAGCACTGCAAGAGGAATGAATGGTAGTAGTGAAGCCATTCGTGAAGGAGGAATACGCAACACTGAGTTTTACAATCAGTCGTTGGGTGCCCAAGAAGCACGCCGTTCGTTAGGAGCGTTAAATTACTACGATGATTTTTTAGCGGTAAGACCATCTTTTAAACGATTACCATATAGCGTTTATTTTCAATATCACCACGCGCTGACTAGCTCAGATCTGCACGACCAACTGTGGGCAATTCAGTTGGCCCGGACAGCAATGGAAAGGCTACGCCTCACCGCACAAAACGTCGGGGTAGCTTGAGCCCGGGCCGGTAACCTTGCACGGTTTCTTTTTTAATAAAGTTTTTTCCGTCCGTCCGTCCGCAATTATTGTTGTTTTAAGCAATATATCTGGAACAAACTGCTTTAAATAATGTCATGCTTTCATTATTTGTTGCTTGGCGATGCTATATTGATTTAAGGAGCGAAGCTTTTTGAGCTCTAGCTTGGCTATGCGCTGCTAAATATATCTGTAATCGTCATCATGAAGGATTTTTAACTCTCAAGGCTATTTGCACCGCCTAATACCCGGAACAGTTGCACCTTGTGGGTGCTGCGCAATTACTTAGCAGACGCGCCCTTTACGTCGTCTTCACCTGCTGCGTCGCTTCCCTAACACGTGCAACAGGTGTGCGCCGCCCCGTTGCTCTAGTTGTTCTGGTGTGGGACGCAGTACACTAATGGTTTAGAGTAAAAGTGAGGGAGAAAAAAAGAGTAAGAAATAACTTTTGAGAAAGAAACCGAAGAGAATTAGAAAGCCAGAAAAAAATTAGACAGAGAGAATATGTGCGACTTCAGAACGGGCCCCTGGTGGACGTCATGCTTATTGGGCTTACCTTAAGAGAAGTGACTAGAAGGTATCTGACTTTTACCGGTTTGGACAGAATTTTTCTGGCCATCAATACAACGAAAGTTTCAATTATGAACGCAGAATTTTTTTTACTACACATGTTGAGAATAATTTAGAGGAAGTGAGTAAGATTCTCCTTTAACATAATTACCATGCAGGGGCAGAAGCTTGGGATTGATCGAACGTTTTGGAGCTCATGTGATGAAGACATGCGGAAGCCATATGTTGAAGCCATAGAATATACTTTTACAGCGCAAACATAAAACGATCCACAAAGAAAGCGACGACACACACCAGCGCTGTGTGTGTGACAGCGCTGGTGTGTGTCGTCGCTTTCTTTGTGGATCGTTTTATGTTTGCGCTGTAAAAGTATATTCTATGGCTATGAACCAACTAGGCCCAAAAGAAGTTTTACATATGTTGAAGAGTTGATATATAGGGCTAGTCGGCATTTCTTTATTATGACAACTTGGCAGCGCAAAAAAAAAGGGTGGGGGGTGACAAAGTAAGAAGGCACACAAAAAGCGCATACCCATTTGATGAGGTGATATTCGCTCTGATATCTTTCGCTGTTTACTTGTACACTCTAAGAGGAAAAAAAGAAAAATTGGAATTACCACTGCAAATTAAGCCCTATAAATCCCGAAAATTCTAAATATTCTATCCACAGGTTGAACATTACAAGACGAACTATTAACGTCAGTAAAACTGCACCCTTAAGTGAAGTAGCATGGACCAGAGAACTTGGATTCTCCGTTTGAGGAGCGTCCAAGTGGATGATGCCACACGTAATGGGTGAAACTTCGCACGAGTCACATTCAGCGGTGCTTTTCACCGATCACATTCTATTGCCCTCAAGCTATGCAGATTTTGTCCCAGGCTGCTGCATACAACCATGGCCCAATAACATCTTTGGCGCACAGTCAAGGTTCCTTGCACCAAAAAGCTCAGCGGGCCTCTCGAAAAGCAAGGCGCATTCCGTGTGCTAAAATTGGAGCTTCACTTTGTACGAGAATTGGCGTTGCGCACAACGCACTGAACACTTATACACTCCGGGCGGATACTCTGAGTAACAAGACAGGTGATACGAAAACATAACTTGCCATTAAGTATGAACGCCCTAATACACGTTGTTCAATGTTTTGAGATCCTTCGTCTTTTTGGGCGCAAGCCAAGTGCTTCACTTTACGGACGTGCAACGCTTTGGTGAGTGGTATAACTGTCGTTCAAGCAAAAAAAAAAAAAAACAAACAAACACGAAATTGCGTCAGCCAGCCTTCGGTATTGCTGCACGATAAAGAGTTTGTTTTTCTAGATGATGTTTCTGGATAATCTTTCTGCTTATTCTCTGTGTTCTCGAGCTGTCACGTTGTACTTTTTGCCTACACACGCATGCGTTGTTTGTGATTCCCTGGTTGTATATTCTTCTTTTTCGAAGAAATCGTTTATTTGTGAGCACAACATCATGGGTGAAGGAAAGTGCTTGTCCCCTGTTTTGTGTTTATTCGTGCGCTTGAATGACAGTTATACCATGCATATTTAACTAGCCCAACTTTCGATTTTGTTGCGATTCTTTCGTGAGATTGCATTGTTATTTGGTCACCGCTGGTAAACAGTAAACATTCCCGCATTGGGTCCTGTTTTAGTTTATTTACACTTCTCGTGAGGCAGACAAATGTCACATAAATTGTCATTGTAAGGTACGGAGTTGACAAGAAATACAAGCCGCATAACTTGCATCGTTGTCGTCTGCTGCCACGTAGTTGACGATGGGGGCGCACTGAGATTGTATCCCCAAGTTCCATGGTGTAAAGTAGCTGCAAGTTAAGTATAGTCGTGCTGGGGATCAATACGAGGTAACCATTCAAAGGCCACAGCACCTAAGTGCAGTTGACAAGGAGTGTTCCTGTCATTGAATGTTCAAGTGGAGAGCTATCTCAAGCAATTCCTTGCGTCTCGTTCACATCCGCACTTTAGAAGTCATTGCTGAGTAAACGTGAATTATGCATTGCAGCTTCAATTTTAGAAGATCTTAACGGTGTCGGCACGCGGTAATGCCTATGCTCATGCTGCTTTAAACACTTACATGTGAGGAATGTCCTCCCGGTAATACCTACACTGTACTGCGTTAATATTTCTAATATGCGTAGAGATGCATGTAGATGTGTCTTGGTGTGAGCATTATCTAGGATGTAAGAATAACCAAACAAGCGGCAACGTGTTTTTTTCGTTTTGGCGTGCCATTAATACCATGACATAAACGCGCAGCCTGCAGCGACCGCAGAGCTGGCTCGCTTGAAGTACATACTTTGTCACAATGATCTGAGCACCCCTGCGGGGCTCTGAGGTTGCTTGAAGAAAACTTATTGGTAAATTTGGCAGTTCTTAATAATGTAAAGAAGAGGAAGTACTCCGGCCCAGAGGCAGCAGACTGGAGCACGCAGCAGAGGCTCGAGCTTGTGAACTGCTGCTGGTGCATCGCCTTACTAGCAACAACCTTTCCGCTCGATATATCTCCTTCATATTTGGCCGAGGTGCTGGGTATCAATCCCAGTACCTCCGGCCCAGAGGCAGCAGCATCGAGCAAGCAGCAGAGGCTCGAGCCTCTGCTGCATGCTCGATGCTGCTGCCTCTGGGCCGGAGTACTTCCTCATGTTTACAGCATACGTAGCAGCCATGATCTTCATTTAACCACTTCGCTTATGGCCGCCCAGTACAGCATGCGGATTACCATGAATACAGGAAGGCGGTGGTGTAGAGGTTAGCGGGTACACAGTGCCCTTATCTCAACCTGAGTTGCAGCATATCCATAACGCCACATTGTTATCGCTACAGTGCAATAATCCGGCCAGTGGGACTGTGGGCGTGTTTAAACATAAAAAATTTGTAGGGCTGCGGCAGTACATTGGATTAACAGTCGGGGTGATGTGCGACAACATCCCATTTTCTTCTTCTGTTGTCTTTTGCTACCCCTTTTGCACCACAGAGGTGTGTGGTGTTAAATGGGGCTCCAAGTGAGACCAAGAGGCCCAATTAATACGCGATTTTGCAGATTGTCTCATGTAACCATGAATGTACAGACAAGTGACAAAATACTCGGCAAGATGTAATAAATTTTGGAGGCTTCTTGGTTACCTAAACATGACAAATGCAACGCGATGAGAAAACCGTACGTTCGGTTCACTAGCTTCTTCTCACATCTGAAGTGAGCTGCACCTAATTGGTCCTACCACGTGAAACTGCGCGAGCGTTACGCCTTGTATGCCAGCCGAGTCCGCCTATATGTTACAGGCGCTTCTTAATTCAAGTGCATGCAATTACTTCGTGTAAAAATGACTTTAAAATACTGTTTGGAAATGCAATAAACAAAATGAATCATTTTTCTTGTGTATGGTAACCCCACAAGGAGCGAAGACCATGCTGTGCTGCGCTTTCAGCAATGTACTCAGGCTGGCACCGAAAGCGGCTGACCGCACTTGCCCAGACCTTATCTGACTCATATGTAAGTACACATATTGTGATTTTTGTTATTTCGTATACCTTAGTGAACAAACAGATGGGACCAGCGCTTTGTATTTGTGCTTTCCTGGGTGTTTTTTTAGATGTAGGATGAATATAACTGAAAATCAGTATACACCGGTACACCCACTGTACTGGCGTATTGTCGTGTGCACGATGACACTTCGCAGTATTGAATATTGTGCGCACGTACTTACCAATCTAATCATTATAAAAAATCTGTACATGTTGATAGAAAGCAAGAGCGAGGTACGACAATTAAAAAATCACTAGTCATAGTCGGCAAACTGTGCCTGCTAGAGGTACACTTGACATTTTTTTAGAGTTAAGTTGAGAATTTTCAAAAAAAAATCAATGCTCTTGCAAATATAGGCATGTCATTCGGTGCCGGCTGATGTTAAATTGTGTCTAATAAAGAGGAAATTGCTATTTGGAAAGGAATATTGCGTCAATCTTGACTGTGCTACAAAAAAATTCGAAGGTGTCCACTTATGTTCCGTGCGACGTCGAAGCATTTTCATCCAGAGCCATGAAAGTTCTCTATTTCGGAGATTTTTTCTCAAAAACGTGGACAAAATTCCCAGCGATATTCCCTCCACAACAATACTAATTTTCATCCCTGTCCACGCACACGCATACTGTAATTACACGTGTTTCACGTACTGGTGACATTTGAAATCATGACTAGCCCCTCTACTGCCACACAACAAAATCAACAATTTATTACTTTATATGCTGTTAGTACACTGCTCATTGTTGGCTTCAAGTCTAACACCACTAGTGAACTAGAAATGACTGCGCACGAATATCAGAAACAAATCTCAAAGGCGAAGCTGCTTGCGTGGTGAATGCGTGAGAATCAATCACAGCAGATAAAGGATTACTGTGACCGCTTTATTATTATCGGTCTTCATAGGAGAATTTAAGCAGTTATGAAATTCCCTGAAATAGCAAAAAGATTCCTTTTTTTCCTTTTTGCTGAAAATGACAGACGAAAATTCCCAAAAAAGGGTAAAATTTCCTTCACGGAACATCACTGACTTAGGTGCCTTCGTATTTGAAATACTCATTTTACAAACAATTCTGTGTCTTCCGGCACGCCGTAGAAAATGCGATAGTCGGTTGATTGATTGATTTGTGGGGTTTAATGTCCCAAAACCACCATTGAATTATGAGAGACGCCGTAGTGGAGGGCTCCGGAAATTTCGACCACCTAGGGTTTTTTAACGTGCACCCAAATCTGAGTACACGGGCCTCCAACATTTCCGCCTCCATCGGAAATGCAGCCGCCGCAGCCGGGATTCGAACCCGCGACCTGCGGGTCAGCAGCCGAGTACCTTAGCCACTAGACCACCGCGGCGGGGCAGATAGTCGGTTTGCAACTAGAGGTTGCGAGTGGCAATCCTCCTTGCTGTCGTTAATGTTTTCCAAATGTTTTTTATTATAGTCTTCATAAATCTACAGGGTGTCCCAAATGTCTTTGGCCAGGGTTTAAAAATATTCCGATGCGCCCGATGACAATGTGAGCAAATGCATGTTTTTTACTATCTTATAGAGTACGTCAGACTATGTTTTGTGTTCCAGTAATTGGTTATTAGGTGAAGAATAAGTAAATAAATTAGCAAGCACCAAATTTAGGTAAGTGCATTTTATGGAAAAGACGTAGATTTATCTGTCAAACAGCCAAATAAATAGTTTCTAACTATTTACGTATTCATAATTGATATATTTAAAATTACTGCGCAGGCTCACTAAGTACCGAAAAAAATTGGCCCCGTATCGGCTTGTTACACTGCAAATTTCATCAAAAGACGATAGTCTTGCGTCTGGAGAAAGTGAACAAAACGATATTTTGATGTTGTGTGCCAGAAAATCCCTGAATGGTATTCCGGAGGCACTGCCTTAGAGTGGCTCGAGCATGCAGCGGAGGCGAACGAGCGCATCAAGTCACGCCACACGTGAGACATGAGCGCTATCTGGCAGTTAGCCTGGAATATGAAGCGTGCGGTGTGCGCGCCCATCTCGGAGGTGATAAGCTGTAGAACACAAGGCGACTTGTAGGTGCCACCACCGTGTCCTCTTAGCAAAGCGTTGGAAACACTTGCCTTTTCTTGCAAGCGTTGCATGGTCAGCGCAGTGTGATAAACAATGCGGTTCTTAGAATTACCTATGTATGTCTTTTCTAGCGAAAAAAAATACAGACACATAATATAGGCATGTTGTTGTGGTGCCTCAGATATGGACAATAATTGCTTTGTAATTGACAATTGTACAAATATGAAAGCTGAATCTTGAGCAATATTGGTTGGCGCTGCGGATGGGGTCGGGCGTTAGGAGTATCATTTGGCCACTTTGGTGCCATTTGGGATGCCGTTAAGGGCAGACAAACAGACATTTGTACAGACAGACCAAAATTTTCGCGTCAGCAGAAGAGCTATTGTTTTTAAAAACACGTGACATACGCGCTTGCACACCGGTATTTGCAGTGCCCTCAAACTTCGCGCGTTTTTTGCTCGTGTCACGGCTAGAGAAGCTTGGTAAGCGGAGACAGCAAGGTCCCGACGCTGGTCCGGGCTCGGCCGCACCGCTTTTTACGGCAGCGAGCCTCGCCCAGGTCTCCAAGGTGAACAGCCTCTAGTCGATAGACCAATGTAGGTAAGGGAAGTCGGCAAAACGGAACCAGCCACAGCTAGAAAGTAAACGGCGTAGTTCGCGGCTGGTCCATTTGAGAGGCGGTGGCCAACACCAAAGCTGGCGAGGCCGGAGTAGCCAATTCCACGGCTGAGTCCATAGCTGGCGAGGCCTACACCCCCACGAGACTCTGGGCCTCGTTGAGGAATCCCGCAAGAGCGCTGGAGACCAGGGCTACGACAACGCAGACGCGAAACTGGAAGAGATATTTTACCTCGGTATCAATGATAACATTGTCGGCGGTGACATACGAACTCCTTTTTCGACAACCTGTTTCGCTGAATGTTACTCACGCAGTCGACATATCGAGTCAGCATATCGTCTTTCAGTTTCTTGCCTGATGTGCTCTGCAATAATTTCTCGCAAAAATGATTCGCCCGAATCTATTGGAGAAGACTGAATTCCAGAAAATGATGAAATATTGCAATTCACAGCGAGTACATGATGGAGCACATCCGATCACTATGCGTTTTTAATAATCATGGATAATTTAGAGTTTGATTTTTTATTGTGAGAATGAAATTTACCTGGGTTTTATTTTAATAAAACACAAAACAACAAATTAGAGAATAATCAGAAAGATTATCTGGATTTAGGGTTGCGAATAGAGGTTCAATGTAACACACGAATCGCGTTATGTAATGAGCATCTCCTTTAAGGCATAAACGTATGACGACTGGATTCTAAGAATGTTCCCTCGTTTTGGAATTTGTATTAGTGATCTGAATTCTTTCATCTGATCCAGGATTCACAGTTTATATTGTGACGAGGCACTGTGCATAAAACCACTGTTGCGGATGAATAGACGAAGAGCAAGCTGACATGCCACTCGAGAAGCTGGCAGGTTTTCGGAGGCACAGCTGCTTGTAAATATTCTAGATATACTCGCATATGTCTCCCGTGTATTCGTGATCCCCCTTCGATTTGGTGGAGGTATGATACCACACAGGGTAAATATCAATGGCAGGTCTTACCCTTATTGGTATATTGCTGCTTTGAACTACGAATTCGCACGTTAGTGCTCTGATCAGACGTGCTGTAAGTGAGCACTTAAATGGATTCGTTTAAATAATTTACGCCAACTGAAGAATAAACTACCGGGATGGCTTGGGCATACCTTAGTTTTTGCCGATGTACCAATAATGAACTGAATAACTACTGAATTTGCCCCGACTCAAACTTATTTGCATATGAAAAGAGTATAGCAGTAAAAGCGAGAAAAAGAAGGATTAGGGGTACTGGGAGAAGCAACGCTAACGTATTACTCACTTAACCAGAATGACAGTCTAAGCTTGGCCTGATTTGGAGCAGGAGATCCGGTTGTTAACCCGCATGACGTTTTACGCAGCAAGAATAATGCAGACCGGT
Organism: Rhipicephalus microplus; assembly: GCF_043290135.1. Taxonomy (NCBI): domain Eukaryota; kingdom Metazoa; phylum Arthropoda; class Arachnida; order Ixodida; family Ixodidae; genus Rhipicephalus; species Rhipicephalus microplus. Next base: position 88,544,301 of record NC_134702.1, on the reverse strand, counting down.
CTGTTTGCTTCTCATTTTCGCTAAGCGTTTTATTTTTTAAGTTTACAGCGGCCTTCGTCGGAGGTCACAGAGCTGCGCAGCTCGCCCTAAGCTGAGAAATGTGTTACTTTAGTCCCCATTCATCCTCGTTACCATAGGTAAGAGCGTTTAGGCTAGAAAATCGAGCAATAGTGAGGGTTAGCATGCAAATGAAGAGATGTGAGAGAGTTCGTACGTGGATGGTGCCATTGTATAAGTGATTTCGACGAGGACATATAATAAAACAATGACGCGTCATCTCCCTTGAGGAAAAGCCCCGCCGCGGTGGTCTAGTGGCTGAGGTGCTTGGCTTCAGGCACGCAGGTCGGGGGATCGAATCCCGGCTGCGGCGGCTGCATTTTCGATGGAGGCGGGAATGTAGTACGCTCGTGTGCTCAGATTTGGGTGCACGTTAAAGAACCACAGGTGGTCGAAATTTCCGGAACCCTTCACTACGGCGTCTCTCACAATCATATCGTCATTTTGGCACGTTAAACCCCACATATCAATCAATCAATCTCTCAGGGAAAAGAGAAGTGAATCTACAGACTTTCATTCTGAAAAAAAAAAACGGCGCCTAATTTTCATAACTTTTCTGCTCTGGAATTTACACACATGGGTACCTGTGCCAACGCGCCTACAAAGGAACAGTACCGACAACTTTTTTATAATAAACTTTTTTCATAACATTGAGTGGTTCGCCCACTCAATACAAGGTGTTACGAAACTGTAGAACACGCAATTTATACTGTAAGCACGTGCTTGGAGTGACAGCAAACTACTGTATACAAGGAATTCAGCGCTTCTTATTTTGTGAATGCATGGATGGAAAAGGGTTTTTGAGTTTTGGATTAGCACGTGCCGATTTTACAGAGTGTCTTAATGACGTTTTACGTAGCAAGAATAATGCAGACCGGTCTGTGTTTGCTTCTCATTTTCTCTAAGTGAAAACGAGAAGCAAACTTTCTTTTTAAAAAGTAAAAGTTGGGGATAGTTTTAGATGCATACTTGGCATGCATCGCGGTCGCCTGCGTATTTGACCATGCGAGACCGGCCACTATGTAGAATGCGCTCGTGTGCTTCGCATTCCCATCGCACTTTTTTGCATGCATTTCCCTAGTGTTATGCCATCACGAGGGTCTTTTAAACGCACGACACTGTCCCTTTGTTGCTGAATACTGAGTTTCTCGTGCTTACGTACGTCTTGTACGCTGCAGCGATGCTTCCCAATGACTATTTGTAGTTGTTAGAAGGACTTGCCTCGTGTGTACCTCGCTTCAATTAATCGCCTACCTTTACCAAATACGCGTGTTTGCTAAAGTCTGTTGCGATGGTCTTTGCTAAAATGTATCGTCATATCACGGATATGACATTGACCATAGCGTTTCACGTTCAGTGACGTTTTAGGAGCTTCCCAGAGTTGTGTACAGGAACTACCTTGGCCAGTTTTAATATAGGTGGATATATACCACAGGCAAATGCATCGTTTAAAATGTGACATAGCGGTGTAAAAAGAAGGCTTGTTATCTTTAATAAGTTCAGCTGGTATTGCGTACACTCGTGTCGCTTTGTTTGCTGGCATACTAGCCACGGCAGATTCGATCTCATCTGTGGTGATTTCCGCAAGGTTGAAATCATTGCCAGTGAGCCTGGAAAAAGAGGGAGCAGATATTGACGAGTGGTACTAACCAGAAAGGTTAGCTCTGATTTTAGTGTAATCTGTATGGAAATCGTCAGCAACTTTTGAAGAGCGGCAATTTAGAAGAACGTGTTTTTGTTTTTTGGCCATGCCTACAACATCTGTGATTACTTTTCATATCCTTTTTTTATTGCTCCCTTCTTGACAAACGATGTTGGTATATTACTCCTTTTTGAATGTCCGTTTTGTTGCAACCAACTTATTTCCATGGAACTTTAAGCTGTCACAGTGATACGCGTTGCTGCTGTTGCTTTTCTACTTATTGTAGTATGAGTACTTTAATTTCGATATTTCTAACTGGCTGCTAGTCATTCACGGACAGACAGCGTAGTCATATTTCGAACACGTACATTCCGGCATTAAGTCTTTAATCAATTTTTTAGCGATTCCAGAAAGCTCTCACACTCAATTCCTAACTAATTATAAAACACTCTCTCCAAGCCCACCTCCTGGAGCAATTGACTCAGCAGAACATGATGCACAAATGTCGCGCGCTGCAATTAGGACGCGCTCATAATTGTTCGGTATTTAAAAGGAATAAACATAAATGTTGGGTTATGATCAGTAATGCTCACATCTTAAACCCCAGCCCTTAATTCCCATTGGGTGGGACATGACGCATGGTGAATAACGGAGTCTGATTAGTTCGTCACAGCAATTGCAGCGAAAATTACATTTTAAAGCTAAGTGACCAGAATAAAAATGAATAATCAGACCTATCTTTCCAGAAATAATACTTAAATCTCCGCATGCCACCGATGGGACTTCAGAGGCTATCAGAGGTGCCATCAGATTTTGCACTGTGCCGATTGAATTATTGACCCCTGAAGAGGGTGGGTGGTAGACGACGCCAAGTGTAATCCCAAGCTCAGTTTAAAAAAATAGAGTCTAGATTGTGGCGATTGAAATGGGGCTTTAAGGAAGAATATTTCAATAAATTTCGTTTACCTCCAGTTAGATGGGTAATAGTGCTCAGATGTACGTGGTTAGATAGAGATACAGATAGAAAGATGCTACAAGTGATTGTAGTTTGCAAAAAAATTTTGCATTTAGAAAGACTACATGTCTCACTTAATTCTGTTATGACTATAAAAGTGCATTGCAGAATTCAATCGCTACTTATCAGTTAATCCTCTTCGTGGTCGTGGGGATATCATTCCGCTATCATTGTTTCAAAAAGACTTATATAACGTATTTTCAACATTTTGAGCTTCAAACTTTCCCATATAGGTCCGAACATTTATATTATCAGTTCATTTTCACGCATATATGGGAAGACTTACACATGTAAGTATTCAGATTTTACAAGAGCTATTGGTCCTTTAGACGACCTGCATAACACCGATGACTTAGAGAGTAACCAAGAAAACTTGAAGTAACCAATACACACACATTCGTTACAAAAATAATAGCGGTAACATACTTGTTATCATGGCATTTAGTGTTATATCTGTGCAATTTTACTTCACACGTTTTTTTTGTATTAGACAAGTAATATTCTGTTTATTCTTTAATTACAATGCTCGTATTTTTATGCAAAATTTTAATGTGTAAGTGAAATACCGCGATTTAAACTGTACTTTTTCTTGCTCTCCTTGTTGCATATCGCATAAGGTAATGTATTATAGATTCCCACTGATGTTAACGCGAGATTTTTCATGTTGTTCTTATTTCTTCATGTATTTAAATTTGTTCCTATTGTACACTGCACACGTTTCAAACACTTCCTTGTATCACACCCTTTGAGAAATACCGCTACACCAAAGAAATTGAGAATTAGGGGAGTGTTCCTGCTACACAACAACAATCGTCAACTACTTCGAGGGCTGTCCTTGTGCTGTACCATAATTCCGATAGTTTGCGGTCGCGAACGGTGCACACATTGTCAGTGTGTTATAGGATTCCTGACAGGAAGGCGGCCAACGCCACGTTTTCAAGAAAAAAAAATTCAGCAAGTCAGATGACGATTAATTACATGTAGCAAAAGAACTACCCGAATAGTTAATTTTTTTTAGAATAGGATCCGTTGAAAAAAGTAAATAAATATAAAGAACTTCAGGCGCTAACAAAAGTGAACAGTGAAACCAATTTACCTCTGAAAAAGTAACAAACTATCTCATTGTTCTACTGCCTAAGGGGACTTGAATACAAAAGCCTTCTGGCGTGACTGTTTCTTGATTATCATTATTGGAGCTTGACAAGTCACATGAATAGTCGAACACTTTTTTATGCTTTGGCTGGTAGAATTACGAGGCTGAATTACGCCTTAATTCTTAGCGTTGAGTCGGCAGCATTGAACCACACATTCGTGTAGATTTCACACGTTCTGACACCTCGTAAGACATTAATACTTGTGTTAACATGACTCTGACTGTAGTGGCAGCTGTAGAGGGTAATTTCGTACATACCGTCACAACTTTGGCTTCGCTCAATGGTAAAACATTTGAATAGAACATCATATTTTCGAGGTGAAACACTAGCATAGAAGCCTAGTTCTAATGGGTGTTTGATATGATCCAGCAAATTTTTTATCACGTATTGCGTATTTCAAGGTGAGTCTCATGGAAGAATTAGGACTTTTGCTTTTATAATGAAAAAAAAAATGGGCAGATACCACGTACAGTGGGAATCGATGATACGCGAAGCCAGAGTCTTGAAGGAAGAACTGTCGCACTGAAGTCATCACAACGTTACGAGGTGAACGTGGATTATGTTGTACATGACCTCCATGTCATGGTTATTATGTTGGCGCCTGCAATTTGTGTTCTGTGGTCATGCACGTCACGTAATACCAAATTTGGTATATGTGAAGCTGAAGAAACTGCCACGAGCACGTTATGAGCGTGGTATGTAGTCACGTTTCACAAGACATGCATGTCATGATTGTGAATTTGCACCAGTCATATACCTTCGTCATCCACTCACGTCACGTAATATTAAAATTGGTATAGGGGAAGCCAGTGAAATGGCCGCGAGTGCAGTATGAGCGTCACATATAGTAATGTCTTACATGACACGCATGCCATGATTATCATGTTTGGACGTTTCATTTACCTTCGTCAGCCTTTCACGTAACGTAATGGCGAATTTGGTATACGTGAAGCTAGAGATACGACCGCCAGCGCATCAGGAGCGTGGCATGTAGTCATGTTCTTACATGACACGCATATCATGATCATCATGTTCGCACCAGTCATATATGTTCGTCATCAATTCACGTCACGTAATACAGAACTTGGTATATGTGAAACTTGCGAAATGACTGCGAGTGCATCATGAGTGGGTCATGTAGTCATGTTCTTACGTGACACGCATGTTATGATTATCATGTTCGCACCAGTCATATACCTTCGGAATCAATTCATGTCACGTAATACCAAACTTGGTATTTGTGAAGCTAGCGAAATGACCGCGAGTGCACCATGAGTGGGTCATGTAGTCATGTTCTTACGTGACACGCATGTTATGATTATCATGTTCGCACCAGTCATATATGTTCGTCATCAATTCACGTCACGTAATACAGAACTTGGTATATGTGAAACTTGCGAAATGACTGCGAGTGCATCATGAGTGGGTCATGTAGTCATGTTCTTACGTGACACGCATGTTATGATTATCATGTTCGCACCAGTCATATACCTTCGGAATCAATTCATGTCACGTAATACCAAACTTGGTATATGTGAAACTTGCGAAATGACTGCGAGTGCATCATGAGTGGGTCATGTAGTCATGTTCTTACGTGACACGCATGTTATGATTATCATGTTCGCACCAGTCATATACCTTCGGAATCAATTCATGTCACGTAATACCAAACTTGGTATTTGTGAAGCTAGCGAAATGACCGCGAGTGCACCATGAGCGTGGCATGTAATCATGTTCTTACATGACACGCTTATCATTATTGTCATGTTTGCACCAGTCATATACCTTCGTCATCCATTCACGTAACGTAATACTAAACATGGTATATGTGAAGATAGCAAAACGATCACGAGCGCATCAGGAGCGTGGTATGTAGTCATGTTTTTACATGGCACGCATGTCATGATTTTAAAGTTTACAGCAGCCATATATCTTCGTCATCAATTCAGGTCCCGTAATACTAAACTTGATACATGTGAAGCTAGCAAAATGACCGCGAGTGCATCATGAGCGTGGCATGTAATCATGTTTTAACACGACACGCATGTCATGATTATCATGTTTGCACCAGCCATATGCTTTCGGAATCCATTCACGTCACGTAATACCAAACTTGGTATATGGGCAGCTAGCGAAACGACCACTAGCACATCAGGAGCGTGGCATGTAGTCATGTTCTTACATGATACGCATGTCATGATTATCATGTTTGCACCAGTCATATACTTTTGGCATCAATTCGCGTCACGTATACCAAACTTGGTATATGTGAATGTAGCGAAACGACAATGAGCGCACCATGAGCGAGGCATGTAGTCATGTTCATACATGAGACGCATGTCATATTTTTTACGTGAGAGCCTGTCACTCATGTTCATTCACCATACAGTCATGTCATTTCATAGCAGTTTTCGAATATGTCATGTGACCAAAGCCACCACAGTAGCAGCAAGACCATGATATATATATATATATATATATATATATATATATATATACATATATATATATATATATATATATATATATATATATATATATATATATATATATATATATATATATATCATGTTTGTGTGTGTGTGTGTGTGTGATAGAGTGCATGAGCAAGTCAGTTTGTAAATAAATAAGTCTAACTGGCTTCTGAAGCCAAGAGAAGTACACGAAATATCAAACACATACACCCTTCACAATTATATCAGGTAGAAAGCAGTATATTAAAATAAGGAGAAATCGTGTATTCACATAATTGTTATTCTACGGGCAGATAGATAAGGTTGTGTAAAAAAGTAAGAGAAAAGCACTGACTTTTCTGTTCACATACGTAGCATCTATTTGTTTTCTCGGAAAGCTCGTGTCCTTCAACCAAGAGTCGCTGCAATGTGTCTATAAGTTATCTTTTATATCGATTCACACTACCCACCGAGACTATGTCCATTGATGGCCTAAGAGAGCCCATGCTCAGTCCCGAACACACATTGATACAAGTGTACAAGGACTCTCAGGCAAACCACACCCGCAGGCTGCATACACTGGCGGGCATTAAAATGCACACACACACTCAGTCATGCATTCCAACACGCACACGCATCCGAGGTCTGAGTCAGGCCAACCCCGTTTCTTTGAGCTGCTGAGCTATAGTACTGATGCTGGTGATTCACGATGGCCCAGAAGTAAGGCCATAAGTTAGGCCAGGCCGCAATTCTACGAATATGAACGTGTCTGTAGTTTCTTGAGACAAGATTAGTCTGAGTGCTTTTTTTTTGGTATTATATAGCTTGTCGTGCTTGACCCTGCTGGATGAACGAGCATTTCATTGGGCCTACATAAAATAGGTGGAGCTCAATCGGTTCTGTGTCACAGTGTGTTTAAAAAAAGCCGTTAGCGATTTAGTTTACTTAACACTCTACTATGGGGAGAGCAAAAAGCCGTTCCTTGTTAAACGACGCAAAGTTGCGAAGGGTGGCCAAGTGAAAGGCAGTACAAATTGTTTAACTTGATTCTTTAAGGGCATATCTTCACAGTTGCTCAAACCCTTTGGCGTGAACATACCCTTATCTGTTGTGATTATCTAAATTTAATCAAGCTGAACTTTTTGATATCTGCTTTAATATGTTTGTTAGCACTCAGGTTTACATACAAATCAATCTAAGCCACTTTTGATTATTCTCAGCACGTTTGCTAGTCAGCCTACGATTTGAAACCCCAATTTTTGCGTTTGATGGTGCTAGACATATTCCTACAACGTACGTATAGTTAGTTTGCATTTTTGTCTTCCAAGTATTATGCTAAAAGTTTGAGTTAGTGTGAAAATTGAGGTTGTATTTTATCTGTCTTTCTGTCATGTGTAAAGAGTTGCCGAATCACCTGACAATGATAAAACATACTTCGCACTGATGAAAGGCAAGTTTATGGATGACTAAATTACACACATGCAGCACAACCAAACGAATATCATGGACGTTTTCAGCGAAAAAAAAAAGCTTAGGAGGCAATATTTGTTGTTTTCAGCTGTATCTGAAAATAAATAGTATAGTAACTACTGCTACGTTTAAAAAGAACAAATACCGCTCTATATGACTTCCTTGCTAAGTGTTTGTTGCATTAAATTGGCTATGTGAAGCAAACCAGCTGCTTAAGCACTTACGTTACTACATATAAATTTGGTGTTGCGAAAAGATATAGGCGTGTTACTGTTACCTTTATACTCTATGTCAACCTCAAGAGTAAGCTACTCAAATGAATTTCATCGCAGTCTACTCTAAAGGCAGGAGGGATGGAAGACTAATGTGCGCAGTTTGCGCCGGGATGACCAACTACCGATCATGCGCAGGTCTGTAGTGGCTGCTAGATCTCCACCACTCTTGGCCAGCTAGAGTGATCTGAGAGTTCACCATATTCCTCATGCATTAACCTTTATGTAACCAGCTGCACAAGTGTTTGGCGTCAACGAAGCCATATGTATTTTTTATTTACCTCAGAACGTTGTGGGTGCTGTTGTACTTGTTGGATTTTTGAAATAAAGTGGAATTATTAGTGGTCACAAAAATATTTATCAGGTTCTTAGGTTCTGCAATGAGCCGTCTCAGACATAGACTACTATGTAAAGTACACTCGGAAAAGATTATGCTGACTGCTTGGATTGAAAACAGTGAATAAGTAAGATGTTTTGCTGTGCAAACTTTTTCGGTCACATGGCAGCCTTTAGAAATTAGCATATTAGCTGAATAGTACTTGCTAACCATATGGTTTACGCAGCCCCACCACTTAAAAGGCCAACAAAAAATGTTCAACCGAAAATCATCGGGTCACTTGTACTTTCAGCCGAGACGAGTCGAAGAGAACACGTATCTTATTTTTCTTCTCAGTTAATGTATAAAGAAGCGGGGGAACACGACCTGTGACTTCACGCGCCACTGCCAAGCGTTGTCATTATTTAATTCACTGGAGGATATGAGCTCTCCGGTTTCGTTCGCCGCCCAAAAGGAGGGCGCTATACAACGACATCCTGAGGGGTACGTAATATCAGGTCCCCTCAAAAAAATCTTATGTTTTAATGCCATCGCAACCTTTTTCCTATTGTTACGTGTGATGTCATATGGTGATGCCATGAAGTGAAGGTGACTTCTATCCTTCGCTCATTCCCAACACTACGGGACGGTCGCCGTGATGGTCAGATTTCCCATTTGATGAGACATCCAAGATTTTCGCCTTGAAAGAGCAGTTATAGAAGATATCTGAAAGACATGGAAAACAGAAAGGCTTTAGCCTGATTACTGGAAGGCCACCGGCTTCACTGTTTCTACGGGGTCAGCGAAACGGAGCTGCTTGAATTTTCGTAGGAGGGGTTTTGTCAAGGTGCGCGTGTCTTGTGATGATAGGATACTCATAGGTACAGTTGTGGCTTGAAGAATTTGTATATTTCAATATACTGCTTGCGTCCAAATTAGAGGCATCATATTTTATGGAGTGTTACATGAGTAAATTAAAATTTTTTGGCTGGCACCACGTATAGTGGGAATCTATTTCATGTGAAGCATGAGAGTATGGGCGTGGCCAGAAACTTCTTTTGGGGGGATACCTATCTAATTACAGAGGGAACCCTGTTGATATGCTCATTTATCACTGTATGCCATGGCCGAAAAAAATCTGGGGGGGGGGGGGGAGTGCACGGGCATGGTGTGCGACCTCCTGGTGGTGAGCAAGTAGATGCCCACGTGACATGTTCCTTGATTTTTGTATAGGTCTCAAGTGGTCGACTGTAATTTTCATTTTTTGGCCATGCTGGTGAATTGACCTCGAGAACATTATCTGAGTTAGTGAGCTGGGGCATAAGGGGGTCGACAACACAGCGCGCAAACTTTCAACATATTCTAGTCGAGAATCATTTAGACTCTGATAATGTGCTTGGAACGGCATCAGAGTCCTAAACATTTTGAGAAGTGAGTGACAGAGGTCAGCTCGGCTATTGAACGATTCACTTTGGATTTTTTAGGAAAATTCAGAAAGGTTATAAAACGCCTAAAGGGAATGGAGATGCTTCTTACCAATCATCTGCGGTGGCTCGGAATTCCTGTGGCAAAAGACTCGGCCAGATTTACGTTCCAGCATCCCTAGGTGGACATGAACAGCGACGTGCGGCGTCAGAAACACCGGTTAGGTCAATCGATCAGACTACGTTGAAAGTCAGCGCATTCTGTCGTCGCCTTCCTTAAGTCGCTGTTCGCTAGGGCTCAATATGTTTGAGAGTCGTTAATTGTCATTTGCGTGAAAATTCAATAGCTGGTAGGTTATTGCTGACATACTAGGCACCTCGACTACACTAGCGAATAAGGGGTGGCTTATTGTTCAAGTAACCTCGCCAATCAAGTTACACCACAGGCATCACTTTTATAAAAATGTTGAGTAAGCAGTGACTATTTGGGCATTTATAGGAAGACGAGCAACTCTGAGTAACAAAATAGTAATCTTAGAAAGGGGCACTGCCAGAACAAACCAGTGGAAGAGGCAAAAAAACGCTGAGGACTTGAAGACGCTGCTCACTAAAAAAAGGCTGCTTTAGTCGAAGAAACCTAATAAATATTTCTACCTAAGTAGTAGTATTAGCAGTAAAAAAGCTTTATTCTGTACACAGATCATACCATTTGGAATCTCATTGCCCCTTAGGTAATAGAAAGGTGAAACCTTTGTCTGTCCAGTTGGGTGGTGCTCCCAGTCTAAGGCCCCACTGGCACCAGCTATCCGTTCAGCTTTTCCGATGAGTCATCGCTGATCTTCTAAGGTCGAGCTAAACAGCGGCGCCTCCCATTCCTCCCATATGCCATCTGTGTATTCGTGCTCAGCACACTTCCACGTTATCTAAAAGAGTGTCAATTTGGATCCACACCTCGGACAGATGTCTTTGTACGCCGTGTTGTCGATCAGGTGGAGAGCGTGCAGATTTATCTAAGCTTTTATCTGTAACCTTCGTAAGAAGATAGATCTGTCTATTCTCCTTATATTATTTAAGGATCGTTGCGTAGCAAGTGTAGAGGGAACAGGGTCTTCTACTGCAGTATCCGGGGTGACTTGGTTGTTAGTAAATCCTTGAGCCGCCTCTTCCCCACGCCAGTTCCCAGTCAGGCCTTCGGGCCCGATGCCCATCTCGCCGTCTGGACGTATTTCACTTTGATGTTCCATCTAGTGACGACCAATACCCGGGGTGCTTGTGCTCCGATTTCGCCCTTTAAATAATTTTTACAAGCTTTTTGTGAACCTGTAACAACTGTTGATGAAGCATTTCAAATCTATCTTTTATTGCAAGTGCTATAGGAACCTCTTCTGCTTCTCATGTCCAGGCTTGATTTATTGAATCGCAGGCTGTAATTTTCGTTTTACGGTCTGTGACTACACACAGAGCATTTTTTGCATTGGTCTGCTAAGGCGCGGCGTCAGCCAAACGCCCCGTGTTCATATAATTTGTCCCTTTATCAGTGGGGTCGGCCCTTGCCTTTCTTTTTCCAGCATGCAGAGCAGAATTCGCTTTTTTTAGGGTTGGCAATACGGTGTACTATTCTCTAAGTTCACTTGGTACCTCTTTCGTTTTTGTTGTTTTGTATCAGGCTGCGGCGGCTGCATTTCCGATGGAGGCAGAAATGTTGTAGGCCCGTGTGCTCAGATTTGTGTGCACGTTAAAGAACCCCAGGTGGTCGAAATTTCCGGAGCCCTCCACTACGGCGTCTCTCATAATCATATGGTGGTTTTGGGACGTTAAACCCCACATATCTATCTTGTTTTGTATCAATTTTTTACCACCCCGATTTTGTTAGGACTCATCTGCCGGATGGATTCTGGAGAAGTCAATTTTCTTTGCTAGTAGCTGGGCCTCACATAAAATTTCAGTGATGTTGTGAATATGAAGAGGGTTTTTTCAATACATCTTTTGTTTAAATGAGAAACTATAGTGACACATTCGGGTTCTTCCGGCAGCGGTGCTAGCATTGCAAAAGTTACGCAGTAGTCTCGAACAAGTTATGCTTTTTATTAATAATTAGGTTCGAGCATTGGAGGTATCGTTCCACTGCAATGAATTCCTTTAATTTATCTGCGGGAAGGCTGCCCACAGCATACCTCTCTTGTAGCGGCTGCTTTGCTTTTTATCTGCTACAATTGAAACCTATTCAGCCACAATGTTTTGGTATGAAGCGCTGGCATCAAGGAACGCTGCTCGCGTTTGCTCTTTCTCGCCTGTTGCCTTTGGAGCCGCAATGATCCTGGTACCACCGACCTTAAAATAGCGAAACGCAGGAAGTCTTTTCTGACATAACTTTAAATAACACGAAACCTCCCATTACCATGAAGCTGGACCTTTCGGAGTACTTTTTAAGGATGAAATGTGGCTTTTGTATGCAGAAAAATACGTTGGCAAACCTCGTTGTTTTACGGGAAGTATTCCGCCAAATGACGACGAGCGATCCCAGAGCTTCCAGAATTTACCAGTAGCATACCTTCTGTGAGACCCAAGAAGGTCATCGGGACCCAGGTCACGTTCATAGGGATATTCTTACAAGAGATAGTTATGACGAACCAATAGGCGGATACGTAGCATGACTGCAATAAAAAATGTGTACTTAAGAAGTTTATACTCTTCTCGGTGAGCGTCTGCAATAAAAACAATTGGGATATAACGTTTTACATTGCCTGCACATTCCTTTTTTTATGCCCTTTACGCATCGTATTGACACCTTTAGATATACGCGCATATAAAAAATAGGCTGTGGCACTCAGTAAGATGGTAATTCACATTGAAAATCTATAGGAATCACAATGATTTGTTACTTTATTACTTCTGTCGTGTTACCTTGAAAAAACTTTTTAACTGATATAGTGACGTAAAGCTGTCTATGAACAACGCCTTTGCACTTTTCACTCGAGGTATACGCATTTTCACTTTTAAAATGAGTGGACTGCGATAGAGGAAAACGACGAGTGCTTCATTGGTAACGGGTTGTAACTTTGGCGCCACCAAACCAATCTGACAGCCAGATGGAAAACCGGGTGCATCAGGCTCTCCCTTAGTGAATCGGGCAATCTGACTACCACTGAGAAACGTGAGCATACTTTAACGGTTACAGATGCTACTGTATTCCATGGGAGTGCACATATTTTGTAATTTTTATTACTAGGCGTGCGACATAAATTCATTGTGGCGACTTTTCAGACGTAACTTGAAGAAGAATGGCGAATTTCGTCTTCTGTCTGCTAGTCATTTGGCGACACTGACTCGAAAGCCAGCGGCAACCCTACCCTGAAAAAAATCTAAAACAGTCCTTGCAGCAGTTTTTTTCACATTGTCTGGTCGGACAGTGCTGACAAAATGAAACTTTCACTAACTCTTTCTACTCCGATGCCCGGTAGCGTTGAAGCTGGCGTCTTTCGTTGTGTTACGTAAACTGGGCAGTCGTGAAACAGATGAGCTATTGTTTCGTGCACTTGGCAGCATTCACATTTCAGGCAGTTTGAACGGCAGCTTATGGGTGCGTAATGCTGAGTGTGGACAACCCCTAGGTGAGTCGGCTGAAGGAGATCGCACAGGAGTACATTCGGTTGATTTTAGCTGGGAAACGAAAAGTTATATCAAGGTATGTTTTTCGCACACGCTTGTTCCGGTGACTTTGTTAAAACCATCACGTTGCTGTGCACTTGGCGCATCAGTGATCGGAACGATGAGTTTGTGGTTCCTTGAATACCGCAATTTAATGTTAACGTGTTTTAAGCCGGGGGTACACCACGGCTCGGCTGACGTATTTCTGCAACGAATATCATGTTGTATAGTGTATTCAACACATTAAAAAAACGATATACAAACGCTCTGTCGCGGGGCGTCGAACCAGCGACCTCGCGGGCTAAACACTACGCCACAGGGAGCATGCCTTCAGAAGCGCTAACGCCAAGTCATCTATATACACCTTATACCATTCAGCAGTCGTCTGAGCTCTGTACATTCAGCACGTTTTCGTCATCAGTAGCGAAATGACGTGACGAGCGCGCGTGGCGCCCACTCGTCGTCGCCTCTTCTGTTTCGGAGGGCACCGCCTCTACGAAGCATGGTATATACTGCGCACACGCTTATCAGACTAGTGTTTTTAGAGCGCACAAAAGTGTCAATGCTAGCTGCCATGGCTTAAATTACAAAAGGAGCACGCTGCTCACACACGAAGAAATCAGAATTGTGACAGGTGTTTGTGCTAGACTTGTGTGTACTTGTGTGCTTGTTTTGTGCACATTTCTTACACAGCGCTCTGAAGAGTCTAGCGATGACAGCTGATAGTTCGCGCTCGTACTGTAAATGTTAATTTCGTGCATGCTTTCTTCTTGAGGTACGCCCAGGAAGCTCTGAGCTGCTGCCGCTTACCGTTCTTCGTTTGACTTTGCAATTTGTTCTGTAGCATTTATTCCTCAAGCCTTGTGGCAAAAGAATCCGATATAAACACTCAACTACACATGTGAAGACAATTTTCACTTTCGTGTTTTACCGATTTCTACAAAAAGGCATCAGCCACATTTTTTTCCGTCAATGAAGTCACTGTATGCAGTGTGTATTGCTTTACTATCGGCTCGCTCATTTCCCAGAAAGCAACAATATCCGGAAACCTACTGAACTCTAGTGGAGTGGCCACTTTTTGTACTCGGACAAATTCGGCGGTGATTTTCAAAGCTATTGCACAATATTGAGCAATAGCTTCAGCAAGAAAAAATGTCTTGTGTGGCTGATTTTGCATCAGGCAGAATCTTCCACTCACGTTGTACTTGGCTAATATAACTTCCCGAATATCAATAAGTTTCTAGACTGTAGGCCACGGTGTACTAGTAGGTCATTTTTTTGAACGAAAGAAACATCACTAACACAACAATAATCGTATCACAGGGACCATTTATTGGGAAATAATTTTTAACAATGTGGACTGCAGAGAATAAGCTCACGGCCATCTTCGTCTTACTTTCGATGCGCCATGTCCTCTGAAGATGACGACGATTTCTGAAAAGAGAAAATAATACACATAAGAAGGCAACTTTGGGGCCAATAATTGTTACACTCATAATTTTATCCAGTTCCCTGAACTTACACTTCTTCCTGCGAAGCAGGGTGGTGTAGTCGAATGGAGTGCCAAGACCGTAGCCATAGTTCAGGCCGTAGACACCAATGCCGTGGCCGAGACCATAGTGGCCAGCACCGTAGCCGAGGCTTCCAATACCATAGCCGTAGACTGGGGCAGCATTGTAGGCAGCGAAAGATGGGGAAGCGTGAGCTATGGTGGCCACAGCTGGAGCATGGTGAAGGGTAGAAGTGGCAACAGCTGGGGCGGCGTGAATGGTAGCTACAGCTGGAGCAGCAGCGTAGGTGGCCACTGGAGCGGCAACAGCGGTGGCGACTGGGGCAGCGTGGGCGACGGTGGCCACAGCTGGGGCAGCAGAAACAACTGGGGCGGACTGGTAAGTGGTCACGTGGGACACAGCTGGAGCAGCAGCGTAGCTAGTGACGGCTGGGGCGGCAGCGGCGACTGGAGCGGACTGGAAGACCTTGGTGACAGCTGGAGCACTGTAGGTAGTGACAGCTGGGGCAGCCTGGTAGGCGACGCGGGAAACGGCTGGGGCAGCGTGGTAGGTGGTAGACACAGCTGGGGCAGCCTGATAGGTGACGCGGGAGACGGCTGGGGCAGCATAGGTAGCGACCGCTGGAGCCGACTGGTAGGTGGTGATGCGGGAGACGGCTGGAGCAGCAGCGACGGTGGCGACAGCTGGGGCAGCATGGTAGGTGGTGGAAACAGCTGGGGCAGCAGCCACAACTGGGGCGGACTGGTAAACCTTAGTCACAGCAGGGGCAGCCTGGTATGTGACGCGAGAAACAGCTGGGGCAGCATAGGTAGCGACTGCTGGAGCTGACTGGTAGGTAACGCGGGAAACAGCTGGGGCAGCATAGGTAGTGACAGCTGGAGCTGACTGGTAGGTCACGCGAGACACGGCGGGTGCAGCGGCAACCGTGGCGACTGGGGCCGCGGCGTAAGTAGCGACAGACGGAGCCGCGTGAACAGCGGTGACAGCTGGGGCAGCTTGAACAGCGGTCACGGCTGGAGCAGCCTGGTAAGTGGAGATGGCACCGGAAACAGCAGGAGAGGCAACAGAGTAGCTGGCGGCTGGTCCATAGGCAAGTCCGTGGCCGAGACCAAAGCCGGTGAGGCCAGAGTAGCCGATTCCGTGGCTAAGACCATAGCTGCTCAGACCAACACTACCGGCGAGGCTGTGGCCACCGTTGAGGAACCCAGCAAGAGCACTGGAGGCCAAGGCCAGGACGACGCAGACACGGAACTACCAGAAATGTATGGAATTACAATATAGAGCCATTTTATACTGTGATCTATATCGATCTTTTAGCATTTTTACGGGCTGCACCAAACAGATTGGTGCTGCTATATCGATCTTTTAGCATTTTTTTCTGCAGCACCAAACAGATTGGTGCTGCAGAAATTCGTAGCCTTTTTAATCACGGAACCCCTTTCCCCCTATATTCTGGTGAAGTTGTCCTGTAGGAGTGTGGAAGAAGTTGGCAGAATTGGAAATTTCTCGCAAAACAATTTGCAGTGTTTGAACATTGCTGTTGATAATTAAAACTTTATACACTTTATGCTTGTTTTCTATTATTCTTTTAGTCAGAAAAAAATTACAAGTAGCTTTGCTCAATTAGAATAATGAAGTAGAAAAGAAAATGCCGAAATCGGGTGCTATGAAGGTTTAGCATTGCCTTCTCAAAGCGCTTTCACTTGATAATTAGACCTACTGCAACTTTCGAGGTGTTGTGTATCACAGCTATTAAAACTTTTTCGCCACTGTATGGATGAAAATACTTCAAAAGGGTGTCTCGCTAAAGTGAACTTTTCGACAAAGAGACCTTTTCTTCGAGGATTTTTCCACTCATCCAGCGTCTGATTTCATCTGATCAACTGTCGCGGGTTCGAAACACGGCCGTGGCGGCTGCATATCTGTTGGAGGCGGAAATGTTTTAAGGCCCGTGTGGTCAGATTTGGGTGCACGTTGAAAAACCCCAGGTGGTCGAAATTTCCGGAGCCCTCCACTAAAGCGTCTCTCATAATCATACGGGAGTTTTGGGACGTTAAACCCTACATATCAATCAATCAATCATCTGATCAACTGCGGCAATTAATTGGTTGGATGGTCACATAATCATTTAAATATATAGTTTTACATTCGAATTCGTAGTGTTTCGGAAATTCGTTAGGCCATAAATCATTCATTCTTAGTAGACGTAACGATACAACGTATAATTTTTGGTCACTCAAAGATCGAAACAGAAATGCAGCTTTCCTCGTTGAATCGACAATGAAAAGTACGACTTAGGACACTGCGCAAGCTACAAGTGAGCCCTAAAATGAAGCTGTCTAAATCCTCTAAAACCAACGGCGGGCCGAATAATGTGAACGAAATGGGCTTACCATGGCTGTTGCAGTAGTACCACTGGCAAACCAAGGACTGCTGAAGTTGCATCGGCTCCCACCATTTTTATACCCAGCGTCCACAGTAGTGAAAGCGAAAAGGGAAGGAATGTGTGAAAGGGGGTGACGCAAGGAGAAGGAACGCTAACATAATACTAATTGAACCAGAATATCATTTTAACGTCACGCAGAGTGTGAGCCAGGTATCCGGTTAAGGGCTCGCTTCACGTCTTATGCAGACAAAACTGTGCAAATCAGCGTGTCTTCTTTGTTTTTGCTTTTATCTTTAGAACTAGTTTAGCTATAAGTAATAGCAGCAAAGCTCAGACATATGTTAATTTTGTTCGTTCACCTCCTCGCTAACATAGACAAAAATGACTGAACAACAACAAAAAAAAAACTAGGCCGCAAATACGAGCTAAGGAGCGATTGCAAAGGTGTGAGGGGGTTCGTGCTCAGAGAGTTGCAATGATGTAGGCACTTCGACGGAGACATATATTGAAACCGTCAGGAGCCGTCTACCTTAAGAAAAAAAAGACAGAAGTTCCACTTCGATTCGTTGTGGACGTAAGTCACTATGCTTTTTTTTCCTGCTTCAAACATGCGCGTGAATCAGTGCGAAAAAGCAAATGAAGGGGCTGCGAGAACGTTGTCACATAAATTTGTTACACCACTTTCTATGTTTCTTGGACTACGAATTATATGCTACAAAATGGTAGCTTACTCAAAATAGACCATGCAACAGTGTTTGGCAGGACCGTAGACTGTTCTATTCAGAAAAGTAAGCAGCGCGGAAAGTACTCTTACTTTGTTCACTATATCTATTCAGGGTATTTTTTTTATTTTTGCAGGATCTGTTCACTCGTAGCACCCAGTGTCTAAACTACACCATTGATCTTGAGCTTTTTGTATATGGCTTGAGAATTAGGAAAAAAATCGTCAATGTTTTAAATGCCAGAACAGACCACCTCAAGAGGTGTGAAAAAATAATCGGGTTTTCCAAACTCCACGTTTTGTACCGCGCATCAGACACTTATTTAACATATAAAGAAAGCAAGTGTTAATCAAAGAGATTGGTGAACTCTTCACACAATCAGAATTAGATAAATAGCATCTATAGTACTGCAACAAAGGGGCATTAGAAAAGGAAATGGGACATTGATAGTTTGTTGCTCTAACTTATTGCTGAAAAAATTGGCATAGCACCTTATTTATACACGTAAGTCAAATAAAGCCGAACATGTTCGGGTTTGTAGTTTATAATCGTCATTATTTTCTTCATCTTCATCACGTTTGAGCGCCCACGCTTGTAGCAGCACTCGTTGTTAATGCTATTGCTCACGTTTTGACATTGTTTTTTTTAGCTCAGCCATTTATGATGAGTGGGCCGCTTTGTTACGCAATTTATATGATTTCACACGAGGTGCGATGCTATGTTTTTGCCACGCAACATTGCAATGTCTATTAACCGGACTCCAAGGAGTCATATTAATAGAATAAGAGTCACGTGTCGGAAGTCACAACAGGCAGGAGTGACGTGTTAACGCGACTCTTAACGAAACGACTTTATAGGCTCCTGTTCGAAAGTGATTTCGGCCATCGACGCTACTGTGTGATTGAATACAGGCCTACCTATGTTCGAATGCCGGACCCAAATGGTGATATTTATCTTGGTGTTTTAATATCACGTGGGCTTTGTTACTGCACTGCGTGCATTTCAATGAGACAATCCGTAGAGACACTGGGGACTTTCCTCTTAGTATTGCATAAACACCGAGCCTAAAAGCTGCTTATGCTACAGTTACACAGTTCGGACAATAAGAGCCAGAGCTGTGCATATTGCAGTTATTTAAACATAGAAAAAACTCGCCGGGTCTGTCATGCATTTGTCTCAGAGGACTCAAAAGTAAACGCATTTTTTAGTGCAGAGCACTTTAGGAGTCCTGGCTGTCATGTGCTGCCGTGGGCGGGGATCGTTTATTGTCGTCGTTTGGCACAATGAAAAGCACAAACGGCAAATCAAGCTGTAGCATATTGAGCGCATCGCGCGAAGAAGAGGTCTTCTTGCTGCTGATATTAAATGCAGATAGTAATACGCCTTGAAGATGATATTACGTACGGATATTAACACTAGGCGGAGGGAACCGCAACTCGAAGCGCGGAAGCACGTATAAAAAAACTGAAAGAAGAACCGATTCCGAAGTTCAAAGAGAGAAGTAAAAAGCACGAATAAAAATTAAAATAAATGAAATAAATGTCGATTGTGTTTATCTGACTCCTTTCTCTTGCAAAAACTTTCTACAAAATTGTGTTTAATGCATCTATTTTATCGTTATGCCATTGTACCATGATATCGCATTGAGTGCTTGTTTATATGTATGCCAACATTGTCATGGATATTAGAGCAAATGTCTTCACTGCAACGTAGAGATGTTCGTCGTGATACATAGACGTGCCGAAGTGTATGTGCCCTGTTAAAAAAATGTTACGAAGCTTTTGTGTTCTGTACTTACTGTAAATAAATTTTTCCTAAACACAAAACTTTCTGCACCTAAAGTCAAGAATTCGAGGCATTGTAAGTTTTCTCCTTCATCTCATAGTTTTGCACAACGTCGGCAATCAACCCATCCAACGATGATGTCAGCTGATGACGCCATCTAATGGCGTCACAAATTTGGCGATCGGTGACGTCATGCAGCAGTATCACAACGTGATGTGCTTTTGCATCACTCGAGTGGACGCTGCCGATGCCAATGGTCGATTTTCGTGTTTGATGAGGTATTTTATGGCTTTCTTGTTAATAGGTTAGTAGACGACAGACACAGACGATCTTTCGAGCACATACGTTCTTATACGATAATTTACCGTCGCTAACCCTTAGAGTGACCCTCACAAATTTTTAGAGATACACACGCTCACTCTCAGACACACCCCTGAATAAACAACCCTGTTACAGACTCATGCATTAATATACATACAGCCGGATACACTCAGGCACGCATTCCAACGTGCACACATATCTAAAGTCTGAGTTCGGTGAATGCCTTTACCTTTAGCTGGAGAATATTAGTACACATCTGACATTAGATCGCACTGGTGACTCACGGTGACATAGAATAAAGATAGTGGCTTTAAGTCCGCACTTCTTACTGCCCCGCCGCTTTGGTCTACTGGCTAAGGCACTCGTCTTCTTACCCGCAGTTCGCGGGATCGAATCGCGGCGGTGGCGGCTGCATTTTTGGAGGAGGCGAAAGTGCTGTAGGTCCGTGTGCTCAAATTCGGGTGCACGGTAAAGAACCTAACGTCGTCGCAATTTCCGGACGCCTTCACTGCGGTGTCTCTCTTACTCATGTGGTGGTTCTGGGATGTTAAACCCCATATATAAATCAATCATTGAATCAGCACTTAGTACTCCAATGTGTTCGTACCTGTGGTTTCTTAGGGTAAGGATATTGGAGGTGCGCGATTCGATAATCTTGGTTAGTCTGCTATGCTACAAATCTTAATAATTTTCACGCAGTGCGGGTTCACGCAACACTGCCTCAGGAGGAGGAAGATATTTTATTGTGAGAATCTGACGGCCTTTGTGGCGCGATTCCCACGTTTAGGCGTCAGCTAGGAGTGCTTGGTATGACACGAAGGACTTTATTAGGTCTCTAGGATCAGTCCAAGAGTGATGCTGGATGCTTCCACGTCAGGGCAGAAAAGACAAGCCCTTCTGTCACCACATGGGCCCTCTAAACAGCCTTTGGCTCAGGTGAATATTGAACTCGGAAGAGCATTCTTTCTCGCTTAGGTCCCTATCTAGTTTTGCTGATTGCCTCGCATGCTTTCTTGGCGGCGGCTGCCTTAGTAGTAGGTTTTCCTCTATAAGTAATTTTAATTTTAGTTCTTATAAATGTTGTCTTTATTTATTTCTGGTATATTTCTCCGCCTCTCTTTCAGTCTCTCTTTTGGCTTGACGAGAATTCATTTCATTGAACGGTCGTTATTCATGTAGTCAAGAGGCCATCTTTTTTGTATTTGTACTCCATGTATGAATATTAATATCCGTTCCTGGTCGTTATAAATGAAACACACCACAGCAAGTGATACTATACGAGGCGTTCTGAAATTAAGCTTTATGACTTTATTAATAAAGTTTAGCACTGAGAGGTTCTTGAAAACGAGCTTTGAAGATAGCATATGTATCCAGTGGACAAAGAGTGCGTCAATAATTAACATCGCAACACGGCTCCTTTAGGCGCTACTATGTCCGATCCGCATTCGGGTTAGTGCGAAACAGCGTTTGCTAACCGGTCACTTTAAATTGCGATCAGGCTCGATAGCGATCTGCGCATCGATATTTAACTCCCTGACGTCGATTTGACCAACGTCTGCAATATACTTGATCAGGATTATTTTGGACCATGTAGCAGCAATCATGGTTGATCGCAATTCGAAATACAATCTGGATCGACCCCGAGTGCGATAAAGAGTACCCGTGTATTAACGGTGTACCTATCGTTTTCAGCCGCCCAATAGAAAATAGCGAATAATTAACTCTTTGGGGACTGCAGTAAGCGAGCATGCATGCTAATACTGAAAAGCTGGAGGCAGTCACGTTCTGCATAATTTCATGTGGAAGAACTCTTCTAGCAATTACATGCAGTAAGAGAGCTGCCTAAAAATTTCAATTGCGGTTTGGACGATTACGCATGCAAGCCACGGGGCACTCTCGCAAAGCTCGTCCCTGCTGTCCCGCAGCTGTTGCGTGAGTCGTTCAGTCCTACAGCAGGTCAAATGCATGAGCAAATTTTATAATGGTTACTCTGCGAACAGCGGAGATGTTTGAGTCGATAGATTGTTTATCCAGAGCAACATAGACGTTTGCTTGCTTGCTTGCTTGATTCTTTTTTCGTGGCTCTCACCCACTAAGGTGGATTGGCCAAGACGCCGGTGGTTAATATAACTCAATATCTTAAGATCATCTAGGCAACGGAAATAGGATTACTCTGTTTTGACTTGGGGGGGATTATTTTGACACAATGTAAAAAAATTGTGAAAAAAAGAAATAATAAAATCTTTTGAATAGCTTGGGAGTAATCGTTATATGAAATTTTTCTGAAGGTTACTGCATTACGTTGTAATGGGTAAATATAAATGTCAGATTGGCTAGTAAACGTTTTTAGAGCTGACCAATGGCTCAGCGAGGTTATCTTCTTGTGTTACACAGGAATTCGCAGAGAGGCCCGCAGACGTTCCTGTCGCTGAGTCGTAACGAGGCAGCCCCAAAGGACAAAGTATTAGGAGCAGTAACTGATATTCCTAGTTTTTTTATTAAATTTTGAGAAAATTTTTTATTTGATTTTTAAAACAGTGGCATGGGAGAAGTAAATGGTCCATATTTTCCGGTTCATTACAGCTTGAGCACAGAAGTGATAGAACCAGACTAGACCTGTTAAGGTAGAAATTAAGAGGTGGTACATGAAAGTTATGCTCATCATGAAGGAGCACGCGCTCGTCGCGTCCTCTTCTCCATTTTCGTCCTCTTCGTCTTGGGCTTCACTCCCAGAATAAGTGCGGCGATTTTTGTCGCATGAGTTTCAATAACCATGATGGGTAAGATCACTAGTAGAGAGAGATTATTAATGAAAAAACAGTGAAAGAAATAAATTTTTAGTAACAGTAGTTTTTTATAGAGACAAAATTCGAATACGAGCATGCATGATCCGAAGCCTATCGCCGTAACCATTCTCAAACTTTTTAATAGGAATGTGCACGCATATTATAGTCACTCAAGAGTTATTCATCTTAACCTAGAATATTGGGTAGCTGATTGGGATAATCATTGTCTTACTTTGTGCCCCCCTGGATCATTTCTGCAAATATTTCTTTCACGTATTTCTGTTTACTGAATTATAGGAAACCACAAAACTTAATTTTCGACACCAAGTACGTAAGTAGCTTGACTATGTTTAGCTACTTCATGGGTAAAAATTAGATGAGAGCATATGTTTTCGTTTAGAGCACTTCGTAAAAAATGTTTCTTTATGTGAAGCATGAGCAACTTTAAACTTCATCCTTGGAGGAAAAAAACCTCGAATGTTGTGCAGACCATTTTCTGCAAATTTACGATTTTTCTTCATTTATTCCCCTAAAAAATTTGGTACTCTCTAATGACGACTATGACTTTACGACCTGCATACCCTTAACCAAATAAATGCATTCAGACATATTCTCATTATCATCAGCTGCACCATCACTAATGTGTATACACTATAAGGCCGCACAGATGTGTCGCGGGTAACTCACTTGGAGACAGAATAACCAATATAGGCATATCGTATTTAGACAAAAAAATGGCAGCATGTCCACGGAGTGAATAATGCATAGTGGGGCGAAGCATCCGTCCGTCCATTCGTTCTTGCTTCCGTCCGTCCATGCGTGCGTCTGTATGGCCGCCCGTGCGTCCATCCGCCTATTTGTGCGTCTGTTCGTGCGTCGAGACGTTCATCTATGCCTCCGTCCCTGCTTTAGTCCATGCATCCGCTCCTGCATCCGTTCATGCGTCCATACATCCGTGCAGCGTTCCGTCGTCCGTCCATGCATCTCTCTGTGTGTCCGTTCGTCCACCTTTTTAACACTCCAAGTACCACCATCTCGCATCTTTTCATCATATATTCCTCATACAGAAGCATCGCCATCCAGCGGACATTCCAAGAACTTAACGAGAGGAGGCACACGCACACTTTCTTACGGCTTGCACCTCGCGTCTACTTCCCACCTTTAATCACCACGAGTTCATGGTATATACTAGTTCACTGTATTCATGGCACTGCGGCCCAACGCTCGCTAAAACCGTTTTAAAACCCAGGAGGTTACGCCCAGCGAGTATAACGTAGCAACCTTTTCTTGTCTTCTGTGCGTTGTTGAACAACAATATTTCGCAGCGTACGCGTTAACTAAAAGCCGAATTCTTCTGTCTCTCATTCCCCCTTAGCAGCCAATGGCATGTTCAGTCAGCGCTATCTTTTATTGTTCAACAACGCACAGAAGAAATCTCTCTCCGGCACCACCTTGGAGGTCAATATGTAATATTTGTTACACACTACTACTATGGCTACGAGGAACGAACGGGTGCCGCTATAAGCAGCTTCACGTCGGCTGCTGACTTCGGTTTGCATGTGCTAAGGACGTCCCTGATCGTTCTACGTCAGGGGCATCCGTCAGTACGAGTCATGGTGCCCGTCGCGTCTTGGACGCCTTCGAAGGCGCTTGTCTTCGACGTTGTTGTCCCTACGGGGACTAGTGCCGAGACCGTCGTTGATGCGACGGCCTCAATAGTCGGCGTCTCAGAGGTATACTGCGTGCAGCATCAGGGAGCTCGAAACTTCCAAGTCACCGTGAAGGGCATGGCCTCCATGTCTATAATCATCAATGCTGGCTGCCTGGTGATTGGCGGCGAGCGTGTTCAAGTCGTTCCCGTTGGCCCACAAGTGACCAACGTCACCTGCCTGTTCCTGCCATCATTCGTCTCAAACGAAGCTCTCGTCCAAGCGTTATCCCCATATGGCAATGTACTCACTGTCACCAGTGGTTCGATGAGCGGGCGACGCGGCGTACTCGCTGGAATACGGTATGTTCGAATGGAGATGAACGCCGCTAATTCTGTGCTGAACTACCTGCGCATCTTCAGTCACCGTGCTACGTTTGACTACCGTGGTCTCCAGCGTGTATGTCGAAGATGCGGCTCGGGGGACCATCTACGAGCCCAGTGCACAACACCGCATTGTGGTCGCTGCGGTGTGCACGGTCACATTAGTGAAGGATGTGACCGCCCATGTTCACGCTGCGGGGATGGCCACCCAACTGTGGTTTGCCCTGTCCGCCGCTCTTACTCAGACGCTGCCGCTGGTGCTTTTCCACCACTGACACCGGCAACAGAACCAACTACCGACTCGTGGGACGCAGAGGAGGTCACCGACGCTGTGCTCGCCTCACCCCTACAAGTTCCTTCAAACGAAGCGCACAACGAAAGCGCGATTGTTGATGCGACGCTTGGCGCGTCGGCCTCCCCGCTGGTGCTGGAACCGTGCGCTTCGAAAGACGCAACGCACTGCCCTGAAAAAGGCATTGGCGTCTCTTCTCTGACGCCACTTGATGTTCAGTGC
The DNA here is from genome assembly GCF_043290135.1 of Rhipicephalus microplus. Classification (NCBI taxonomy): domain Eukaryota; kingdom Metazoa; phylum Arthropoda; class Arachnida; order Ixodida; family Ixodidae; genus Rhipicephalus; species Rhipicephalus microplus. Next base: position 88,518,793 of record NC_134702.1, on the reverse strand, counting down.
GCAAATGACCCCAGTTCTCAGGCTGCTGCTGTTGGAGTTGACCCTACGAGCCCTGTCATTTCGGAAAACAGTGGCAAAAATACCACAGACTCTTCTGTTGCGGCCGCTCCGACCATTTCGACATCGCGTCGTACACTTAAAAAATCGCCCACACAAAGGGTGCCTACACCGGCCGGCCGAGACGCGGACAGTGCTGCCAGCATCAAGAATGTGGATCCAAGCTTGCCGGCGGCTCAGTCCCTACCTCCTCAGGACACGTCTTCGGAAGACGGCTTCAGTCTGGGACTGGATAGTAGCATCGGACTGTCTAGCCTTGCCGATTTTGACGTCGAAATGGGAGCTCCACGTGAAACAAAGCGAGGGCACACTTCCAGCTCTTGCTCCGATGAACGCAGTGATGGCCGTGGTAAATCCCAGCGGCCCAAAAAACCTCGGCCCTTTTCTGGAGGGTCGAACAGTGCGTTGTAATTTGGTTGAACAAGTGTCCCCTGGACACTTTTCAGGACACCGTCAAGAACTATGCGTCCAGGTTAGCCTTTACTTTTCATTATGGCTACTACACTGCATATTATTTCATTGAACGTTCAGGGTTTTCGCAGTCCGGCAAAGCAGGCTGAAGTGATTAGTGTCGCCCGCGCTGCAAATTGTGATGCTTTGTGCCTCCAAGAAACAAATTTCTTCTCGCTATCCGACGTGCTTGCTTTTAAACGAAAGTTCAACCTAGATTGTTATTTCTCTTTCGCTACATCTCGTTTTACGGGAGTAGGTATTATTATTTTTAATCGACCTCTATTACGGGATCATCATGCTTTTTACGATGGCGTGGGCAGAGTTTCGGCTTTAGACTGTAGCTACTTTTCTTTCAGATTAAGGAAGCTGTGTGTGTATGGGCCAGCGCAAGCTGGACAGTCTAATGACTTTTTTAGAGACCTGGTTGTGTTTTTTCTTGACGGTCGTGATGTCATTCTAGTTGGCGACTTCAACTGCGTTATAAATACGCAAACCGATGTACAAGGTCTTGGCTGGGGCCGGTCTGCTTGGAATTTACGCGAACTGCTTCGCCTTGTCCACCACTTTTGATTACTAGACGCGCACACTGTAGTGCACGGAAATACCTTTGTTTGGACATGGCGACGTGGACGATCCTCCAGCAGGCTCGACCGGGCTTATATCCCACGAGCCTTAGAGGCGTTTGTCTCCGATTTATGCGTTCCGTCCTTCCCACCTTCTCCTGTGTACGTATCTGATCATCGACCTATTGTCTTGAAGCTCGAAGTTCCGTTTTCTTTTTCGGAAAAGCCATGGCGTCTTGATGTTCGCGTCCTGCAGGACGCGCGCTGAAGATCAGATTTGTCACGCGCAATACCTGTGTCACTCACGGCGTCTGGTCCTGAAGATTGGGATGCGCTTAAAGCACAGTGGCGCCTGCGCTGCGCAGTAGAGGGGCGTTCGCTTCGTCGATGCGTTTCTGAAGAGCTTGCTGATACTGCGATGAAGTTACGCATTGCTTTGCGCGCCGAGACGCCTTCTCCTCTGATGCGAGCGTGGCAGCGTGAACTGCGTGAACGCTTTGAACGCTTGACTGCTGCTTTGTTCCTGGCGGCAGCAGCATGGCGCTGTAGACACAACTCATGTGCACATCCCGAGGTGCTGCGTTACGCGACACATTCGTTTTTTGGGCAATCAGAGCCGTTTGTCTCTATGACAGCACAAATACCACCTGCGCAGTGGCTTCCTACGCGTGATCGATCTGTTTTCATGGCAAAGCAAATTTTGAAGCAATGTCGTGTTCGGCCATGCGGACTGTGATGAAACACCGCCAGTGCTTAGAAGTTTGCCCCGTATTTCTCAAGAAGCTGCGGATTGCCTGCACATCCCTCCGTCGGCTGAAGAGGTAAAGGCGGCACTGAAATCTATGAAACGTGGAACGGCCCCAGGGCCAGATGGTTTTCCTGTTGAGTTTTACTTGACATTTTGGGGTGAGATTGGTGCTACCTTTACCGCAGAAATCCGGCGATGCTACGAGGACGGTGCCTTTCCATCAAGTTTTCGAGATGAACGCATTGTGCTTATTCCAAAGGGTGATGCTTCCTCTGTTAATCCCGAAGATTGGAGACCTATCATGCTCCTCAACGTTGACTATAAGATATTCGCGGCGGTAGCCATTCAACGTTTGAGGGGTCTGTTGAACACCCTGGTAGGTCATCACCAGACTTCAACAGTGCTTGGACGAGAAATACACAGCTTGTCATTTACCACACGGGATATCATAGCCTATACTCTGTCGCGATCTGCGCGCGGTATCCTTGTGTCTTTGGACCAGGAGAAAGCGTTTGACCGACTAGAGCACGCATATATCCTTAATGTGCTCACAGCCTTCGGCTTTTCTCATTCGTTTGTGGAAATGATTAAAAATACGTACACTGGTCTGAAAAGCACACTAGTTCTGGATGGCTAGGAAAGTGCCGCCTTTTCCATAACACGTGGGGTCCGTCGGGGATGTCCGTTGTCTCCTGTGCTATTTGTCCTCAGCCTTGAGCCATACTTGCGTGCTCTTGACGCGGATTCACGTGTCCGGGGTCTTGCGCTTCTTGGTAGCGGCGTTGTGAAAGTCACAGCTTTCGCTGATGATATAACCTTGTACCTTTCAGATGAAGATAACCTTTCACGCAGCCTGCGTGTATTTTCCCAGTATGGCGACATTTCAGGTGCAGCGTTGAACATCTCCAAATCCCGGTATTTCTTCATTGGCTCTCCAAACTCCAGGCTTAGCGCCGGTTTTCCCATTCAGCCGGCCACCTCCCCTCCTATTTTAGGTATTTTATACAACCACTACGGCATTTGCGAATCTGTTTGGTTAAACGCTCTCGAAGAAGTAAGACTGAAAATTCAGGATGCACGGGATTTTGACTTCCCACTTCTTGAGCGGAGGTACCTAGCGCAGACTGTATTTTGCGGTCGCAATTGCTACCTTTCTCACGTCGTGCAACCATCTTTACGTATCGTGCGATCACTGCAGTCTGCTTTGTGTTCCTTTTTTTTTGGTCAGGCGGCACTGAGTTGGTCTCTCGCGCGGCACTGGGACAGCAGCGTTCTCAAGGAGGCTTTGCTTTCCCTTCAGTGTCCATACGCTGTCGGCTGCTGGCACTGCGCTTCCTTTTGCGCCTAGTGCAAGGGGAGGAATCTCCCGCATGAACGCTTGCATATCACTTTCTGGGTACTTACCTTCGGCATTTGATGCCTAATGTGCAACTTAACAGGGGGCCGCAGTCAATAACACTTCCTGCGTTTTATGCAACAACTGCTGCAATTTTTCACCATGTCAAGTCGAGCTGTCCTGGCATAGATGTTTTGGACAACCACATAGTTGAGACAACTGCTGCTCTGTTGCTTCCGTTGGTCCCGCCAGCCCGCCGTGCTCGCTCTAGACGGGTGTGTTGGAGCACCTTAACGGCTTCTTTTCTGCCTGGACACCTCCGGAATTCATGTGGCGCCTGGGATGGGGTGTGCTTCCCACTCTCGACCCCCTCGAAAGGTGGAGAATATTCGAGTCAGCAACATGTCCGAACTGCTCCCTTCGGGAAACAAATCAGCATTTTCGGAGGCATTGTGTCATTGCTCGCGTTTTTTGGAGAGCCGTACATGCCGGATTTCACTGCCTCAGAGTAAATCGCTTCGTTTCTTCTGGGCGTTGTTTGCGAGGCCGCTTCGCTTGTCTTCTTATTGCTGCCGACTTTTTCTGCCTCTGGCGCAACCGCTGCGAGGCGGTTGCAGCGGGCCGCCGCCGCCGCGCGCTCTACCAGATCCTAGAATGATTGTACTCGGAGCTGCTGTCTCCTTTGTCGGAGGAGCTCTTCTTCCTCGGTGAAGAGGAATCTCTGCGGCACTGGTCTTGCCCTTTTGTGTCGGTCTATGACGGACGATTGAAACTTGTCTTTCGGCCGGCCTGGTATTGGTAGGCTGATCTGCCGATGCGCCGGCAAAAATGGCATGCCAACATGTAAATATGCAAAATTTATATATTTATGTTTTATTTGTGTCTCTTGTTTACCTTGACGTATTTTTTGTGGTTGTGTTTGTGTGAACCATCGAATGTACATGTTCTTTCAACGTCATCTCATAACCATGTTCATGTAAATGATGTCTGTTTTGTCATCATCGTTAGAGTATGTCTAAGGAGGAAATGTTCTGTTGAGTGTTATTGACGTTTGTGGCAATAAATTTTTCTAAACAAAAAATGGGATAATTCATGACGTTGTGGCAGCCATGTAACTGCACTTGTTAGCTGCTCCAAGAGAGTTCACAAAGGGCTCTCGAAAAGACGATCTTCCAGCTCAGTAGGGCACATGCCCTGCATGTTTCGCGTGGGTCTTTCGTTTTCAGTGCGGAACGCATTAAATGAATGCGCTGTCGTATGCTCTCGTACACTGTCATCGTTGTATGCTACTGCAGCTTGGCGTGGCGCAGGCAAAGTATTATACAGCATAGCCAATTCAGGATTCGCCCATGCCAAAGATAACTTTTCTTCATCTTGTTCTTCGAATGTCATGATGAGTGAGGCCGGCGAAACTACATACAGCATAGCCATTTCAGCGTGCACACTTGCCAACGAGAAGTTTTGTTATGGGTGGTAACAGCACACAAACTCATTGCACGAAGAGAAGGCACACAAACAAGCGCTGACTCTCAGCAGAAGATTTATTGAAATATGCAAATTATCTGAGGACATAAGATAAACATACAGAACATGCGCCGAGGGGCCAGCGAGGGACCGTACCGACGTCAATAACAATTTTCGCCGCTGGTAACTGCTCAGGCGCGACAAAAAATCAATTCAAACAAACATGCTTGTTCTTTATGTTTATCCTATGTGTTCAGATAATTTGTAAATTCCTAGTAAATCCTCAGTCAAGAGTCAGGGCTTGTTTGTATCGCTCTTCTTCGTGCCGTGAAAATATATACCACCCATAATATATCACCAACTAGCCCAACTATCAGTCTTGCTGCAGAAGTCTTGGTTCCCTTGTTCTTCAACCATTTTGATATGAATAGATGTAAAAAGAAATCTTCAAATAAAAAAATGGGGAAAACAAGGAAGACTTGTGATAAGGAAAAGAAAACGTATAATTATCGTAACAGCGAACTTACAAGCCATTGGGAAAAAACTATTACAAAGTGAAGTCTCACCTACCCCTTTAATGCCCGCGGGGCTGAGAATTCACCAGGTGCCTTTTCTTTCTAGTGACTCATTGTGTTTAGCAAAGAACGAGGAACCCTTATATTCTCTTTTACTTTAGTTCACTCTAGTATACGCCCCTATAGAGCGAAAGTAATATGCAAAAGAATCTTCCAGTCGTTGATAGCAAGACTTAGAGGGCACAGAAGGACATCTTACAAGAAACTGGAAAAAACCGATCCTGCACCATATTTATATATTAAAACAATTAGCAGCGAGCCACGCAGTAAGTGAAGGATTTAATAAGATGATTATATTTCAACATATATAAATTTACAACTGTTTTCTTGGTTCTTGGTTCGGCAGAAGAAGGTGTGTCCTAGATATATGTTCCCTGTTTGACACAACTTCCACATTTACGTTACTGTTCGCACATTTGAGTGCCACCGAAGGAAGTTTTACAAGTCTGCCAATTCAATGTAGCCTTCTGTCTTGAAGTTCATATTATAATTTAGCGTAACATTTTTGTTCAATTTATGCACTGGTTTTGTACGAGTATGTTCACAAAATTACCATGAAGCTGCCAGGCGTAGACATTCATTCTGTTTGCTTTGGAACAGCGGTGCCCAGCAGAGTGATAATTCAGGAAGAACACTGACTCAAAAGACGTTATCATAACAACTACCTTCTTTGTACAACTGAAACCATTTATTTGGAAACAGTATTTCACACTATTCACAACTGAGCACAAGCTCAGAAAAATCTTCTTCGTGGTTTCGACGTACGATGTCCTCAGAAGAAATGAACAATTTCTGCAAAGAGAAATGAACACACATGAGTGATCATGTTTTCTGCCAGTAAATAGAGCAGTCATAATTGTTGCCAAATTCATATACTTACACTTCTTCCTGCGGAGGAGAGCGGTGTAGTCGAAGGGAGTGCCGAGACCATAGCCGTAGTTCAGGCCGTAGACACCAATGCCGTGGCCGAGACCGTAGTGGCCAGCGCCGTAGCCAAGGCCTCCAACACCATATCCGTAGACTGGAGTGGCATGGTAGGCAGCGAAGGCTGGGGCAGCATGGGCGACAGTAGCGACCGCTGGGGCGTGGTGGACAGTGGTGGTGGCAACAGCTGGTGCGGCGTGAACAGTAGCGACAGCTGGGGCAGCGTGAACAGTAGTAACAGCTGGGGCAGCGGCGAAGGTGGCGACTGGAGCAGCGTGGGCGACGGTTGCGACAGCTGGGGCAGCAGCCACGACTGGAGCAGACTGGACGACCTTAGTGACGGCTGGGGCGGCGTAGGTGGCGATAGCTGGAGCAGACTGGATGGTAGCAACGCGGGTGATAGCTGGAGCAGCGGCAACAGTAGCAACAGCTGGGGCGGCTTGGTAGGTCACGCGGGAGACAGCTGGAGCAGCAGCAACAACTGGGGCGGACTGGTACACCTTAGTCACGGCTGGAGCAGCAAAGGTAGCGACCGCTGGAGCAGACTGGTAGGTGACACGGGACACAGCAGGGGCAGCAGCGACCACTGGAGCGGCCTGGTAGACCTTAGCCACAGCTGGGGCAGCTTGGTAGGTGACCTGAGAAACAGCCTGGGCAGCAGCAACAACTGGAGCGGCCTGGTAGGTGGTCACGCGGGAGACAGCTGGAGCAGCAGCAACGACTGGAGCGGACTGGTAGGTGGTCACGCGGGAGACAGCTGGAGCAGCAGCAACGGTGGCGACGGCTGGGGCGGCGGCAACAAGTGGGGCGGACTGGTAGGTGGTCACGCGGGAGACGGCTGGAGCAGCGGCGTAGGTAGCGACAGCTGGAGCAGCGTGGACAGTAGCGACAGCTGGGGCAGCGTGGACAGCAGCGACAGCTGGGGCGGCGTGGACCGCGGTCACGGCTGGAGCAGCATGGTAAGTAGATACGACGCCAGAAACAGCTGGAGCGGCAACGGAATAGCTGGCGGCTGGTCCATAGGCAAGTCCGTGACCGAGACCAAAGCCGGTGAGGCCGGAGTAGCCGATTCCGTGGCTAAGACCATAGCTGGCGAGACCAACGCCACTGCCGAGACCAACGCCACTGCCGAGACCAACGCCACCAGCGAGGCTGTGGCCGCCGTTGATGAATCCAGCAAGAGCGCTGGAGGCCAGGGCGAGGACGACGCAGAGGCGGAACTGCGTGGAGCAAATAATGTACAAAGAGCACTGTAAATATTAAATAATTGTGTTGATAACAATCGAACAGAGCGTTGTTGAAAAGAATGTATGTCTGCATTGTTTACTAGTCGCTGATTTTTCGTTACCTCTTTCAATGTTATAGGCCTCTAGTGGAGTCGTGATCACTCCCAAAAATAAATGTTAGACTTTCACACATGCAGTTAACCTATTGCACTTGATACGTGTATGGTCTATGATGGCGTGGACATTGCGTGTCGGTCATCGAAAATTTCGAGCTTATTTGTTGAGTATATGATCATTGTTATGCTCTTCAATAAAATATGATAACAAAAAAGAGAAAGTGAGTAATTTGGTTCGAACAGTTTGCATTTCGGGTTCCCAATACACGCACAAGATAGATAATGTGTCACCCGGGCCGCAATATTATAACGGTATTTTTTTCATGCTGGCACAAGATGATTAAAAGCCAATCAGTTGTTCTTGTATAGAAATGCCTACTCCATGCTTTAAAAGACTGCGCAGGCACTGCTTGGTAGAATGTTATTGTGATAATCTGGTGAACTTTTAGATATTCAAGAATATATAAGTAAACATAACAAATGGGAGTGCAGGTATTCATGTACATAGTTCTAATTACGGAGTAGGAACAACACAACTAATATGAAAAATGACCTATCTTTACTATATTGCTTAACAGCGCCACCATGTGGCAGCATACATTGAACAAATCGACAAAAGCAACGCTCTGTAAAGAAGCAAAAAAACGACAAATAAGTGTTGGTAAATTAGTACATCTCTCATGACGTTCAAAGACCGGCACTAGGATGTGCACAAACATTTTGATTCATTAGGCTGAACATAAGCATTTACGCAAAATTGATTTCCTATTTTATTATGAAATATCTTTGATTCAGAGAAAAAACATTGAAGAGAAGTAACTTATCCTTTTGTTATATCTCGACGAAGAAGGTTATTTGCCTGAAAGTTAGTGCGTGCAATAATAGGTTGCACTTTCAGAGGATGATGAATCTGCGTGAACACGTGACTAGAGAGGTGGGAGGGAGATTGCCTGGCGTAGCCATCTGCTACGTGGTGACCCACTTTGAAATATTCATGAAAGTGGGAAAGAATAAGTGCTTCTCTTTTTTCTAGGGAGGTCAGAGTAGCATTGCTTTATACTTAACTATCATAGACGTTTGCAATATATTTTCCGCACTGAAGATGGCTGCTCTATTTCGTATTGCAATGTATGTTTGTCTGACGATCAAAACCCTTTCAGGAATTCCCAGGCTTGGCGATGTAGCCGATAAACCAGAGCGTCAGTGAGTCATACAAGGTCGATATCGGAACACAACCCAGATATTTGCATTTTAAAGATTCCGGTAAGTACAACTTTTGGTGTTGGCGGTAAGACTATAGACGGGCTCCAAGGAAGCACTGAAATTATCGTGCTTAAATCTTCAAGGTGACTGTAGGCCGGCTCAAGGCTGAGGGCGGTTCGGGCTTACCATGGTTGCTGCGGTAGTACCGTTGGCAATCCAAGGGCTGCTGAAGTGATGCAGGCTGCAATCCGCTTTTATACCCAATAGTGGAAAGAGTGAAAGCGGAAACGGAAATGGTGCGGTGGTGGTGAAGGAAGAAAGTGTGACATAAATTACTCTTTTAACCGGAATTTCATTGTAATGTTGGGAAGACATAGCGAAACAGATCCGGTTAAGGGTTCGCTTTGCGTTCTATGCAGCAAGAATAACAAAGATCGGGCGCTTTGTTAAGAAATGTTTTTTTTACATTTCGGGAAACACCTTCTTCAGAGGTGAGAGTGCATTCGCGGTGACGCTGAGTAATCTTTTTATCCTCTCCCGTTCCTCTCCCCGCCAAACTAGACAAAAGCGATAGCGCAAGAAACGCTCGCCAAAGGGGAGGGTGGGGCCGTAACTGGAGAGAGGTGAAAGCATTTTTATGCGGATGGTCGCAGCGTGGATGTCGGCTCTATGGAGACATATATGCAAACCCTCAGGCATCATGGATCTCGAGAAAAAAAAAGAGGGCACCGACTGGCTTGAGTTACGGACAGAGAACGTTCAGTTTCCCTCTCTGGAATTTACATCCGTGCTAGTCTGTGCCAAAGGATGAATGAAGGAGCAATGAGAGCGTTATCATCAGTTTGTTGTAACGCTCTGAATATTTGGCTCTCCGGCATTCGCTGTTCCGAAATTTGGAATAAATCAATTTTGGAATGCCGTAATGGGCTTGGAGTTACTTTAAGTGGTATATAAATGTTGATAATGAGAAGCGGAAAGCGCTATTGTTTTGTTCATGTAATCTATAAAAAATGGAGAGCAGTTGAACGTTTATTAGACAGGACTCCGCTGACGCGTACAGTATTGCGATATGAAACGCGAGAAAGTGTACAAGGTACTTTTTTTGTGTGTCATTTGGTACTTTCCATTCAGAGCAATTTGTTCAACGAACATTCTGCCGCGTTAAATCTTTTTAAGCTGTTAATTTGATGTGAATCATCATTCTTCTTTTATGGCTTAGTTTGAATGAAAACGTTTTATATCTTGAAATGTTACTACTCAATAAATTTCCGCTAACTTTCTGTAATGCTGAATACAATATTTATAGTTTCATAACTACTCCACATATATACAAAATAGTTGAGGCTGAGTGCATCAAAATAATTGGTGCCTCTTCTTATCGAAACTTTTCTGTAGGCATGCACTGTTTGCCACTCTAGAAAGCTCTCCGTGTGCTCGCAGCAGTGGTCGAAACAAAAACAAAACAAAAGAAAAGAAACTTGGCTGCGACCTAAAAAGGTCAACGCGGCACTTTCGCTATAGTTTTGCTTGGCGCTCTGCTGAAGTTTCTTTGTTGTGGTATCGGATTGCCTTGCTTTGTCGAACGCGAAAAAATGCTGGCCGCGTACCGGCTCATTCTCTTCGGCCTAGAATATTTGACTCGCGAAACAGCAGAAATACTTGTGCTGTGCGCGGAAACGCTGAGCCTCTTCGGAGAAGGGGGGCCACGGAGTGCGGCTGCACTTTGCATGGGCTCCTGCTTTTCATGCTGGCTTTTGTGGTTCAACGCTGTGACACTTCTGCGTTTTTGCGCTGGCCAATAGACCTCTCCCTGTTTGTAAATAGTGGGACGCCACTGCGGGCACCCCGCCCACCATATCCTCTCTCAGAGCAGCTGCTGGTTGGCAAGAAAGTTCTTCCGGCGGCATCTTTCTGCATAGCAGAGCTGCGTGTCTGCATTCCTTCGACAGAAATTGATACATTGCTGTGTTCTAAAGTCACAGCTTTTGAAGAAAGGGGGTCACGGAAAGATCACTTCTCATAGTGTGGAAATTTTCTCGTCGATGTTGGATGGATGGAGAAACTTTATTTAGAATAATGAGAGACGCAACTTTAGCACGCAGTGAGCTACACCCACGTAGATGGCTGTCATAAACAAGTCTGATCTTTGTCGAAAGCGAATATTTTGAATGAGCACGGTGAGCGGCACTTTGAGAATTATTTGCATGGCACGGATGTAAACTTATTCTATTTCCATCGTGGCATGTGCAATGCAGTATAAACGACGTACATCATTGGCCGCAGCATGGTATAGAGCTGCTGTGCGCGATATCATGGATAGGATTCTCACTTATTGCGCAAAAACCTGATCGGAGATGAATAAAAAAAGAAAGAAACACTTCTTGCCGTGGGTTAGGGTGAGGTTAACATATCCTCGAGAAAATCAAAGCGACATTCTGCCGCTGCGTTTTTCAATAACCCAGTGAAAATTCATGTGATGTAAAACCTGACATCCTAATGATAAATAATATAATCTGGCACACTTACCTTGTTGAATTTAACACATATAACGTGCTTTCGTACATACATATTGCTCCTTTAGGTCTGATACACACTTCTAATGTGCATTGTCACTTCATAAGGATCGAGCCGTAAAAGTACAAAGTAGATAAGAAATAAAAATTACCGCTGCTTCTATTAACCCGTGTCAGGTATTCAATAATACCAGTTATAGCCGTAGTGAAGCATATATGCTGATTCGGCAGCGCTACAACATGCTTATAGCTCATGCGTAGTCGTATATACCACCCGGAGATCATGAACGTTTATTTTTCTGCACGCCGCGCATACGCTGTGATGTACCTAATCCCAGATGATCGCGTCAAATGTACTTTTATATTAACTACAATGTCAGATTGTAAAGTTCCAATCCTGTAGAGACTGAAACTGTGCCACAACGAATATCAGTGTTTTCGCAAACAGGACGCATTGCGTTATTCACACTGCACACACCACGCACAATATTCCAGTTTCCCCGTACGTAAAGGTGAACCAATATTATCGATGCCTTTCAGCGCACACTACACGCCACAGTCAACACTGAACATTTTCGAAGGCGATGCCACTGTTCCTCGCACAGGCCGCCACGTGTGTTCTCCGAGATAAACAGCCAGCCAGCGTGGCGAATATTTCATCATGCACTTTATCACACAGCTACATTTTTTCTGACACATACCACAGCTAATGTTGCCACTGTGATATGAAGATTAAGCCTTCAAAAAAAAAATTGGCAGCATCGGTTTGCGTCGGTTTGCGACTCTCCTTACGAGCTGCGTGAGCTGGAAGACTGTGCGTTGAAGTCTACTAAGCGTGGCGGCCCCTGATCCGTCGTGATGCGGATGCAAGCCGAGCATGCGAAGCGAGGTGACCTTCGGTATTTGGACCCCGTGAAGGATTATGCATGGGTCTGGTGCTTCGCAGGTTGCAGGTCTTCCTCGCGTGCGGGCCGTGAGTACAAGTAATTCCAATTTTTTAGGTGCAAAATGGAGGCCGCAGCTTTCGAGGTAGTTCTTTATGACATTGAGTGCCTCCTGAAGGCAGCTTTCTTGCTCTCCAGGGCCTCGAGTCCAAAGCGTAATATCGTCCACGTAAATGGCGTGACGTAGGCCCTGTATTTTTTCGAGAAGCCGTGGGAGCTTAAGGAGTGCTACGTTGACAAGGAGTGGTGACACAACAGAGCCTGAAGGACAACAGGCCTGAAGGAAAACGATACCCTGAGAGTTGTGCAGGCACTTCTAACTTGCCGAATCACATATGGAACTGTGTACCTCGCTCTCAAGACATCTGAAGTCGACAAGCTGAATGTGCTCATCCGCAAAGCTACCAAGCTCGCCATAGGGCTACCTCCAATGGCGTCGACCACCAGACTCCTAAGAATGGGTATACGCAACATCTGGCAAGAGCTGGCAGAAGCCCAACGGACCAGCCAACTCGAGAGACTTATGATTACGATGACGGGCAGATCGGTCCTTGAGCGCTTGGGCTACAGCGAGAGCTACATCTGCGAGGCAGAGCGCAAAAAGAAGATGCCGCCATACATGCGAGAATCATTTGCCATCGCCCAAGTACCGCGTAACATGCATCCCGAGTACCATCGGGAAAGACAAATCGTTCGAGTCAGCGCCATCCGCAGAAGACAACAACACGATCCAGGCGTTCGCTACATCGACACGGCAAAATACCCGGGCGAAAATGCCTACGCTTTAAGTGTGGTCGACGCGGTTGACTCGCTTGCTGGATTTCGGGCCGACCGGTCGTGCGCTCGCGCGCTCCGCGCGCTTGCGACCTCCGGCGTCAGCGTGGCTCTGGCCGACTGCGCTCGCCCTACGTCACCTCCTGCCGCCGACGACCTTCCACCTCCGACGACAGTGCAGCTCTGACTTACTGGACTTGCTCTACGCCATCCACCGACGCCAAAGGAGCTCTCGCAGGTGCGCCCCGTCCTCGGACTCCAGTGACCGTGCTCCCATCTTTCCTATCTCTTCTATCCCCTCACTTTGTCGTCGCTCGCTCTGGCTTACCACCTCACGTCTCTCCCTCTCTTCTCCTTCTTCGGCTTTCCTACATCTTTACTCCTATCCTGTTTATCCCTCCTCACCCCCATCCCTCGTGAGCTACTGTGGCGGTGTCGCTCACTGAAGCAGACAGTAACGGGGCTCACTTTTCTCTTCTTTTCTCTTTTTAAGAATCACTTCTCTGTGGTCGACGCAGAAGGACAAGAGCTGGCATCCGCCACCCTCCGGATGCGGAGCTCCGAGTCTGCCAAGGAAGCAGCGATCGCCCTTGCCACTACGACTGGGAAGGACGCGGTCGTAGTTTTCACAGATTGCCAATCCACTGTCCGCAATTACACGCGAGGCCGAATCTCCGCCGAAGCTCTCAAAAGTCTGAGAAACAGCTGAACTCCGCTTCCTTACACCTGTGTGGTATGGGTGCCGGGGCACGAGAGCTCGATGGAAATGAAGCGCCTCACGCCGTGCCCGTGGTCACGCCAACCAGGCCTGCCTCAGCGCCTCGCTTGACCCGCGGAACGAAACGGCCGTGAGTGCGTCATGAGCGTGGCATGTAGCCATGTTCTTACACGACACGCAAGTCATGATTTTCCATGATTTTCATGTTAGGGCTGTCACTTGTGTTCGCCATGCAATTATGCCATACCATACCAGTTTTGCAACACGCCTTGTAAACGAAACCACCACAGGAGCGGCAGGACCATGAAACGTTAATCATAAGATTATTGACATACATATCATAGTTTTTATGTTATGACTAGTCAAATATGTTATTCATGCATTCATGTTATGCCACACCAAGTTTTGTATCGATACTATTATTTAAACAGCCAGGAGAGCTAACAGTCGTAGGCGGATAGATAGATAGATAGATAGATAGATAGGTAGATAAATAGATAGATAGATAGATAGATAGATAGATAGATGGATGGATAGATGCGCTCAAAGTAGCCAAAGTTCGCTAAGAAATGCTTCGCATTCAATATGGCAACTGCTTATGTGTTTGGGTCTCTCTGAAAGATAGTGCACTTTTGTGCTGCGTTGCTACACTGCTAATCAAGGTCTTGTCATCAGCTTGACGGCTTCAACGAGGATGCTTTCATCGAAGGCCTTGTTTAGATTACGATCGCCGAGAACTCTGGAATTAGATGGTGTAGCAGCAGCAATTTGGCATGGCCCAACGTGTCTTGCGCATAAGGACAGTATAGAGCCGGTTGAATAAACCACCACCACTGCCGGTGCGTTAGCTCGTCATTTCTGCCGGCTTATCTTCCCAAACAACGTTTGAAAAGAAGCAAACTGTTTCTTTTCAGTAGTTTGCGTATAAACTAAATAACTACAATTTGATACGAAATTGAAAGCCCAGAAAGCAGGCGAAATTGAATTATTCTCAAGGTGGCGGCGGCAGTGGTGGCGTGAGGGACAAAACGAGTGTCAACGAGCGATTTCATTAAGGCTTCACTTTTCAAGCGGGAATGCGCTATAAATTCTGTCTCACATGCTGCGATCGCAGCAAAAAAGTCGTTCCGTTTGCTGCATTCACAACCAACGCTAATGGTGGTTTCATTTCACATGAACTTCAAATGCTCTGAGACTGAAGTGGCAGGCAACGTTTTCTCGCCACGGTTGTATGGTGGGAGACGCTGGAGCATTTTTCAAATGTAAAGGAATGATCGGTGCGTTGTGATATTATTAAGTTTTCACGAACGACAACGAAACACACGTGTGTTCCGTCATTCTAGAACACCTTCCAATCTGAATGCAGCTTAAAATGCGCAACACCGGTCATTACGAAAACTGACACGTACGCGCGATTTCAACGTCTTGGCAGGCCCGGTCTTATTTCGATGGGCCCTGACCGAAAATCGCGGCGCCGCTGCGATCAGGGCGGGACATTTCCAACATGCTGGTAGCTCACCGCTAACCACTGCGGGGGGAGCGAACTGCCTTTTTTTTCGATGCGAGCGAATTCGCAGCCTGGACAATTGCTACTTTTTGTGTGATATAAAACAGCCTTAACGCGGATGCTGCGAAAGCACTGGAAGATTCATTTCTAGCGATGGCTTGAAATGAATCTTCGCAATTATATAAAATGAATCTTACGCAATTTATGTGCTTTCAGAAGTGGTGTGATTCTACGTTTTTGCCTCGCGACATTGCAATAGCCATTAACCGGACTCCAAGGAGTCTTGTTAATAAATAAGGAGCCACTTGTTGGAAGTAAAAACAGGTAGGAGTGATCCGTTCACGCGACTCTTAACGACATGACTTTATGGGCTACTGTTCGAAAGCAATTTCGGCCATCGACGCTACTGTGGGATTGAATACAGGCCTACCTATGTTCGTATACCGGGCCCAAATCCTGATATTTATCTCGGTCTTTAAATAATACATCGGCTTTGTTACTGCACTTCATGCATTTAGATGAGAAAATCTGTGGAGAGTCTGAAGACCTTCACCTTAGTATTGCAAAACCACCGAGCCTAAAAGCTGCTTTTGCTACAGTTACGCAGTTTGGACAATCAGAGCCAGAGCTATGCATATTGCAGTTAAGAAAACATAAAAAAAAAACACTCGCCGGGTCTGTCATGCATTTGTCTCAGAGGACTCGAAAGCAAACGCATTTCTTAGTACAGAGTACTTTAGGAGTCCTGGCTGCCATGCGCTATCGTGGGCGGGGATTGTTCACTGTCGTCGATTTGTGCAGTCAACAGCACAAACGACAAAGCAAGCTGTAGCATATTGAGCGCATCGCGCCAAGGAGAGGTCTTGATGCTGATAATAAATGCAGATAATAACACGCCTTGATGATGATTTTACGTACGAAAATTAACACTAGGTGGAGGGAACCGCAACTCGAAGCACAGAAGCACGTATAAAAACATTGAAAGAAGAACGGAGTCCGAAGTTCAAAGATAAATGTAAAGAATAGAAAGAAAAACAAAAAGAAATAAAAATTAAGGAAAATGTACAAAAAAACGGGAGAAAATTTAAGGAACGTGAAAAAGATAGAATATACCAAAGAGAAACAACGAAGGTTGCCCTGCTGCTTTCATGCTTCAGGCTTGTTACCCCTACAAGCCGAATCCATCTTAATGGCTTTATTCCTAGTCGTTTGTGTTTATCCGCCTCCTTCCTCTTGCAAAAACGTTCTGCATCTAAATTGCTTTTCTCTGTCTAGAATCGGAGGCATTTAAGCTTTCTCCTTCATCTCATGGTTTTGCACAACGTCGGTGATCACCCCAGCCAACCATGATTTCAGCTGATGACGTCATCTAACGACGTCACAAATTTGGTGATCGGTGATGTCATGCAGCAGTATCACAACGTGATGTGCTTTTGCATCACTCGCGTGGACGCCACCGATGCGGATGGTCGATTTCGTGTTTGATGAGGTATTTCATGGCTTTCTTGTTAATAAGTTTAGTAGACAACCGACACAGATGATCTTTCGAGCACATACGTTCCTATACGGTCATTTACCATCGCTCACTCACAGAGTCACCCTCACAAATTCTTAGAAGTACACACGCTCACTCTCAGACACCTGAATACACAAGCCCGTTACAGACTCATGCATTACTATGCATACAGCCGGATACACTCAGGCACGCATATCTAAACACGCACACATATCTAAAGTCTGAGTTCGGTAAATGCCTTTTCCTTGAGCTGGAGATTATTAGTACACATCTGTCATGAGATCGCACTGGTGATTCACGGTGACCTAGAAGAACGAAAATGGCTTTGACTCGGCACTTCTTGCTGCCCCGCCGCGGTTGTCTACTTGCTAAGGCACTCGGCTGTTTACCCGCTGTTCGCGGGATCGAATCGCGGCTGCGACGGCTGCATTTTCGAAGGAGGCGAAAATGCTGTAGGTCCATGTGCTCAAATTCGGGTGCACGGTAAAGAACCTCAGGTGATCGTAATTTCCGGCGGCACCCACTGCGGTGTCTCTCTTAATCATATGGTGGCTTTGGCATGCTAAACCCCACATATAAATCAATCATTCAATCAGCGCTTAGTACTCCAATGTGTCCGTACCTGTGGTTTCTTAAGGTAAGGCTATTGTAGGTGCGAAGTTCGATAATCTTGGTTAGTCTGCTATGCTACAAATCTTCATAATTTTCACACAGTGCAGGATCACGCAACACTGCCTCAGGAGGAGGAAGAGTCTTTATTGTGAGAATCCGACGGCCTTTGTGGTGCGGATCCCATGCCTAGGCGTCAGCTAGGAGCCCTTGCTATGGCACAAAGAACTTTATTAAGGTCCCGAGGAGCAGTCCAAGACTTATGCTGGATGCTTCCACGTCAGGGCAGAAAAGACAAGCCCTTCTGTCACCACACGGGCCCTATAGACGGCCTCTGGCTCAGGTAAATATTGAACTCGGAAGAGCATTTTTTTCACTCAGGTCCCTAACTAGTTTTGCTGGTTGCCTCGTATGCCTTCTTGGCGGTGGCGGCCTTAGTAGTAGGTTTTTTCTCCATAAGTAATTTTATTTTAGTTCCTATAATTGTTGCCTTTATTCATTTGTGGTATATTTTTTTCGGTCTCTCTTTTTCATTCTCTCTTTTGGCTTACCAAGAATTCATTTCGTTGAACGGTCGTTATTCATGTAGTCCAGAGGCCATCTTCGTTGTATTTGTACTCCTTGTATAAATTTTACTATCTGTTCCTGGTCGGTATGAATGAAATACACCCCAACAAGTGATACTATACGAGGTGTCCAGAAATAAGCTTTATGACTTTATTATTGAATACCACTGGGAGGTACTTGAAGACGAGCTTTGCAGATAGCTTATGTACCGGGTGGGGCAAAGAGTGCGTCAATAATCAACATCTTAACACTGGTACTTTAGGCGCTATTAAGTCCGAACCTTATTCGGATCAATGCAGATCAGGTGTTGCTACGCGGTCACTTTGAATTGCGATCAGGCTCGATTGCGATCTGCGCATCGAGATCTCATTCCCTGATAACAATTTCACTGACGTCTGCAAAACACTCGATCAGGATTATTTGAACCATGTAGCGGCAATGATTGCTTATCACAGTTAAGAAATACAATCTGGACCAATCTTGAGTGCGATAAGGGGTGGCCGTGTATTAACGGTGTAGCAATCGTTGTGAGCCACCAACTAAAAAAAATAGCGATTAGTGAACTCTTTGGGGACTACAGTAAGCGAGCATGCATGCTAATCTTGAAAAACTGGAGGCAGTCACGTTCTGCATAATTTAATGTGGAAGGACTTTTCTAGCAATTAAATGCAGTAAGAGATCTGTCTGAAAATTTTAATGGCTGTTTGGACGATTACGCACGCAAGTCACGGGGCACTTTCACAAAGCTGATCCCTGCCACCCCGCAGCTGTCGTGTGAGTCGTTCAGTCCTACAGCGGGTTAAATGCATAAGCAAAAATTATAATGCCTGCACTTCGATCAGCGGAGATGTTAGTTTATTTATCCAGAGCAACATGGAAGTTATGCTCATCATGGACGAGCGCGCGCTCGTTGCGCCCTCTTCTCCATCTGCGTCCTCGTCGTCTTGTGCTTCACTCCCAGAACATGTGCGCCAATTCTTCTCGCATGGATTGCAATAACCTTGATGGGTAAGATAACTAGTAGAGAGAAAGATTATTAATGAAAGAAAACGAAAAACAGTGAGAGAAATAACTTGATAAGACAGATGCTTGGGCTATAGTTGATGACAGGGAATAAACATATTTGCACAAGGAAATAAATCTTTTGTAAAAATAATTTTTTTCTAGACACTAAGTTTGAACCCGAGCATGCATGATCCGAAGTCTATTGCCGTAACCATTCTCAAACTCTTCAATAGGAATGTGCACACCTATTGTAGTCACTCAACACTTATTCATCTTATCTTTGAATACTGGGTAGCTGATTGCGATAAGAATTGTCTTACTTTTTGCTCCCCTGGATCAGTTCTGCCAGAATTGTTTTCACGTATCTCTCTTCACTGAATTTTAGGAAATCCACAAAACCTAATTTTCGATACCCAGTACATAATAAGCTGGACTATGTTTAGCTACTGCATTGGTAAACATTAGATGAGAGCATATAGTGTGACTAAGAGCACTTCGTAAAAAATGTTTTTCTATGCGAAGCATGAGCAACTTTTAAACTTGATCCTTGGAGGAACAAACCTCGGTAGTGGTGCAGACCATTTTATGCAAGTTTATGATTTTTCTTTGTTTATTCCCCACCACAAAATACTCATTTGGTGCTGCCTGATGATGGCTATGACTTTATGAGCTGTATAGCCTCAGAAAATTGCAAAGAACGCCGTTTCTTAGTGTTTAAAATAATTTATAGAGCTAATATAGTTTAGTCACTGCTCACGTATCACCTGCAAAAACTAGATAATTCTACGAGAGACACCGCAGTTGACCACATCAAAAATTTATGCCTACTCCCTTTTTTTGCATTTGCGTCATAATAAGTACATGGACATCCAGCATATGTTTCCATTGAAATGCAGTTGCCATGACCGGGACTGAATCTGACGACCTTGAGCTCACCACGGGAGCAGCGTAATGACTACACCACGGCCGAGGGTAATATCTGCATGATGAATTATGGACTAAAGTATTGATTCTGTCAATCAGAGCAGCTATAAATCGTAGCAAGCCGTACAGAATGGTATTCATAAGTTCGCATGTGGACCTCTGAAATCTGCAGAGTGAATGAATGAGTCTTTGTCAATCTTTCCGGGTCTGTGTGGTATTTTAGTAATGATACCTTGTCACACACAACTGTTGCGGCAAAAAAGGTTTTAACATGAAATTTATTTCAATCTTCACGTAGGTAAGTTGATTAACACAGGCATCGTGCATTTGTGACTTATTGTGAGAAGGTATATGCACGTCATCATGAGCTTCTGCGACGAACTCAAAAGAAAAGTATACATCAATGAATCTCATCGAAGCCTGGTATCATGGCAGAAGCGAAAGAAGACTTTCGTAGGCATATGGCGGCTAGAAAACCAAGTCTTCATTCTGTACTAGGCCATTAGAGTCGCTGAGGCAGGAAAGCTTGCAGCCAGCTCAAGCGGCTTCTCGACTGACCATCTTCTATAACCTTTGATGCCTTCTCCCCTTACCTCATCCATTTCTCGGTGTAGATAAGGTCGTTTCTTCCTCCTCAGAGCCGGATAGCTGCCGTTCAACTTGCTGAGTACATAATGAGAGCAGACATACAATCATCTGTGTTTAACAAAAAAAAGGACATGATGAATTGCACCATGTAATATTTAATGCGAGAAATATAGGTTCTGTCTAGAATCACACAAATAAAACAGGGCGAGCTCTCACCAAAATGCCAAGACCTCAAAATATTCCAAGGTGTCCACAGCTATTAAAGTAAGGAGACAATTCTCTTTTCGCCAAGGCTCTGCTCCAGATGCGCCTCATTATGATTACGCTATTTCGGTGTAACGCCAATGTTCATACCAATTGTGGCAGCCTGAACAATTTCGATGCGGGAAGGAAAGTTACGCGCACAAACAAGTGGTATTTCCTTCATTCCTTGATACAAAAAATTAGAAAAAAAAGCATTCCGTGGATCGCATGCTTCATGAGAATATATTTCATGCATAGCAGTTAACGAGTAGCTGCCTATATGGCAATTCATGGTGCTTTAGGGAAAGCCTACGCAGTCGACACCTGTGTTTGTGCATATTCAGTAGCTGCGCGCTTATCCTGGCCTCAACATCGACCACCGCTACACTTGCCCGCAAAAAGTTGCTAGTGGCCCAACGTAAGGCCACCCTTGGCGTTACGCCATACGTGTCTGTTAGGTTGAAATGTATAGTGAGCAGTGTTTGCTGTTCTATTCGAGTCGGCACGATCAATCCATGATTACAGCTTGCTGTGATTTAAGAGTACATGCAGTTTGTGTCGCATTGTTACAAGGGCGATGGAATGCACTGCAAGCAAAGTTGACATTATCACCCCCACCAGAGTCGATCTTAGGCAAACATCACCACATACTGATGAAGCACGTTTAACTTATACTCTCTTCTCGCTTTAGGTCCTCTAATTTATGCCTGGAAAGCCCAATCATGCGCAGCCGAAATGAGCTGTGAAGGAAGTCACTCAAACCTCTGAGCTGCGACTGATTATACCAATTATCTCGAGAACACTGGCAGCAACTTTCTGGGTGAATCACTTAGGCGTCTGGGCTTGTCTGTTGTCAGTTGACCGTACTCATGGTGACGATGACGCTGATCACGCCGCAAGGTAGCCACCATTTATAAACACGATGACGCTGATGACGATGAAGAATAAGCGCGTTACACGTTAGACATTGTCTTTCTGCCGGATGAAAAGGAACGTGAACATGCTATCTCCCGTGAAAGGTAACGCCGACGCGGACAACAAGCTAACCGTATTGGCCGCCAATTCCATTGAAAGACGACAGCCTTTTGTCTGGAGGCGCTGCGTGAGATATGGTTACCATCTCGTAGTAATGCCGGGAAACAGGAGCCTGTACAGAACCCACGTTCACTGGCAAGTTGCAGCCCCATGTCATCGACGGAGAATTTCTTCAAGCATAGTGATGCATTTAGAGCGAAACGTAAGAAACACAAGGGTCTTTGTAATTACGTATTTATGTATTTTAATAATTGAACACACCAACTAATACGTATTGATGTTGCGCCTCAGATATGCGTAATACTTGCTGTTTGATTGGCAATATTCACAAGTATCAACGCTTCCACCAGATTAAGATGACTGGCCAGCCAAGAAGAGCTCAAATTCTCACTGGTGGGCTGAATCATGTGACAGACAGAAAGAAAAAAAAAGGAGAACAAAATTTCTGCTTTGAGTTTCCCAAGCAGAGTTATCGTTTGTAGAAAAACGTTTTGAAACAGGCCTCTCACCATGACCAAGCAACGGTGGTGCTTGAAACTGCTTTGCAAAAAGGCTCTATGCAGGCTCATTACTGGAGAAGCAATCATGTTACCATGTGCAATATAGGCTTGTGAGAGAGTAGATTAACAACCAGGCGTCACACAATGCTAACTGTGCAACGAGTGAGTACAACGTTACAAAAGGCCGTCATTATTATCCATCACCATCAGCAACATCGCGAAAGGGCACACTTGACCTAGATTACGTGCCTGTATCCCAAACAGGGTGATAATAGGCAGCGTAGTGGGTATCTCGCCAGAGTACTTGCGTCAGTTGCCAAATAATCGCATAATAATTATAATATAGTAGGAGGAAATTAAAGTAGTGATGTGGTGTTACAAAGTGCAATTATCATTACTAGTGCGTTGTTGAAAACATGCAATCAACTAAATGCCTTATGACATATTCTCATTATCATCAGCCGCACCATCACCAATGTGTACATTATAAGGCCGCACATATGTGTCGCTGGTAACTCACTTGGACACAGAATAACCAATAATGGCATATCTTATTTAGAAAAAAATGGGATGATTTATGACGTTGTGGGAGCCATGTTACCTGCACTTGTTAGCTGCTCAAAGAGAGTTCACAAAGGGCTCTTGAAAAGACGATCTTCCAGCTCTGTCGGGTGCATGGGCTGCATGTTCCGCGCGCATCTGTCGTTTCCAGTGCGAAACACATTAAATGAATGCGCTATCGCATGCACTCATACACTGTCATTGTTTTATGCTACCGTAGCTTGGCGTGGCGCAGGCAAAGTCGTATATATGGCACAGCCAATTGAGGATTGGCCCGCGCCAAAGAAAACGTCTGTTCATAATGTTCTTGGAGTGTCATGATGATTGACGCCGGCGAAACTACAAACAGCATAGCCAGTTCAGCGTGCACACTTGCCGAAGAGAGGTATTGTTATGGGTGGTAACAGCACACAAAATCATGGGACGAAGAGAAGGGACACAAAGAAGCGCTGACTCTCAACTGAAGATTTATTGAAATACACAAAATATATGAGCACATAAGATAAACATACAAAACATGCGCAGAGGGGCCAGCGAGAGACTGTGTCGACGTCATTAACAATTTTACGCTGCCGGTAACTGCTCAGGCGTGACACAAAATCAATTTAAACAAACATGCTTGTTCTGTATGTTTGTCTTATGTGTTCAGTAAATTTGTATTATTATAAATCTTCAGTTAGGAGTCAGCACTTGTTTGTGCCCTTTCTCTTCGTCCCGTGAGTTTCTGTGCTGTTACCGCCCATAATGTGTCACCAACTAGCCCAACTATCAGTCTTGCTGCAGAAGTCTTGTTTCCCCTGTTCTTCTACCATTTCGATGTGGATAGATATAAGTAGAAATGAAGAAAAAACAGAAAATTGGAAAAAAAAGGAAAACTGTGATAAGGAAAAGAAAACGTATAACCATCGAAACAGCAAGCATACAAGCCATCGGGAAGAAACTTTTACCCGGTCAAGTTAGGCCTACCACTTTAGTACCTGCATGGGTGAGAATTCACAGGTGCCTCTACTTTCTAGTAAATCAATGTGTTTAGCAAAGGACGAGAAACCTTTATATTGAACCTTTCTTTAGTTCACTCTAGCATACGCATGTATACAGCGAAAGTGATAGGCAGAAGAATCCCCCAGTCTTTGATAGCAAGACTTAAAAGACACAGAAACACATCTTACAAGAAACAGGAAGAAACTGATCCTGCACCATATTTATATAATATAACAATTAGGAGCGAGCCACGCAATAAGTGAAGGGTGTCATGAATGGATTATATTAAAACATATATAAATTTACAACTGTTTTCTTTATTCACTCGGCAGAAGAAGGTGTGTCCAAGACAAATGTTCCCTGTTTGACACAACTTGCATGATTACGTTACTGGTGGCACATTTACGTGCCACCGAAGGAAGTGTTACACGTATGTCTATTCATTGTAGCCTTCTGTTTTGAAGTTCATACCATAAATTAGCTTAACATTTTTGTTAAATTTGTGTACTCCTTTTGTGCGAGTATTTTCCCAAAATGACCATGAAGCTGCCAGGCGTAGACATTCATTCTGTTTGCTTTGGAACAGCGGTGCCCAGTAGAGTGATAATTCAGGAAGAACACTGACTCAAAAGACGTTATCATGACAACTACCTTCTTTGTACAACTGAAACCATTTATTTGGAAACGGTATTTCACACTATTCACAACTGAGCACAAGCTCAGAAAAATCTTTTTCGTGGTTTCGACGTACGATGTCCTCAGAAGAAATGAACAATTTCTGCAAAGAGAAATGAACACACATGAGTGATCATGTTTTCTGCCAGTAAATAGAGCAGTCAGAATTGTTGCCAAATTTATATACTTACACTTCTTCCTGCGGAGGAGAGCGGTGTAGTCGAAGGGAGTGCCGAGACCATAGCCGTAGTTCAGGCCGTAGACACCAATGCCGTGGCCGAGACCGTAGTGGCCAGCGCCGTAGCCGAGGCCTCCAACACCATATCCGTAGACTGGAGTGGCATGGTAGGCAGCGAAGGCTGGGGCAGCATGGGCGACAGTAGCGACCGCTGGGGCGTGGTGGACAGTGGTGGTGGCAACAGCTGGTGCAGCGTGAACAGTAGCGACAGCTGGGGCAGCGTGAACTGTAGCGACAGCTGGGGCAGCGGCGAAGGTGGCGACTGGAGCAGCGTGGGCGACGGTTGCGACAGCTGGGGCAGCAGCCACGACTGGAGCAGACTGGACGACCTTAGTGACGGCTGGGGCGGCGTAGGTGGCGATAGCTGGAGCAGACTGGATGGTAGCAACGCGGGTGATAGCTGGAGCAGCGGCAACAGTAGCAACAGCTGGGGTGGCCTGGTAGGTCACGCGGGAGACAGCTGGAGCAGCGGCAACAACTGGGGCGGACTGGTAGACCTTAGTCACGGCTGGAGCAGCAAAGGTAGCGACGGCTGGAGCAGACTGGTAGGTGACACGGGACACAGCAGGGGCAGCAGCGACCACTGGAGCGGCCTGGTAGACCTTAGTCACAGCTGGGGCAGCCTGATAGGTGACCTGGGAAACAGCTGGGGCAGCAGCAACAACTGGAGCGGCCTGGTAGGTGGTCACGCGGGAGACAGCTGGAGCAGCAGCAACGACTGGAGCGGACTGGTAGGTGGTCACGCGGGAGACAGCTGGAGCAGCAGCAACGGTGGCAACGGCTGGGGCGGCGGCAACAATTGGAGCGGCCTGGTAGGTGGTCACGCGGGAGACAGCTGGAGCAGCAGCAACGACTGGAGCGGACTGGTAGGTGGTCACGCGGGAGACAGCTGGAGCAGCAGCAACGGTGGCAACGGCTGGGGCGGCGGCAACAATTGGGGCGGACTGGTAGGTGGTCACGCGGGAGACGGCTGGAGCAGCGGCGTAGGTAGCGACAGCTGGAGCAGCGTGGACAGTAGCGACAGCTGGGGCAGCGTGGACAGCAGCGACAGCTGGGGCGGCGTGGACCGCGGTCACGGCGGGAGCAGCTTGGTAAGTAGATACGACGCCAGAAACAGCTGGAGCGGCGACGGAATAGCTGGCGGCTGGTCCATAGGCAAGTCCGTGACCGAGACCAAAGCCGGTGAGGCCGGAGTAGCCGATTCCGTGGCTAAGACCATAGCTGGCGAGACCAACGCCACTGCCGAGACCAACACCACCAGAGAGGCCGTGGCCACCGTTGATGAATCCAGCAAGAGCGCTGGAGGCCAGTGCGAGGACGACGCAGACGCGGAACTGCGTGGAGCAAATGATGTACAAAGAGCACTGTAAATTTTAAGTGATTGTGTTGATATCAATCGAATAGAGCGTTGTTGAAAGGGATGTATGTCTGCATTGTTTACCAGTCGCTGATCTTCCATTACCTCTTACAGTGCTTTAGGGCTCTGGTTAAGTGGTGATTACTCCAAAAAATAAATGTTGGCTTTCAAAAATGCAGTTAACTTACTGCACTTGATACGTGTATGGTCTATTATGGCATGGACATTGTGTGTCGGTCACCAAAGTTTTCGAGCTTATTTGTTGAGTATATGTTTATTACGCTCTTCAATAAATATATCATAAGAATTAAAAGAGAAAGTGCGTAATTTGGTTCGAACAGTATGCATTTTGTGTTCCCAATACACGCAGAAGACAGATAATGTGGTTCTCGAGCTGCAATATACTATCGATATTGATTTTTTCATGCTGACACACGATGATTAGAATACAATCACTTGTTCTTGTATAGAAATGCCTGCTCCGTGCTATAATAGACTGAGCAGGCACTGCTTGGTAGAATTTCATTGCGATAACGCAGTCAACTTGTAGATATTCAAGAATACTTAAGTGAACATAACAAATGGGAGTGGAGGTATTCATGTACATAGTTCCAACAATGGAGTACAACAGTACAACTAATATGAAAAAAGACCTATCTTTACTAAATTGCTTAAAGCCTCACCGCGTTGCAGCGTACATAGCACGAATCGACAAAAGCAGCGCTATAAAAAGAAGCAAAAAAGGACCGAGAAGCGTTGCTAAATTAGTACGTCTCTGAAGACGTTTAAAGACCAACACTAGGATGTGCACAAATATTTTGATTCATTAAGGTGAACATAAGCATTTACGCTAAATTGACTTCACATAATATTCTGAAATATTTTTGATTTAGAGTGGAAATACTTAAGATAAGTAAGTTATTCTTCTGTTATATCATGACAAAAAAAGTGGATTTACTTGAAAGTTAGTACGTGCAATAATAGGTTGCACTTTCAGAGGATGATGAATCCGCGTGAACACGTGATTGGCTAGGGGAGGAGGGGAGGTTGCGTGACGTAGCCATCTGCCGAGTGGTTACCGACACTGAAATATTCATGAAAGGGGGAAAGAATAAGTGCCTCTATTTTTTCTACACATGTTAGATTAGCATTGCTTTATACTTAACTATCATAGACGTTTACAATAAGTTTTCTGCAGTTAATATGGCTGCTTCATTTTTAATTGGAATGTATGTTTGCCTGACGTTAGTGATCTAAACCCTCTCAGGAATTCGCAGGCTTGGCGATGTAGCCGATAAACCAGAGCGTCAGTGAATCATACAATGTCGATAACGTAACACAGCCCTGATATTTGCATTTTAAAGATTCTGATAAGTACGACTCTTGGTATTCGCGGTGAGACTATAGATGGGCTCCAAGGAAGCACTGAAATTATCGTGCTTAAATCTTCAAGGTGACTGTAGGCCGGCTCAAGGCTGAGGGCAGTTCGGGCTTACCATGGTTGCTGCGATAGTACCGTTGGCAATCCAAGGGCTGCTGAAGTGATGCAGGCTGCAGTCCGCTTTTATACCCAATAGTGGAAAGAGAGAAAGCGAAAAAGGAAAGGGTGCGGTGGTGGTGAAGGAAGAAAGTGTGACATAAATTACTCTTTTAACCGGAATTTCATTGTAACGTCGGGAAGTCATAGCGATACAGATCCGGTTGAGGGTTCTCTTAGCGTTTTATGCAGCAAAAATAACAAGGATTGGGTGCTTTGTTAAGTATTGTTTTTTTTTTAGATCTCGGGAAACACCTTCTTCGGAGATGAGAGTGCATTCGCGGTGAAGCTGAGTAATCTTGTTATCCTTTCCCGTTCCTCTCCCCGCCAAACTAGACAAAAGCGATAGCGCAAGAAACGCCCGCCAAAGGGGAGGGCGGGGCCGTAACTGGAGAGAGGTGAGAGCATTTTTATTCAGATGGTCGTAGCGTGGATGTCAGCTCTATGGAGACATATATGCGAACCCTCAGGCGTCATGGATCGCGAGAAAAAAAAGAGGGCACCGACTGGCTTGTACTACGAACAGAGAACGTTCGGTTTCCCGCGCTGGAATTTACATCCGTGCTAGTCTGTGCCAAAGGATGAATGAAGGAGCAATGAGAGCGTTATCATCAATTTGTTGTAACGCTCTGAAGATTTGGCTTTCCGGCAATCGCTGTTCGGAAATTTGGGACAAATTAATTGTGGAATGCAGTAATGAACACGGAAGTACAAAAAGTGTGATATAAAAGTGGATAATGAGAAGCGGAAAGCGCTGTTTGTTGTAATCTATAAAAAAAAAAGAGAGCGGTTGCGGTTTTATTGGACTGGACTCCGCTGACGTGTACAGGATTGCGAGATGAAACGTGAGAGAGTGTACAAGGTACCTTTTTGTGTGTGTCATTTGGTACTCTTCATTCAGAACAATTTTTTCAACGAACATTCTGCCGCGTTATATCTTTTTTTAACCGGTTAATTTGATGTGAATCTTCATTCGTCTTTTATGGCTTAGTTTGAATGAAAAAAGTTTTTCATCTCGAATTGCTACTAAGCAATATATTTCCCCTAAATTTGTCTAGTGGAAAATGCAATATTTATAGTTTCAAAAGTACTCCACATCTATTAGAAATAGTTGAGACTGAGTGCATCGAAATTATCGGTGCCTGTTTTTATTGAAACCTTCTGGAGGGCACCGCACGATTCGCCACTCCAGAAAACTTTCCGTCTGCTGGCAGCACTGGTCTAAAAAGCAAAACAAAACTAGAATTTGATACGAAATTGAGTGCTCAGAAAGCACGCGTAATTCAATTATTCTCAAAGTGGCGGCGGTAGCATTGTCAGGAACAGAACGTATGCGAACATTCTCGACGCACGTGGTTGTGGTTTTTCGACCTCTCGGGCGATTTCATTTTGGCTTCACTTCTCAAGCGGGAATGCGCCATAAATGCTGTTTCACATGCTGCGATTGCAGCAAAAAAAGTCATTCCGTTCGCTCACAATCATTTCACATGTACTGCAAATGCTCTGCGATTTTCGCTCTGCGACTGAAGTGGCAGGGAATTTTTTTTTTGCCACGGTTCTACGGTGGCAGACGCTGCAGATTTTTTCAAATGTAATAGAAAGATCAGTGCGTTGTGATCTTATGAAGTCTCCACGAACGACAACAAAACGTACGCGTGTTTCGTCATTCAAGAACACCTTCAAATCCCAATCCAGTTCGAAATGCGCAACACCGTTCATTACGAAAACCAACACCTACGCGCAATTTCAACGTCTTGGCCGGCCTGGTCCTATTTCGACGGGTCCCGACCGAAAATCGCTGCTCCGCTGCGATCAGAGCGAAAAATTTCCTATATGCTGGTGGCTCACCGCAAACCACTGCGACAGGAGCGAACTGCCTGCCCCGCTGCGGTGGTCTAGTGGCTAAGGTACTCGGCTGCTGACCCGCAGGTCGTGGGTTCAAACCCCGGCTGCAGCGGCTGCATTTCCGATGGAGGCGGAAATGTTGTAGGCCCGTGTGCTCAGATTAGGGTGCACGTGAAAGAACCCCAGGTGGTCGAAATTAACGGAGCCCTCCACTACGGCGTCTGTCATAATCATATGGCGGTTTTGGGACGTTAAACCCGCCATATCTATCAATCAATCAGGGAACTGCCCTTTTTTCGATGCGAGTGAATTCGCAGCGTGTACAATTGCTACTTTTTGTGTTAAAAAACAGCGTTAACGCGGATGCTGTGGAGAGCACTGGAAGATTCGTTTCAAGCTATGGCTGGCGGTAAGTGTGGCCGAAGCTACGTTGGAGGAACTCTCGTTGGAAGCGAGCGTCAGCCATGGCGTTGCCTACGGCGTCGCGGACGGGTCTCGCCACGCTCGGACGCGAACGGCCTTGCGGTGGCGAGACGCCTCCGGATCGGCCGACGAAGCCCGGCGCTTGCGGGTGGGCGCTTCCGCAGAGGGCGCCTGGTGCTTGCGAGACGTAAAGCCTTTTGATCTTTATCGAGACGGTGCCAACGACGGCGATGTCGAGGATTCGTCGGCGTTGACCTTCCAACGTCGGGGCTTCCACTCGGCTTCCTTGGCCAGGGTATACTCGAGCCACTGTGTATGATATCTTACGCGGTGTTGTTGGCTCACATCTCGTCGGTGGTGTCGCCGCGTTGAAGACGCTTGCGCTCGGCTCTCTCGGCTCGCCTCTCGCCGGTGTTACTCGCGCGCCATCTCCATTCTCGAACGCGATCGGCGTGCTTGACTCGAACCTCGTCGGTGTCGTTCGTCATCCACTGCCAATGCTTGCGTTCAGCTTGCCTAGCTCGCGCCTAGTTTGTGTTGCAGGCGCGGCGTTGCTTTTCACGAACGCGATCGGCTCTGCTAACCCTCGCAACACTAGCGACGGCCGGGTTAGGCCAAATCGCATCCCCACATGTTTAGTTGGGCAAAGGAGCTTCGCTTCCCGGCGTCCTCTTTATTGGAGATAAACGAGCCGGAAGAGTCATCACTCAATGGGGCTCTTCAATTTTCAGGCCTCTGGCAGCTCTCTAGTAGCCAGAGCTAGCCAGAGGGTCAGTCAGCTAGTTCCGGTCTGGAAAGAAAACAGCGTCGTGGTCACGTGTGTGGAGAACCCGAGACAACCCGAAGCTGCCCGAAGATCGCAAAATCGAACGTTGGAACAGCCAGCCTAAACGGAAACAAACTCTACCATCGTGGCAGCAAACGAAAGAATGCGCCACGAGCATGTTGGTTTTTAATTCCAAAGCATTTCTTAGCGAACTTCGGCGACTTTGAGCGTATCTATCTATCTATCTATCTATCTATCTATCTATCTATCTATCTATCTATCTATCTATCTATCTATCTATCTATCTATCTATCTATCTATCTATCTATCTATCTATCTATCTGTCTGTCTGTCTGTCTGTCTGTCTGTCTGTCTGTCTGTCTGTCTGTCTGTCTGCCTGTCTATCTATCTATCTATCTATCTATCTATCTATCTATCTATCTATCTATCTATCTATCTATCTATCTATCTATCTATCTATCTATCTATCTATCTATCTATCTATCTATCCGCCAACGACATCTTGCTCTCCTGGCTATTTCGATAATGGTATCGATACCGAACTTGGTATGACATAACATGACAGTATGAAGAACAAATTTCACTGGACATAACATGAAAATCATGATATGTATGTCGGGAATGTCATGGTTTACATTTCATGGTCCTGCAGCTCTTGCAGTGCTTTCGTCCACATGGCATGTTGCAAAACTGGTTTGGTATAGCATGATTGCATGGCGAATACAAGTGAGAGACCCTAACATGAAAATCATGACATGCGTGTCATGTAAAAATGTGACTACATGCCACGCTCATCATGCGCTCGCGGCCGTTTCGCTAGCGTCACATAAACCATATTTGGTATTACAGTACGTCAATGGCTGACGAAGGTATCTGACTGGTGCAAATATAATCAAAAATTAAAAGATGCGTGTCATGTAACATGACTACATGCGACGCTCATGATGCGCTTGCTGCCGTTTTGCTAGCTTCGCTTCTACCAAATTTGGTATTACGCAACGTGAATGGATGACGAAGTTATCATATTGGTGCAAACATGATAAACATGAGATGAGTATTATGTAACAACATGATACATGCTACGTTCATAATATGCTCGCGGCCGCTTTGCTAGCTTCACATGTACCTAACTCGGTATTTCGTGACGAGGACGGACAACATAGGTCGATGGAACATCCAAAGATGATAATCGCATGTTTGTCAAGTACCAACATGACTACATGCCACACTCGTGATGCGCTCGCGGCCATTTCGCAAGCTTCACAAGTTCACATATGCCAAATTTGGTATTACGTAACATCAATGAATGACGAAGATATGTGACTGATGCAAACATGATAGTCATGAGATGTGTCAAATAAGAACATGATAACATGCCACAGTTAAGGCGCCAATACATTTCGACGTGACTCGGTGCGCTTGCTCACCGGCGTTCATTTCGTCGCGTGATGCCGGCGTTGCCAGGACAAGCGCCGGTCATGCCATATACTTGCAGGCGCGCGCCACGGTGCGTTCCTCTGACGCATGTGTGTTTCAGCGTGCCTGGCGTCCCTTCGTCACGAAAAGAGGGAGACGCAGTGTTGTGTGGGTAACACATATGTGCAAAATACAGCACGTCGCATTTAGCGCTGGTTGCCGTCGGGCCACGCTGACGGAAGCTGGTCGCGCCGGTCGCACCCAGCGTCAGACTATAGAGTGCTCGCGTTTCTCTAACGTAGGGCAATGGTGCCCAGCGCGCGCCGCGTCAACGCTACATTGGAGTGTAGGGCCCTTCATGATATGCTCGTGGCCGTTTTGCTAGCTTCACATATACCAAATTTCGTGTTACGTGACGTCAATGGATAAAAAAATATATGGCTGGTGCAAACATGATAATCATGACATGCGGGTCATGTAAGAACTTGACAACGTACCTCGCTCATGAAGCGCTCGCGGTCATTTCTCTAAGTTCACATATACAAAATTCAGTATTACGTGACGTGTATGAAGTATGAAGGTAAATCGCATGTTGAAACATGTTATTTATGACACGGAAGTCATGTATGGCATCATTTACCTCCACCGCGTAACGTTGTGCTGATTTGAAAGTGACATACGAACCTTTCTCATGCGTGCTTCGCATATAAACGATTCCCGCTATACGTGGGATCTGCCATTTTTTTCTGCATTGTCCGCTTGGAAATACGTAGCTAAGCTCGCCGAAAAGCTGCAATAATGTCCTCGAGGGTACGCATTTGGGGTACGACTTCGTACGCTCGCATGATCGCTCGCGGCGTCCACGAACGAAACAGCCAGATGGCGCATGCCACCTCGAGAACGATGAAAGGTGAGCTTACGCGACGGTGACGGCTTGACAAGCTCACGTCCCTTTAGTATATGTAACAGTCACTGCACAACATGACTTAAAATCACGCGAAAGTGGTCGTGTTCCTAAAAGAGTTTGAGGATATATACCTGCTCAGCTATGGCGTATTACTTGTCGCAAACAAACGTTGACCAACTTAGGTGTTTGTCTAAAGTTTTGCCAGTAGTGCACGTCTTATAAAAAATAAACGTTTGCATGACACACTTTCTACCCATTTTAGAACTTGCCTTGGCCTGTTTTCCAGTCCTAAGTGGTGCTTAACAAATTTCATGTATGTCAGCTTTGATTTGACCTACTAGGTCATAGTACATACGGCGCGGCATTATTACGAAGAGGTGAAAAAACACAAAGTCAACGATGAAATGGGCAACGAAAGGATGCATACAGTTCTGAATCCATTCTTCGTTTTTTTTTCTGGCGTCGTATTATATATCATACCCCATGTGCTGGATCGAAGTGGCTTCGCACGCTGTTCGCTACCAGCGAGCATCACCAACAGTCGCGATCTAGGGCCTTCTATAACCATCGAAGATCAATCGAGTAGTCAGGACAGCGGTTCTAAGAGGCTCACGTACGCATACACATGACGGAGCGAACTAGTTCGATCACAATCATCTTTGCTAAGTTCACAGAAAGCAGGCACGGCTTCATAAACGAGTACTACAAAAAAAAGTCCAGAGTTGTCTCCATGCGTGAACGAACGTGTGATACACAACTATTGAGGCTTGTGCGCGACGCAGTCAGCAGGCAACAGTTCACCGCGTTGTCCACAGGAAAAAGCTTCTCGGGAAACAGAACAAAAGCGATGAACAGTAGCTTCGAACACCCGCCGCCACTCGTAATTGCCTAATCTTGCAAGGCGGAACAGTCTTTAGAAGGTAACGCCACGCGTAATGACAAGCGAAGGCGCAGTCCTCAAGTGCCCACATTGCAGTCCATCGAGTCCTCACAAAGATGGCGCCGAGCGCAAATCGTACCTTTTCGGCGTCTGCTGGCCCGAAACCTGCCCAAAACCTTCCGGAAAGCTTCCACGACTAAATTATCCTGGAAGTGTCTGGCGACCTTCGGGCTCCTCGCGGGTCGCCAGAACCGTCCAAGCCAAAAAAGAAAAATGAACGCCAACAGGAAGTGCGCCGCTGGGGCGGGGGGGGGGGCGTAGCAGTCAAAAAAAAAACGAGCGCGCTCTCGACGCGTGGCAGGTGAGGCCGAGAATAACGTCACCGCCCACTGCAAGGAAAGGCGCGACCAACTTAGCACCGTCCCAACGACCGCGGCGCGTTGGCACGGAGACATGGACAGACAGCATTACACAGGCTAGTCAAAGAGCTGCTTCGCATCTGTAAAGGGGTTTCATGGGCATTGCGAATACGCCATACATATCCCGCATTTGACGTTCGGCGCCGTTGTGGCCGGTTCACTCGCTCGCATAGGCTCTGGGGTGTCACGTGTCGCAGCCATAGCCGCGCCATTGCCAGCGCTCGGCTCCCATCACCTGCTCTCTCTCGCTGTCTCACCGATGTGTTTGAAAGCATTTCGTTGGTTCGCTGTTCGCGTCTTGCAGTTTTGAGTTCGAGTGAGCATAACCATCTTTAGGGGTGGTCACACCAGGCTCCATGCTCCAGATGGCGCTTCAAGTGAGAACAATTATGTAAGTGTAGACATGGACAACGTGTTCTGTTAGTGGCGAGTGTACTGCTTTGATAGTCACCTATTACACAGCAATTCGCAGGGCGTCTGCAGACGCTCTGTTGAAGTAGGCTACCTTTATTTCGAAGCATATCCTACGCTCGCGATTTGAGGAGCTGGGACCACGCTATACGCGTTGTTTTGTAAGTGATTGCATCTCATAAATTGACTGATGCAACCGGTTATAGAAGGCGACTATTTGCTCATCGCAGATTGTGGCCTTCACAGCCGAAGGTGTTCGACATCGTTTCCAGGTGCACCCAAGTGTACGTCAAAATAACATTTTAGGGGCGAAGCTCCTCATAGCGGCACCCGTTCGTCCCTCGTAGTCGTAGTAGTAGTCGTAGTCGTAACCAGTCTTACATTTTTACCTCCAAGGTGGTGCCGTTGAGAGGTTTTTGCTGTGCGTTGTTGAACAATAAAAAATTTGCAGCGTGCGCTTTAACTAAAAGCCGAATTCTCCTGTCTCTCATTCAAGGGAAATTGGCATGTACATTGAGCACTATCTGACGAGAAAGGGTTGCTACGTTATACTCGCTGGACACAACCTCCTTGGTTTTAGAAAGGTTTAGCGAGCGTTGGACAGCAGTGCCATGAATACAGTGAACTAGTATATGTCACAGGTCCCGTTGATTCGGGAGGCGATCACCGGGCTAATTCCAAGGACCGAATTATCGGCCCCCCGAACCACACCACGAAAGCGTGGACAATTTAGAAGTGGTCCTTTTTGGCGCGCCAGCGGACGCCGGCTGTGGCCCAAAGAACAAGTCAGAGCCGAGAGTTGATAAACAAAACAAAATTATATTCTCAATATTGGCAGATCAAAAACAATACACAAGTATGCCCACTCCACAATAGTTGAATACAATATGTCACCAAGCAAACAACGTATGTACTACGCAGTACAATCAGCCACACTCGAAACAACGGACACAGACAACAATACGCACTACAAAGCAGTCGCATGCATTGAACAACCAAGACACTCAAAGACTAAAGAGATAGAAAACCTATTCAGTCCAAAGTTCTTGGAACAAAAGTCTAGATGATACTCTTCCGAGAATCACCCACTCAAAGTGCAGCGTTGTTGTCGTTCCGCTGCCCCCGAAGTTTCTCTTCCAGGAAACCTCGCGTCTTCACTTGGGTGCTCTCCAAGCTTCAAACTTCTTCGCCGGAAACACGTCGGCTTCACACTCGCAGCTGTTGCCACGCGTCTTCGCTCGATAGCGGTAGACACACACTCTTGCCTGTAGCTATAGTCGTCACCCCTCAGGTGTAAATCCTCTTCTTCTCCTCCTTTGTCACGGAAGACAAAAGGCTTCGCCCACAAGGCAGAACACCTTACGCACTTTGGCGCATACTTTCTTCTTCTACTGCTTTGTCACTAAGGACAAAACCTTCACCGACAGACGCGGAGGGATACCCTACGCAATCTGGCGTTAACTTCCTTCTTCTGCTGATCTCCCATCTCCGCTGCTCGGTTAAATACCTTCCGCGCGCGATTCCAGAAAATTCTCATCATTTCGTCGGCGCGATGCACAGCGAAGGCTGGGGAGAGGTGGAGACGGTTCGAAGGCCGTCCCCGACGGATGACGCAACCCGGCATACCCACGCCCCTTTCCATCTAGAAATTTCCAGTGCTTGCTCGGCCGCCGATGTGGGGTGAGGAGGTTCGTCGGCGAACCTACGCTTCCGAGAGGGGAGAGGGACGCGCGCCCGGGGGGTCTTTGGATGCTTGTTTTCTTTTTTTTATCGTTGACCTCTAGGCGCTTCGTCGCGAGAATTTGGCGGCGCGCCCTTTTTTGAGCGCTCGCTTTGTGACAGTATATACCATGAACTCGAGGTGGTTAAAGGTGGGAAGTAGACACGAAGCGCAAGCCGTAAGAAAGTGTGCGTGTGCCACCTCTCGTTTAGTTCTTGGAATGTCCGCTGGATGGCGGTGCATATGCGGAAAATATGAATACAAAATATGAATACAAAAGTGAATACAAGTACCTTGGAGTATGGGTAAATGAGAGTGATAGATACATGGAGGTACAGGAAAAAGCCTCGGCAGCAAAAGGAAAGAGGAATGCGGCAATAATGAAGCACAGAGCGTTGTGGGGATACAATAGGTATGAGGTGCTTCGAGGTCTGTGGAAGGGTGTAATGGTTCCAGGGCTTACTTTTGGGAACTCAGTGGTGTGCATGAGGGCAGAGGTGCAATCGGGAATGGATGTAAATCAAAGTACTGTGGGACGCCTCGCGTTGGGTGCTCACGGGAATACGACAAACGAGGCTGTAAAGGGCGATATGGGGTGGGCAGGTTTTGAGGCGAGGGAAGCGCAGAGCAAAATAAGGTTCGAAGAAAGGCTAAGAAATATGAAGAAGAGTAGATGGGCAGAGAAGGTGTTCCGTTATTTGTATAGGAAGAGCGTGGACACACAGTGGAGAAAAAGAACTAGAAGACTCACTAGTAAATATACGGCTGGTATTGTAAGCCATATGTCAACAAAGAGCGTTAAGGGAAAAGTCAGGGAGGCGGAGAGGATTTACTGGATGGCAGCTATGGAGAAAAAACCGGCTTTGAGTAACTACCGAAAGGGCAAAAATGAAATAAGGAGGGAGGCATTTTACGATAATTCAAGGGGAAGCGCTTTACTGTTTGAAGCGAGATCGGGTTGCCTTAGAACGCGTAGTTATAAAGCAAGATTCAGTAAAGAAGAAGAACAATGCACATGCTGCGGGAAAGATAAGGAAACGGCGGAGCATGTTCTGATTGAATGTGGAGATATCCACCCAGGTGTACGTTTGGGCACGAGCCTACAGGAAGCCTTGGGTTTTAGGGACAACAATGGAAAGCTGAACACACCCGCGATTGAAATAAGTAAGAGACGGTTAGAGTATTGGTGGCAGAAAATTAGAGAGAAAGGACAAAAATAAATATTGGAAAAATAAAATATGGACAGTGTGCCGTAAATGGCAGAGAACTTAAGCTGAAAATTTACCTTTTTTTCCATTAAGATAGAATGTATCGAAGTAGAGGCATTAGGCCAACATAAAAAAAGAAAAAAAGGTTTTTTTTTGTCGATCCTGGTGGCATACTTGTCACCACCCCGTTATAAAGGGGACGCTCATAGCATCCATCCATCCATCCATATGATGAAAAGATGCGAGATGGTGGTACTTGAAGTGTTGAATAGATTGACGAACGGACACACAGACAGATACATGGACGAACTCACGGATGGCTGCACCGATGGATGGACGCATTGACGAACGCAGGGACGGACGCACAGATGGACGTGTGGACGCACGAACAGACGCATGCACGGACGGGCGAATGGACGCCCAGATGGTCACACAGACGGATGCATGGACGGATGGAAGCAAGATCGAATGGACTGACTAATACTTCGCCCCACTCTCCATCATTCACTCCATGGATAAGCTGCCATTTATTTTTGTCGATATGGAACTTGCAGCGTGCCTGCGAGCGTGTACACGCGATAACTTGGCAGACCCCACCTACAGTGGGAATCGATAATATGCGAAGCACGAATGAGGAAGGCGCATATGTCACTTTAATATTAGCATAACCTTACGGTACGAGGTGGAAGTAAATGATACCGAACATGACTTCCGTGGTATGATTATCAAGTTTGGATGCGTCGTTTACCTTCGTCAGTTATTCACGTCACGTGATACCAAATTTAGTATATGTAGAGCCAGCGAAACGGCCGCGAGCACGCTATGAGCGTGGTATGTTTGTCATGTTCTTACATGACATGCTCGTCAGGATTATCATGTTTGCACCAGTCATATATTTCGTCATCCATTGACGTCACGTAACACCAAATTTTGTATATGTGGAGCTAGCAGAACAGCGGCGAGCGCATCATAAAGGGCCCAATATACTTCAATGTGGCATGGACGCGCGCGCAAGCTGGGCACAGTGACCCTACGTTAGCAAAACGTGAGCACCCTATAGTCTGTCGCCCAGCGCGACCGGTGCGAGCAGCGTCCGCCGGCGCGGCCCCACGCCAACCTGCGCGAAATGCGACATGCTGCATTTGGCGCCGATGCGTTACCCCGACAACACTGCGTCTCCCGCTTTTTGTGACGGAGGGACGCCGGATGTGCTGAAACGCGCATGCGTCAAAGCAACGCAGCGTGGTGCGCGCCTTCGGGTATATGGCAGGACCGGCGTCTCGCGTGGTAGCGCCGGCGTGAAGCGATGAAATGAACGCCGGAGAGCACGCGCACCGCGTCACGTCGGAATGTATTGGCGCCTTGATTGTGGCATGTAGTCACGTTCTCATATGACACGCATCTCATGATCATTTTGTTTCCACTAGTCACATCGCCATCCATTGACATCACGTAACACCGAGTTTGGTATAAGTGAAGCTAGCGAAACAGCCGCCATCGCGTTTTGAGCATGGCATTTCGTCATATCGTTACATGACACGCATCTCATGATAATCTTGTTTGCACCATACACATACCTTTGTCATTCATTCACGTACCGTATTACCAAATTATGTATATGTGACGTTACGAAACGGCCGCGAGCGCATCATGAGCGTGGCATGTAGTCATGTTGTTACATGACACGCATGCCATGATTTTCATGTTTGGGTCTGTCGTTTGTGTTCGCCATGCGATAATGTCATACCATACCAGCTTTGCAACATTGCATGTGAACTAAGCCACCTCAAGTGCTGCAGGACCATGAAATGTAAATAATGACATTCATGACATGCATGTCGTATTTTTATGTTGAGACTAGTCAAATATGTTCTTCATACAGTCATGTTATGTCATACCAAGTTTGGTATCGATACCATTGTCGAAACGGCCAGGAGAGCTAAATGTTGTAGGCGGCTAGATAGATAGATAGATAGATAGATAGATAGATAGATAGATAGATAGATAGATAGATAGATAGATAGATAGATAGATAGATAGATAGATAGATACGCTCAAAGTTGCCGAAGTTCGCTAAGAAATGCTTCGCATTAAAAAAAATTGGCCCCGTATCTGCGTGTTTCACTAAAAATGTCGTCCAAATACAATAATATTGCGTCTGGAAAGAGTGAACAATACGTTTATTTCATGTTCTGCGCAAAAAAAATGGTGTATCGTATTCTGGAGGCTCGATCCGTAGAGGGAATGCGAACGAGCTCATCGAGGCACGTGAGGCGCGACCGCAATGTGGCAGTTATATTCGAAAACGAAGGATGGCGTGCGCGCCTATCTCGGAGGCGATAAGGTTTAGAACTCAAAGTGACGGATTGGTGCCACCACCGTATCTTCTTAGCAAAGCGTTCGAAACACTTGCCCTTTTGTGAATAGCGTTGGATAGTCAGTGCAGCGTGATAAACACTAGGGTCCATATATTGCTTATGTATGCCTTCTCTAATGTAAACAGACACGCCACGGAATACCGACGTGTTGCTATTGGGCCTCAGAAACGCGCAATCATTGCCCTTCAATTGAAAATCGCACAAGTATGAGCGCTGAAGCTTTGTCAGTATTAGTGGGGGCTGCGGATGGGTTTGTATTTTAACCATTACGGGTGCCGTTTTGGGGGACAAACACACAAATGTACATGCACAGGACAGACAAGCAGACAGATCAAAATTTTTGTGTCGAAGTACCTCATGAAATACGATCATCTTTTAAGTCTGTATACAGGTCACTTCGACTCTTTGACGCACTGTATACAGGGTTTTCAAGAAAGCTGTTCAATATTTTTTTGGAATAAGCAGAAGACGACATTTGCTTGCTGTCTTAACAGTTGCTTTTTCTGTAGCTGCAGAAATGGGGTTGAATACATCGTTTTGAATGGTAATTAGGAAAGTTAAGTTAATTACCTTTCTAATTAGTAGAATTCGGCAGTTAAGTCAAAAGGGAGAATGAAAATTCTTGATGTGCAAAACCCATTGCCGCTTTGAGATTACAGAGAAGCGGCCTCTTGTAATAGCTATCAATTGATGAAGGTTTCGTTAGTTCTACGGTGAAACAGAAACCAACGGACCACAGAGCGCAACAAGCAGACAAGTACAGTGACGTGACGTTACTGTTCAAAACAGCGGTTACAGGGCTGAAGTTATTCCACGTTTGATAACGTACGTGCGTCATGCGCGCTGTGATTGCGAGCGCAGCCCACACCAACAAGATCGGTTCATGGTTGACATAAAAAAGCTCCCTAATTGGAGTTACGCTCTTTCGCGTTTCGGTTTCGCCGCAGTCTTGGCGACAACTTCATTACATCGCAGTTAAATCTAGAGGCCGTTTTTTTTCGAAATCTCTGAGTGGCGATTCGTTTTTTTTTTTTTTGCGTGAAGGACTTTAATTATCCATTTTGACTAAACTGCCTAACTCCACTAAATAAAAAATTATTATTCTAAATTACCTAATTACCGTCACATATAACATCCTCGACCCTCTTAAGATGCCTGCCACTATAAAAAGCAACTGTTAGGACAGCGAGGCAATAGCACCGCTCCCCGATTTTCTAAAAATATTGGACACAATTGTTGACACAGCCTGTATATGGCTTTTGTTGGCTTGAAGAAGGTTCATCGAGGTGCAAATAAGGTATGGTGCTGCCAGCATGGGCGTGTAAGTATTTTGAAATGTTTAAGACTCAAGTCTTCTGTAACAAGAACAGATCTAGAGTTTTCGCGGCACGTGTTCTTCCGGCCGCCATCATGTGCCATTTTTCTTCATTTTTGATTGGTGTTTTCGTGTTTTGTTTTCGTCTTCTATCTGTGAGGAGACGCTCCGTGGAGTTTGTCACTGACAGTCGTCTCGTCCGTGATGTTCTCTCTTCGACGATTGCTCACCGATCGGAGCCACGTCGACGTATTTCTGCATCTGTCACTCAATTTTTCATTTTGCTCTCAAACTTCTATATTTCTCTTTCGATCCTTTTCCTTCTGAGCTACTGCTGAGGTGTCGCGCTTGCATGCACTCAACTGCTGGGTGCTTTTTTTTCTTTTTTTTCTATTTAAGATTCACTGCACCCTTCCCCAAGCACTTCTATGAAGACGTCGGGCGTTATAAGAGAATGAAGCCAGCATACGTGTCTATGAACGGGTCTAACAAAAGGAGCTATGTTCTAGCACATGTCAAATCTAATGTCAACGTAGATGGCGTCCGTGCGTGTTGCTGTTGTTCGGGTGCTCTTACTTTCATTCGTTTAAATGAGTATTTCAGGATGGGTTACGTTCGTAAATTCGCGGTGAGTAGCCGGTCATGGCGTGCCTTTAACAGCCAGAGGATGTGCTTGGTTGCCAGGAAATGCCGGCGGTTCACACAGAAAGCAAAGTTTAAGGAGACTTTTCAAATCGGAAGTTCCTTCAGTGGTGTTGGCCAGTTCCTATTGTGAAATTGGGTACCCACTTTTTTTACGTGAAAAATTGTTGTTGTGCGGAAAATATTTAATACTAAACATTCGTGTCACGTGAGTGTGTACAGTAACACTATGTTGAAGAAAAGGTGGTTGAATATAATCAGACGGTCTCTCTCTCTCTCTCTCTCTCTATATATATATATATATATATATATATATGTATATATATATATATGACTGTCACTATATATATATATATATATATATATATATATATATATATATATATATATATATATATATATATGAGATATATATGACTGTCACTCCTACTTCTAAATTCACATATAAACCCAAAAAAGTGGAGGGAGGGTAGGCAGCTGTGGTACCTCAGTGGTTAGAGCATCGAACGCATTATTCGAAGGTCGTAGGTTCGATTCCTGCGCACGGCTGGTTATTTTTAATCCACTTTTCTTTCTTCTTATTTACATTCCATTGGTTCTAATAACTTCCCCTGTACATTACTTGGCATTACTGTCTGTTAGATCTCATTATTATTGTGTTACAACACAGAAAAACGAGCCCTTAGGTATACACTTCTTTCCCTTATTTCATTAAACGAGGGTCTCGCACTGGCAGACTTGGTGTCATTAGGTTGTATACGAGGGACTAATAATCAGCTGCCCGCTCATAATAAGTTCACGTGCTACGTGACGCCAAACATGCGCATAAAAAGAGTGTTTTCACACTCGTCGCTTGGCTTATAGATGGCGCTGACTGTCACTCCTACTTCTAAATTCACATATAAACCCAAAAAAGTAGATGTAGGGAAGGCCGCTGTGGTAGCTCAGTGGTTAGAGCATCGAACGCGTTATTCGAAGGTTGTAGGTTCGATTCCTGCTCATGGCTGGTTATTTTTTCATCCACTTTTCTTTCTCCTTATTTACATTCCATTGGTTCTAATAACTTCCCCTGTACATTACTTGGCATTACTGTCTGTTAGATCTCATTAATATTGTGTTAAAACACGAAAAAACTAGCCCTTAGGTATACACTTCTTTCCCTTATATATATATATATATATATATATATATATATATATATATATATATATATATATATATATGCCCGTGTGTGTATGTGTGTGTCGGCCATTCACGTAATCTCGAATCACCTCTTTGGGATCCTTACTCCAGTTGACAGCAGTTTTAGGGGAAACAAACGTATTGTTATGGTCCAGCACCTCACCACCAGTGATGGGAAAATCAACAGCCTGGTGATTGCCTTGTCGACGGGGCAGTCAACCTCATATTTCTTTTTGTTGGACAAGACGTAGGAAAGAGGTGTGTGGCACCTCTGTGTAGGATCCTACAACAATGGCGTTTCTTGTAGTAAAGAAGCTTTTGCTTGTCAGTTTATTCTATGCCTGTAGCACTTTAGTTTCAGTACGTTCGCAAAATTGGCATTAAGCAGACAGACGCATTGATCTATGTTATGGTTCAAGAAGACGTATCCCTCAAGAATTATATTTCGGAAACAACACCGATCGAAGCTATATAATCACAACCACAACCAACTCCTTTTTACGAGAGGCATCATTTATTTGCCAACAATATGTAACACTATGCACAGTTGAGCGCACGCTCTGGAGAATCTTCTTGTTGACTTCGACGTACCACGTCCTTAGCAGAAAAGAGCAGTTTCTGCAAAAAGAAAGGAACGCGCATGATCGATCAAGTTTAGTGTCAGTAAACGCAACACTCAGCAATGATGCAAACTTTATATACTTACACTTCTTCCTGCGGAGAAGGGCGTTCCATTCGGAAGGAGTACCGAGACCATAGGCGTAGTTCAGGCCATAGACACCAATGCCGTGGCCGAGACCATAGTTGGGAGCGCTGTAGCCAAAGACTGGAGCGGCGTGGTAAGTAGCGACGGCTGGGACAGCGTGGACGACAGTGGCAACGGCTGGGGCTTGGTGGACAGTGGTGGTTGCAACAGCTGGAACAGTGTGGACAGTAGCGACAGCTGGGGCTTGGTGGACAGTGGTGGTTGCAACAGCTGGAACAGCGTGAACAGTGGCGACGGCTGGGGCAGCCTGAACGGTAGCCACGGCTGGGGCAGCCTGAACGGTAGCCACGGCTGGGGCAGCAGCAACTGGGGCAGCGTGAGAGACAGTGGCCACAGCTGGAGCAGCAGCCGCGACTGGGACAGTGTGGAAAACCTTGGT
Source organism: Rhipicephalus microplus (assembly GCF_043290135.1). Taxonomy (NCBI): domain Eukaryota; kingdom Metazoa; phylum Arthropoda; class Arachnida; order Ixodida; family Ixodidae; genus Rhipicephalus; species Rhipicephalus microplus. The sequence continues at coordinate 88,474,658 of NC_134702.1, read as the reverse complement.
CACGGCTGGGGCAGCAGCGACGACTGGTGCAGACTGGATGACCTTGGTCACTGCTGGGGTGGGATAGGCGGCGACAGCTGGAGCCGCCTGGATGGTAGAGACGTGGGCTACGGCTGGAGCGGCGGCAACGGTAGCAACAGCTGGGGCGGCAGCCACAACTGGAGCGCTCTGGTAGACCTTAGTCACTGTTGGGGCAGGCTGGTAGGTGACGCGGGAGACAGCTGGGGCAGCAGCCACAACAGGGGCAGCGGCCACAACAGGGGCAGACTGGATGGTAGAGACGTGGGTTACGGCTGGAGCAGCGGCAACGGTAGCAACAGCTGGGGCGGCAGCCACAACTGGAGCACTCTGGTAGACCTTGGTCACTGTTGGGGCAGGCTGGTAGGTGACGTGGGAGACAGCTGGGGCAGCGGCAACAACGGGGGCAGCCTGGACGACCTTGGTCACTGCTGGGGCGGTGAAGGTAGCGACAGCTGGAGCAGGCTGGTAGGTGACTCGTTGCACAGCTGGGGCAGAAGCGACAACTGGAGCAGCCTGGTAGACCTTAGTCACGGCTGGGGCCGCCTGGTAGGTGACATGAGAAACAGCTGGGGCAGCAGCAACGACTGGAGCGGGCTGGTAGGTGGCCACGCGGGAGACAGCGGGAGCAGCAGCAACGGTGGTGACGGCTGGGGCCGGGGCGACAATTCGGGCGGGCTGGTAGGTGGTCACGCGGGAGACGGCTGGGGCAGCGGCAACCGTGGCGACTGGAGCAGCGGCGTAGGTAGCGACAGCTGGAGCGGCGACAGCGTAGCTGGCAGCTGGTCCATATGCTAGGCCGTGGCCGACACCAAAGCCGGTGAGGCCAGAGTAGCCGATTCCATGGCCTAGACCATAGCTGGCAAGACCAGCACCACTGCCGAGGCCAACACCACTGCCGAGGCCAGCACCACCGAAGAGACTGTGGCCACCATTGATGAATCCAGCCAGAGTACTGGAAGCGAGTGCCAGGACGACGCAGACGCGGAACTACAAAAAGCAAAAGTTGACATAAACATCTCTTGTAAATATTCTGCTTGGCGTGAATGGGATGAATATAGGTTGCCGATGATTGATATCTATTTGCTTTTATAGCCACTGAAATGCTGTGTTATATTCAATAGGTATTAGCCACAGAAGTAATTGTGGGAAGTTTTCACTTTCAACTCACCTACAAGGATTTACGAACATTGGTAAGTATGATGTGTGATTCCGTGAACCTTGTTGAAAATTGAGCAGATTTAATGAAACTATTGAGCACAACTTACAGTGCTCAAATCAAGACAGATATCGAAGATCGAAAACAAGAATACAATATAGTAAATATCATTAGGCAGGTTGTTCAAGGTATGGAACACATCCCTGCCGTTGTGGTCTAGTGGCCGAGGCACTCGGCTGCTGACCTAGAGGTCGTGGAATCACACCTCGGCTACTGCAGCTGCATTTTCAATGGAAGTAAAAATGCTCAAAGTCCGTGTGCTCTAATTTGGGTGCACGTTAAATAACCCAAGGTGCTCGAAATTACCGAATTCCTCCGCTTCGGCATCTCTCGAAAACATATGTTGGTTTTGGGACCTTACACCCTAGATACCATACCGAGATATAGAAGACATATAGAGGTAGAAGAAATAGCAAAACTAGTATAAAAAGTAAATGCAGAACTTCATATTTTTGCAAGCACGTTTGAAGAAATACAGTGCTGATCATTGAAATAAAAACACTAAAAAATAAGAAGGAAAGCACATCTTTACAAGCGTCCAAACTATTTTTTTTGTGTGCGGACAGGAAAAGATATACGCAGAACCTCTGTATTGTGGAAAAAACTTTGCATGGGAATTACTGCCTTAACAGTTATAGAGCAAATCTGAGTGTTTCAGAGAGGAAATGATTAGAGAAGACACTTAATTTTATTGAATTATCGTTGGGAAACGGGCGTAGTTACCTTAAAAAGATCTTACGTGCAAGAGCATGTTGCAGTTTAAAAAGATGACCAATGTGCACGGCTACAAGATTGCCACACCTTATTTGGCACGCGCTGAATGACGAACTAGAGTCATAACATTTCCTGAACAAGGTTCGAATACCTTTCATGCTTTTGTGTTTGCAGTAGGTTGAGAGACTACTTGAAGTAACGTATGCTAGATGCATGTGGGTAGTAAGACCATAACTGATCCAGTTCGTTGGCACTATGTCGGTAATCTATCGTGTTAAACGAGGCGGAGGGGGTGCAATATTTTTTCTACTGTTTGTACAGCCTGGTTTGTATACTAGAATTTGTGATTTATACCTTTTTATGTATATCTAGGCTTATTCTTGATGTGCCTTAAAACAAAATGTTGAATATTGCGTATCATTGCGGTGATTTCGGATGCGTTGATTACTGAAATATGCGAAGCCGTGATCTCCATACTCAATAGGCAAATATGAATATGGCCTTTATATATTGGTGCTAAGAGCGGGCATGGTGCAGGCGAGCTCTGAAGTTATGTTTAAATACTCTAAAGTGGTCGCGGGCTCTAAGGTGAAGGCAGGTAGGGCTTACCATGGTTGCTGCTGTAGTACCGTTGGCAAACCAAGAGCTGCTGAAGTGGCACAGAGTGCGATTTCTTTTTATACTCCCAATGTGGAGGAGTGAGAAAGAAAACGGAAAGGATGTGATGATAGTGAGGGAAGGAACAGTAACATATATTTTGCTGTTAATCAGAATTTCATTCTAACCTCGGGCGCATTTAGAGCCTGAGATCCGGTTGAGGGTGGTCTTAGCGTTTTAAGCGTCGAAAATGACGCAGGAGGGCTTAATTTGTTGAGTAATATTTTTCCAATCTTGGGAAGTTCCTTCTGCAGAGATGATAACGGTAGTGCCACTAAAGCTGAGTTATCTTTTTATTCTTTACCTTCCCTTTCCTGCCCAATGTAGGCCGAAGCAATTGCGCAAGACACCGAAGCCAAAGGTGAGAAAGGGAGGAATGTAAGGGCGTTATTACGCGCAATGTTGTAATGTTAAAGCCGCTTTAACGGGGACAGGTATTCGAACCCTCAGGCGTCATTTATCCCAAAGAAAAGTAGAGTGCGAATTCATCCTTGCGTTATGCACAGATGCTTTTCTGTTCTCTTCAGTTTTGTGCCCTTCTATTTACAAGCACGCATGTTGATTCCGAACGGTTAGTGAAGAAGGAGCGAGAGAGTTGTTATGTTCAATTTGTTACAACACACTTAAAATCACTTCCCGGCAACCGGTTTACGAAGCTATGTGTCGTTCAATTCGGTACTGTGGAAACGTGTTTGGAATCATATTTACTGCTAGATTCAAGAGCATAACTAGCGGTGAAAATAACTTTTTATTTTTTAATTCTTTTACCCCTAAAAAACGAGTTGTTGAAATTAGGAGTGAACTTCGCGGAGCGTGTAGAGAAACGTGAGATACTGCGCTTGAGAAATTCGTAATACATCTTTCAACGCGGCATCTCTCGATACACTTCATTCGTTTTAGAAGGCAGTGATAAAACGTGTTCAAGCCGTTACTGTCATCTGAGCCACCATTTTTTCCCGTCGGTTTGATTCAATTGCTGGCTTTTTTCATCTTCTCCGCTTATTCGATGTGTTTGGTTTAAACCTGTCTGATACTGACATCAAGTGCATTGACGTGAGTACTGGCGATTTATGAAAAAATATGTTAGCGTTGAATATCGGACTGTTTATAAGTTTCAATGCAGGAAATTCCTTGTTGCCTGGTTACGCCGAAACAATTATTAGAACACACATGCTAAAAAAAATAAACGTAATAGATGGATATGTGGGGTTTAACGTCCCAAAACCACCATATGATTATGATAGATGCCGTAGTGGAGGGCTCTGGATAATGACGTAATAAGTAAAGTTTCACACTGTTTAAGGTGTGGCTGCAGACCCAGAGCTGCTGTGGACTTGTGTACAACACGTTAACTTATTATATTCAGCATGAGCTATTACTCTCTGGAGCAGCTGTTAATTTATTATTAAAAAATGCACTAGGTTAATAGTTATGACGACTGACCGAAAACTCTCCTGTTAACACTTCTTTAAGCAGTTAATCAAATGTATGTTGTTTGTTTGTTGTAGCACGTTAAAACTAATAAAGTACACACTGAAAACGTATTTTACGTAATGCTGTCAACAAATATTTAAAAGAAATACACCATTTTGCTGAAAGCAATGCTAACTGGGGTAAACAAATGAAATTGTGTAGTTGTTACACGTATATTAAAAGTGCAACGAATGTTGATTGTGATGTTTGGATGAAATTTGTCAAGGAAGAAATTGAGAAATATTTGATTGCAGCCTGTGTTCTGTGGAACCTTGTTTTTCTTATTGCATTCTTGGAATATGCTCTTTGCACTATATACAAGTGCAACTGCTTTTGATTTGTATTTGTATTTTTTTTTAAAAAAGTTTTATGTTATACTGCACTGGAAAAGCGAGGTCTTCGACACGCATTCTAGTCTTTTTAAACGAGAGAAAAATAACGTTTTGTTCAGTGCACTGCATCTTCATGCAAACTTTTCGTAAAACATATTAAAAAAACATGGCAGATTCAAGACGTTAACGAGGATGAATGGGTGAATCAGAGGAGTAATTTAGCGTTACCCTAGATCACCTATGACACTGACTACTCACGAATTTAAATGAGCGAGAAAGCAAAGTACAGTTATGTACAATGTTCATTGGTCATAAACTGTGTGCTGTGTTGTCATGTGAACTTTGTTTAGCCTTCATTATCACTGCGTTGTCGCATCGAATCTAGCCTATCTAGCCTGAAGTCGGCAAAGACAAGGTCTCGTCACGTTTCCCAGGTGTTTATTGTTTTTAGTCATACGAAAATCATCGTAGGGCACATCGAGACGTGATCATCATCGTCATCAGTGCAATCGCCATCGTCATGGCGTATAGTGGGTACCTTTATAAGCTCGGCTTCGGCGAACAACGCCAACGCCAGCGTACAACTTTCGACATTGAGGAGCTTCCCTCCCCAGAGAGATACCAGACACAGAGGAGCTTCCCCCCCCCAGAGAGATACCAGACACACAATACGCGACAAACGGATCTTGGATCTCAACACTTGACTTCTACGGAGAAGTCCGCCTCGGTGGATCGGTGGATAAGGTGCTCTGCTGCTGGCCCGAAGTGCGCGGGCTTGATCCTGGCCGCGGAGGTCACATTTCGAGAAGCCACATGTTAGAGGCTCGTATGCTGCGTGACGTCAGCGCACGTAAAACATCAGAGGGTAAACATTTCCGGAGCCATCCACAATGGCATCTCTCAAAATAATTTTGTGGACGTAAAACGCCACATAATAATAATATACTTCTACACAGAGCTGGAGTCACCTTTTTTTCTTGAAAGGATGTAGCGGGTTAGTGGATGTCGTGTACGCTGCTCACTTCGTGACGCATATTAGGCGGAGACGAACTCCGAGGCGAATTGTCGCTGCTTTTACCACGAGAGGTTCCGAGGCCGGCCGCCGCGAGCACTGGCGTCACTGATGCAGACCGACTGCGGAAGCTTCACTGCCGCTGGAGGCGCTACTCCTCAGCGACGAACTTTTAAGCAGGAAATTGCCAAGGAAAGGATCTATGATAAAACTCGAGGTAGTTCTTTACTGTTTGAGACCAGGACGGGAGTATTGCGAACGAAGACATATCGGAGCGAAATACGACGGGGTAGACACGGTATGCATTGCGTGTGGAGAGGAGGAAACCGCCCAACACTTGATAATGTTCTGTTAAGGGCCTCCCTCTATAGTTCAGGATGATGGTGCAGAGTGTTTGAAAGCACTGGAGTTTAGGGACAGGGAGGGCAAAATAGACTTTAAGCGGGTAGAATTACCCAGAAGGAGGTTATCTGATTGGTAACTAAAGTCATGGCAGGAGTAAAAATTAAACCCTTCATTGCAAAGTACGAGTCCTCAACCTCACTATTTAAAGAAAAATAAAATAAACCTTGTTTTTGGTTCACTAAGTATTACGGCTTGGTGGTGTTAGCCACCGCCCGATTTAAAGTGTACAACCATATCAATCCATCCATACATCCAGCTTGCCGACCAGCTTTGGGCGGTCCAGCAAGTACAAGAAGTTACCATGTTCCAACTATAAGGTTCCCTAAATATTTATTAGAGAAAACTCTGGCGCTGGTTCCTATGGAATCTGCAACGCATGGCGCTTCAATTAGCATGAAAATGATGGGTAGTACACAGATTTGTCGAATCTTCGTACTTCTAGCTTCGTGTGGGTTCGTCTGGCTTAGAGCTGTTTTCTCATGAAAAAAATCTGCAAATATACAGCGCTTGCACTTTGCCACAATATTCGTTTAGGCTTGCCATTTTAGATCGGGTCATGAAGTTCAAAAAGGTTCGTTCTTTCCTTCAAAACAAAACTGAAGTACAGCAATAAATGAAGCCGCAAGTACGATTCACCGCCCAAAAGTGCAAAGACTAAGGAAATCCGTACACTACCACACTACCCATCATTTTCATGGTTGTTCACTGGGGCAGAGTCCCGTATAGGTAATTTTAGGAAACTCCATGGGTCCGAGTACTTCGAATCGTCACTTGAGGCAACACCATCATCGTCGATGAAGGGTGTGACGGGACAGGGCCCCTCTTCCTGCCATTCTAGCCCCAAAAAACATACCAAGCTTTTATGAGAATATAAATAAACTGCAGGTCTTCAAATTATTTATTCATTCACGCAATATATGGCCAGATATGTTTTAGGCTCGCAATACGCCCCACTTTATTTCGTAAGAGAAAATCTCGAAGGAACGTTTTGGTCATGCATGATTTGCCCTTCTGTAGAGTAACAATAAAGCGTTTGTAGAGACGAACAAGCGCACTTTCAGACACACGAAAACGGCGCAGAAACAAGATACTAAGCTATACATTGTTTGCATTGCACGCACACACTCACCATCGCAATTCAACACACACTCATGTTGGAGACCTCAGTCAGGAAATAACCGTTCTTTCGAAGTGGTAAGGTTTCCTATGGATGCTTCAGCTGCCCGCAACTGTAAATAACGACGGCTTATATATATGAAGATCACTTCAAATAAGGCCATTATTCCACAAAAGTGTGTGCGCTCTTGGTTCTTTCGTGTACAATAACGCTAACCTTTTGATCCTTTAGTGCAGTGAATTTGATAGTATTCATGACCGCGGTCAACTTCTCGATCCGAGTGATCCCAAACAACTGCTGGGTCTGCGTGATCTGCTTAACGGTAGTGAAGACCCTTAAATAATAATAAAAAAATTTACCTGAATGTTTCGGTGGTTCGCTCTTGTCCTATCTTGTCGTGCAAAAAACAACCATTGATCAACAAGTGACGGTATGTACTCAGTTTGGTTATGTTTAGATTATGTTTATTGATAAGGTATCAGCATTGAGGGGAGTATGAATATCGCAGAAGATATGCTTCCTCAAAATAAAAAAGGATATTTAGGTTTTACGTTTGAGTTCTCGCCCATGATATTTGCGCAGCTAATCTGGTGAGAAGCTATGGTTTACTGTTTTCTCAAGTTTATAAGCAAAACGTTTAATACACTAACGTTTGTGTATAGAACCCGCAATCGTGTAGCTAATTGTGTGCATGAGTTTTTCCATCAATGCAGTGTGATCTCCAATCCCAAAATCAGTCCCTCGCTGTAGCTAGACACGGTAGAACCTCCCGAGCATTGGTACCAAAAAGGCAGAATGATCAAGTGTGGTGCACTTCTCACACTTTGCTACAAGGTAACACTTAGCAGCTCACCAAAGGACAAGTCACTATATAAGTATCAGTCGGGGACATGCGGGTTATTACAGACGCACGAATTCACCAAACCCTCGCTTCATAATCGCATGCATCGACGTTTGTACTCCCTAAGGCTAAATCGTGAGTGAGTTACTTCACATATATAGTAAAAGAAAGCCCAAAAACTCTACTGTTCTGTCTCCTCATTTTCTTTCCAGATGTTTTTGCGCGGTTTTTTTTTGCTATGTTTATACTATTCTAGGCAAAGCGCAAGGTCCAGTTTGCGCCTACTTCTGCCATATTATGAGCATTACCCACAGTGGCACGCACAATTCAACGTACCATAAACAACGTGGCCACTCCGCCTGTTCAGTGGTAGGCTACGTTGCTAACTGCACCTCTGGTGAACCACCTAAAGGCAGACCAGCCGGTTGAGACACCACTAATAATCAAGGTGTTTCCATCGCCTCAATTGTGGAAGCTCAAGTAGACTTAATCTCTTCGGCCAATGCCATCGTTCATCACAGAAAGGATACGACATAAACAGGATCACGTTCGGGACTGGATCAAGTATGGACCTCCCAATTTCAAGGCATAGAGCAGTGTTAGTAATGGAGTAGCACACCAGGCCCATGCCATCCCCCGACCTCTAATACTTCTTCCGAGTTACTTGATCAGACCAGTTGCGAAACCATGTTTCGTAACCCCGACACGCATTGGGCCCGAATTTGAAAGAATTAGCTGGCTGTCGCGTCACCTGGGAACAAGAACGCAAAACAAAATAGTGCGATTTAATAGCTGGCATGCTGATAGACAAATGACGCGACAATCTGCACACTCCCGACACATGGGCCAACGTAGTGTCTGAACTTCGATACATGGAGCCCATGGGGAGTTTAGCAACTCGTATGATTGAATACCTCTGATGTTTCTTTATGTTTTGCAATAGCATACAGAACACACAATGACACTCCGCCAGATCTGCCTGCCCAGGCCCTCCTTTAGAATAATATGGTTTTCGCAACGATAAAAATTTCTACCTATGCCTCCATTGTAGATCAACGAGTTGGTGTGAGAGCTTTCTGGGAGAAGGTTGTACCTGAGCAATGGTACCGCGTCGCAGGTAGATAATTTTGGTGTTAGAACTGCGAACCCAATGGCTTTCCCAGCCGTTGACCAGCCGGCCATGATGACGAGGCCAAAAGCGTTTTGAGATGACGTTTGTTTCTGACAATGTTCCATAGATCGTAACACATCATGAGAGGGCTGAAGTTTTCTGGATATATCTCCTCTAAATAAAGATAGTCATCATCATACTTGGAGCTGTTTGTAAGTGTGTGCCTGTACAAAGAAACATGCCTGTCGTGGCCTCATCAACGCGCCTACCAGCTGCCGAGTGGGCTGATTTTGCTCGTCAGATCCTGCCAAACAAGCTAAAAAAATATTCTTCAAGGTTGTGTTGAACTTGAAAGGTCCATGGCAAAAAGTCCGAGAGCCGAACGGAGCTCAAAAATTGCGAAGTTGTTTTTCAAATATATTTCTTCATTAAAGCTTTTCACACGCAGAAACTGCACTGACATATTATACATGCAGTGAAGCATTGTTAACACGATAAAACAAGATCTATGATCCTAGGACTTTAGGGGAGGGGGGTCATTGCGATTTATACACACCAACCCGCGCTGCCTCCGGGCGCGAGAACTATCTCTCAGTGTCTGGCCAGACCGGTCCACGGATGAGAGCGCGTACGCCAAGGCTAAGGTTAATATATGGCACTCTGCTCCGACCTCTAGAACGTGGTTTCATTCAACGAGAAATTCCACACCTTCACACATGCATGTCTCTGCGTTTTTAGATGGTCGCCGTAAGTCCTTTTGGTCCTCTACATCAACCTCAGTGGTAGCTACTGTAACGACACTTATTGCATGCAGTATTCTATTATGCTAGAACCAGTAAGACGCTTATTCGCGCAGTCCAAGGCCGGAAGACCAAGTCCCACTCATGTGCTGGGGTGTAGAGGTCGATTAAACTCAAGGACTTGCGGCCAGCTGAATCAGCCTGAAGAATCGCCTCCTCGATTTGCCTGGCACCACATGCGACAATTCACTTGATCCACTTATTTGCAATTTATAATGTTTTTGTCCTTCCTCCTTGCAGTAATTTAGCTTTTGCCTTACTTTGTAGCTTCAAGAAATGAATGAAAACATAATAAAAAAATGATTTTCTGGGCTGCTGCTCTGAATCAAAGAAGCCTTTTTTTTCATCTAATCTACTTTAAGGCTACTGTGTTGCACTGTTGGGCCATTATGGACAATGCAGCATGATCGCAGCGTTACGTGGTCGGGCATTGCTGCACCATTTATTCCGTGGCATATACACGTGTACGTTTTCTCACTGCTTGATATGTCATTTCTAACGAATAAGCAATGTTTTTTTATACGAGAGTTACTTTTTATAAAACTTCAAACCAGTGGAATGGAAGTTGGGTAAAGGTTTCGGATCATAAAAGACCATGTAGAGAAAGGGGTTTCAGCGGCAGTTACATAAAAACTGGTGTAGACGAAGCATATGCAGTGTACGCCGATGTTTGCCGCAGCGAAGTGTCTACTCTGTATTAAACTCGCCGCCAGTCTTTTAAGAAACTATAACTTTGGAGACATGCTTCAAGATATGCACTTCAAGCACATGACTTTAGCCTAGAGGTGCGCTTTTGTGTCTCCGGTTTTAAAGAAAGTGAGCACTGCGGCAAATATCATTAGTGATTGTGATACAGCTGCTAATCAGAACATAATGGTTTCAACAGTAGGCAGGCAGGCAAAGAACTTTATTAAGGTTTCAACAGTAACGATGAGCCTTAATTGATTATCCACAGTCTTTTCTTTCTACCGACATAGCCAATATCGGTATCGTATAGTGGGAATTATTCAAATTTTGTGGGGCATATATTTTTACGATGGACTGTGAGGATCACATCACATGCCGACATGCTAAGACAATAAGGTGCTTCGCCCCTGAAACGGAACATGTGGTGACCTAAATGTTTGCTACAGTAACTTCATTGACGCTGGCTCGTAGCGTGCGCAGTGAAGAGGGGTGCTCAAAGTGCACTAAAAGAGCGTCACATGTGGCGTCACTACGTGGAGGAGAATCACGCCTTGCGCTGTAAACGGTCCGCTATTACTTAGGCGGTGCGCGGTGCAGATCAAACACCAAAAGCGTGTGATGCAAGTGCCACTGTGCATATAGATATTAATGTTTCATTGATAATTCTCGCGCTCACCTTTTTTGAAAGGTAAATACGTCATGTCTCTCGTTAACATATAAATGGTTATGTATACAGAAATGTGATACTCTAATTTCTCACTTGGAGAAAGTCCACCTTCTGCTTCATAGAATACAATGAAAAAGCAATAAATAAGTACATTTCACCAATGCATTCAGTTATTCACTGCGAATGTTAGCGGAATTCGATGCGTATCTTTTTATGTTCAACGAACACATCGGCTCTACGAGACAAAGGTGTAGCTGCGAGATTCAATCGCTTGCGAGAAGGGCATTTGTAGCTCATTTGTGAGTTGCGTAACGCCTTCTCCAAGGGTGTGAGAGGCATGGTTCTCTCTTGTCGCGACAATGCCTGCTCACTTCTCGTGTGTGCTGCCGGTGCTAAAAGAGAGAAAGGCCTGGTACGGCCTTAAAGCAGTGCTTCGCCGCATGCGAAATCAGTAGTGCGGACACGCTCCAATCGTGAATGGCGAGCACGTCGGTGTACCGAGACACGGCCTGGCTCCAGCAGGATACACTCAATCGCCAATGGCGGATCTCGAGTTTAAAAGGCTGATATACAAAAATTATTGCAGTGCGTCACCAGTGTTACTGGCAAGGACGTCGACGAAAGGCTATGCCTGCCAAGAAGGCCGTGGCTGTCCGTGAGTGTGCAAGGAGACAAGAGGAATGGGTTTCTGGTAAAGCAAAAGAAAATTTTAGTAATTAAAGATTGGTGGCTCTGGGAACGAGACTATTAATTGTCCTTCCCGTGCTCGAGACTTTTGAACCCTTTTGTTGCGTGCTATAGGGCTCGTGTCAGGCCGGAATACTAACCGCCTTACGATTGCCCGGCATTATGTATAATAAAGCTATAAAAAATCTGGCGAGAAAACCTAACTCTTAATACAATACGGTATGCGAGGTAACTCTGTGAGTGACATCTTTTGAAGAAAATTTTCTGACTCATGCTATGCAATTTAATAACACACTGCGAAAAAAATACTCTTGATAGGCTTCAATCAACATCGGCAGGGCTGGTTAATTGTCATACGGATTGTTAGAAACTTTTACTAACACATGCAGCCTCACCTATAGAAAATATGCTTGCTATTTTGTGACAAACTTACGCTGAAATTACTGAAGCGTTGCTTTTCAACTATAACAGTACAGCATCTACTTTAATCATTGCTTGGCTTGCTTTGATTGCAGCATGTAACGATTTTCTTATACCGTCCCGCTTCTAAGCTTTCACGCTATTGACGGCACTTGCGAGCTGTGGCTTGGATCAAGTGGACTTCATAATGATGGCCATCACTTGCCTTAATAACGAACAACATTAAGTCGTATTTTGTAATGACGCCATTCTCTCTGATATCGAAAGGAGTTCAACATTTTTCTGATCTCGTAATATTGAATACAATCGTGAGCCTTGATAAATGGCAAAGGGATATCCACTTAATGGAGCTCTGACTCCCGTGGCAATGCATATTTGATTAATTATCTTGACTTCAAGCTTCAGTTGTTTTTAAACATTTTTGTTTTGTTTTTATGCCGTAATTAGAGGCCAAACTGATATTGAAAGTGTAAAGTTTAACGTACACTTTCAAGTTGCCACCATAAACGTTTCATTTTTATTTAATAAGGGGTCCCTTTCTTATCTCTGCAGCTCACATGTGCCGTTTAAGTTGTATACGCAAAGGAGAGTTGAAGAACTGTACAACGCTTTTATTCAAAGCCTCGACTTAAGTAGGTACAGCGGCCATTGTTTACGTTAGTGTTACTTTATTGGAATATCATAGCACTGTACTAAAAAAAAGCGATGCCTTCGCAAGGTTAGCAGGAGCGACAACGTATTGCGCCTGAATCTTGTTTTCAGTTTGCGTGGTTAAACAAGTTTTCCCAGAGTTGCCCACCTTTCACAAAGCGATGTTATGTGCTTACGCCATCACAAGTTGTGGCAGTCTGTCCCGTCATGTTGGTGCCATATCATAATGACGGGATAAAAACACGACATTTTGTAGCCCTCATAACGACCTCACTGCCGACGATAAATTAACATGCTTGATAAGAAGTTCAGAAATTTTTTCTGAAATAACACACACTACATATAGTGCAATGTGCTGTAGTATAGGCGAGCCATCACATTTACCTCATGCTTGTGGTTCCTAAAACATTAAGGTGATGCTTACTATGTGTACTCTGCCAAAGAGCTCTATTTACTCTGTTGTAGGTGAGTGCAAAGGCGTCCTTCAAATCAAGCTTAATAATATTTAGGTGAAAATAAAAGTTACGTTATCCCCACTTCAAACAGCACAATGTTCTATATTCTACAAAATAGCCGCATGAACCTTCTGTGTCTTCAGGGGAGAGAAGCGTTTTTAGAACAAACAGTGAACTATGCAGAGTATATGGACTCGACTACAGAAGAGCTGTAAGCATCTTTCGTAGTCGGTGTTGGACGGCTGTCATCAAGGAATGCTCAAGGTAATTTTTTAGAGTTCAGAACAAACAAAAAAATGGCAGCATATCCACGGAGTGAATGATGGGGAGTGGGGCGAAGCATTCGTCCGTCCATTCGTTCTTGCTTCCGTCCGTCCATGCGTACGTCTGTGTGACCGTCCATGCGTCCATCCACCCGTCCGTACGTGCGTCTGTCCCTGTGTTCGTCCATGCATCCGCGTCTGCGTCCATTCACGCGTCCATCCATGCATCTGTCTGTGTGTCCGTTCGTCAATCTATTCAGCACTCCAAGTACCACCATCTCGCATTTTTTCTTCATATATTCTCCATATAGAAGCACCGCCATCCAGCGGACATTTCAAAGACTAAACGGGAGGTGGCACATGCACACTTACTTACGGCTTGCGCTTCGGGTTTACTTCCTACCTTCAACCACCTAGAGTTCATGGTATATACTAGTTCACTGTATTCATGGCTATGCGGCCCAACGCTCGCTAAACCTTTCTAAAACCAAGGAGGTTACACCAAGCGAGTATAACGTAGCAACCCTTTCTTGTCAGATCGTGCTCAATGTACATGCCAATAGCTGCTAATCGGGATCACAGCGTGCGCGTTACCTGAAGGCCGAATGCTCCTGTCTCTCATTCCCCCTTAGCAGCCATTACCATGTGCATTGAGCACTATCTTTTATTGTTCAACAACGCACAGAAGAAATCTCTCACCGGAACCACCTTGGAGGTCAAAAATTTGCCACCGGCACCACCTTGCAGGTCAAAGCGTAAGACTGGTTACATACTACGACAGGACGCGACGCGAAACGAACGGGTGCCGCTATAAAGAGCTTCGCCCCTAAAAATAGACCTTTCATAATGATGATGATTTGCGGGGTTTCACGTCCCCAAACCACCATATGATTATGAGAGACGCCGTAGTGGAGGGCTCCGGAAATTTCGACCACCTGGGGTTCTTTACGTGCACCCAAATCTGAGTACACGGGCCTACAACATTTCCGCCTCCATCGGAAATGCAGCCGCCACAGCCGGGATTTGATCCCGCGACCTGCGGGTCAGCAGCCGAGTACCTTAGCCACTAGACTTTCGTGGCGGGGCATTTTTTCATAATGAAATACGTAATTCATTACGGGAGGGTAGTAAGGCATCCTGGTCGCTGACAAAAGACAGCTCGAAAATGTGACAGTTATGTTGAGAAAACATCAATGCTCAAGCACACGAGTGCGTGGCTAATGCTCAGCCCTAGTGTTTATCACTTTTATCACTCTTTCATAAACATCATTGGCTAGTGCGTCCAAATATATCAATCGAGGCTTTCTGTCCCTACGTTTGGTTCGTCAATTTGAATGGACAGGTGACGAGTAGTAAGATACGTTCGATATTTCTAGCACATAAGTGTTTCCTGGTGGAGGACATCTTTTTTTTGTTTTTGTGCGGACTAGTGAGTACTCGTGGAGCTTGTCTAATTCGAGTGGCGCGCACGCGCCTTGAGTACATATTACGAATGCGCTTTGCTCTCTTATATCTATAGACAGCTTTATTCTTAATACGAGAAATGTTTTGAGCCGTACGTACTTTTCTTTGGGAGAGCACCAAAGTGTCTCTGAGAGCTGCATAAAGCTACGAAGCAAAAGATTGAGAGATAGACAATCAAATAAAAAAAAAAGAGGGAGGTCAAGCAGAATAGTATCACACGGGTTACTACCCTGCACTAACGCGATGGGGTAATAGGGCAGAAAGAGGAGAAGAAGAAGTACGTAAAATGCAGTACAAGAATGTGAAATACGCTAACATTTTTTTGCAGTCACCAGCCAAGAATTTTCACTAAATGCCGCCTTACAGCCACTGTATGTTTTTTTTTCCTTCTCACTGGTCCAGTTCAGTGTCACCTCAGCATAGGGGTGATTGAACAAACTCAAGTATACTGGGTGAGCTTCATGCCATAGGCCAAAACTTTTATATAAGATGCCTCTTATTAGAAGACATTCACTGTGAGGAGAATAACTAAGAAGTAACAAAAGCTAAAAACAGAATGAATCCTACTGAAGAAATTAAAACAAATTCCATTTTTATTCATCAGGTAAGTGAAGTCGGCATTTCAACAACGAGGCTGTTTAGAGCTATACCTGCTTCAATGATGTATAAAAGCGTCAGTATAGGATCGAAAGATGTTGTTTGGAAGGGGTCTTTGTGCCAGCCTTTGTCGGGTGTCACGAAACGTTTTCCATTTCGACAAATCTCCCAGGATGGATGTTAAAACTACGTATGTGTGACATCACCGGCTGTACGTATAAGAATTATTTGTGCGTGAGTCTCCGCTCATACACCAGTGTAAGCGAACAAGCAAACGGGCCACGTATGTTTACGCGTGAGTGTAGGCACGGGCTGTGCGTAGTCTCTCCTTCAGTTACGCCTACATCTTCAATAAATGTGAGCTCATCGTCACTGAGTATTCATCCTGTGAATATTTCACATTTACAGATAGCCCACGAAATGGCTCTATGTGCGCGCAGAGGTGCGTCGGAGCAGAAATCTGGTGGGGAGCCCCACATGCTGAATACCAACATACGCTGCACAAGGTTGAATGCGAAAAAGTGCAGTGAATGTGACTCAGTTTTATTATCTTCGCAATCGTATTGAAAATCACGCAACAGCTCACACGAAATTGAAGAGAGCTAGATTAATGCCAATATGGGAACAGTAATAAAATAGCAGTCTAAGTTCTTGTATAATGCTGTGGATTTCAAGACAAGGTAAGTTTGTGAAGGGGAGACAGAAAGTTAGGTGAGCAGATGAGATGAGGAAGTTTGCGCGTATTAAGTAGTAGCAGCAAGCACAGGACCGAGTTGAGTGACGAAACGTGGGAGAGGCCTTTATCCTACAGCGGACGTAGTCAGGCTGATGATGATGAGGACTTGATGATGATGATGTCAGTGATGATGATGGTGACGCTTTAACAGCACTACTCTAATGCTGCAGAACAGTTTCCCCATAGTGATACCGTGTTGCGGTGCGTAATGCTCACAGTTTTAGTAGCCCAAAACCTTCTTATAGTGCACGAAAGAAGCAGTAACTGAGATATGCATAACCCTTAACCCCTCGTCGAATGAACACTTTGTGATTTAGGTTATTCGCTAATAAAGGCCGAGTTATGTTTGGCTGAGCCACAATTACATGATACTTTTACACCTGATAAGTGGGGCGACGTTCTAAGATCTCGTAGGACACGTTGGTCCACAAATTTTGAGGCAGCTACTAATCTTGGCTTATGAAAATGGGAGCATACAGATTTCATAAATCATTCTAGTATTTTCCCCGCGTAGCACTTGCTACGGGAAAACCAGGAACAAACTAATGCTACCGTATATGGCAAATCGCGTCATCGAGCAATCATGTGTCTTTTGGCTGCCAAGAAGCTAGCTCTCGAAGCCCAAGTGGTCAGTTCAACTTTTTCAAAATAAAAATTACTCTACCTTCAAATATCAAGCCCTCTTTTCAAGGTACGTGTAACTACTTAATTTTTGGATCTATATAGAGACAGACAGGCTTTAGTCTTTTCTTTGAATTTTGAAATGAAGGAAAGTGTTTTCGTGACTGAAAAGCGCAAAATTGCGCTATAAAGCTAAACGGGTCTGTCATAAAATGCATAATCTCAGAAGTGCGGTTCACTTCTTACGAGGTGATTTCTTCAAAAAGCCTACGCCTTAACATCTGCAGAGTACCTGGCTTTTACACACTGGCCTGTCCAAGGAATCTCAGATTTTGATACTTTCTTGAAAAAAAAATGTATCGTCGCCTTTATAAAGCCAGGGTGAATTAAGTTATATTTTTCTAATATGAAAAAAAATGGTGGTCACAGGTCATTTATTGAGAGAACATTTTGTTATAACCCCATGCAAGTCTTTGTGTCGAGATTCGAATAGTACGTAGGAGCCAATTATATTACAACACTTGTAACGAACAAGGCATTTACTAATAACACAATTGTCCTATGTCTTTTGACGGTGTTTTACTGGCATGGAGATGGAAGCCACCCTCTTTCCATCGGGTGTGTATATTGTATGATTGATTTTATCGATGAATCGTTCAGGTAATAAATAATATGAACTACACTTGAGAGTTGCACAGAAGTAGCCGCAAGGTGGCTTTCTTGAACATCTTCCAGCAGCTTTGTATGCGCGCTGTGAGCTTTTGATCGAGTAACCGGATTTGGGATCAGAAGAAAAATCGATTCGCTTAAGTGGCACCGACCGAAATCGTGCTGGACGCTCTTCGTTGCGAGAAGGCGTACAGCAAAAGTGGTAGCAAGGTCGCGCTTGCAGTGAGGACGTCAGCGGGACCTTCGCTTTAAGAATTGCACTGCTCGAAAGTAGAACGCTTTGTAGTTTCCGCACGCATCCAGAAGCGTAGTATCTTTCCCAGGCTCGGAAGGCGTCAGTGCGAGGATAGCGCTTTGGTTAGCGCCCGCATATTGTAGGCTCAGCACGAACCCTGTTGAGCCTGCTTCGGCAAGCACGTTCGCCAGCTGCCCGGTGATGCGAAGGAGTGTTCAGAATTGCCTGACAAGAGTTCGGCAAGGAGTGTCAAGAGGCCTACAAGTTGTCATTCGCTAGTGTACTTTTCGGCTTTTCAGCGTTGACGATGTGGGCACGTGGCGTGATGAGCCAAGAGGAAGCGGCGCTTAATAAATCTGATTGTTTCTTAGGTGGCACGTCGTGATAACTAAATGTTCGTGGTAAAAGAAACGCACTTAGCCATACTGGTTACTTTTGATTTCCTGTGAAAGGACGAGTTACGTTTGCCTATTTAATTCCAAATGAAGCGCACCGTGACATTTCTGCTTCAAAAGCAGTGTTTCATAAAGAACACTAGAGGTTTGGGTGCTTAAGAAGAAAGAAAATCAGAAAAGTACGGGCCCATACAAATTCACACCACAAATACTTAGCTTCTGAAAATGCATGAAGGTGCGAACATGAGCACAACGGTGACGTTGAGTATTTTACATGCAATCGTCATGTACATATCTAACGAATGGTAACGCCACATTCAAATTTTAAGTTTCACGACTGGTGTACGTTCAATTTCCACAAGTAGTCATGCCATGTCGTGACAAATATTTCCGCTAAAGATAAATTTTGCCCGCATCTACTCGTTGGAGCCGAAGTGACGCCGACATAAGCTGGAAATAACAGTGCCAGCGCTATTTAGCCCTAAATTGTCCGGTTTGAATTTGTGAGCAAGGTACGTAAACACACCAAAAATGACGCATCGAAAAACGACACAAGAGAGGAGACCGCTATGTTCCCTTATGCACAAAGTACAACGAACCAGCTCTTTCAATGTTGAACACCTGTAAATAGGGAGCCATTGTTGGTTATACTTCCATTCATACTACTATAGCTTCGCTACGCATCGCAGCTTAGGTTTGATGACTGCGTCTTTCAGGGCATATTGTACGGAAGGCGTGCCACGAAAAGTTAGTCTTGGTGCTAATGATGGGCAGCAGGACGACAGAGAAAATACATTTATTTGGTCCAAAAGAAAGACGATGAAATGCTCAGACATCCAACTCCTGAAAGAAAAAAATGCGTCTGATGCTACACATTGCGGTAATTGATATATAGTGAACAAATTATCAAGTAGCTGTTGGGTAAATTGCACAAAATTCCACCGGTTTATACTTTTCATATTGTAAAAAATTCATCATTAGTAAACAAAAAACTCAGTTTTCTTGGTTTAGCAGAGGTTCAGAATTTGCGGAGACACTGAAATATTTTAGCTCGAAGCATCTGTACGGTGAATTCGTCTATTTGAAATGCCACTTCATAAAATATATCTTCAAAGTCAAGGTATAGGTTGGTGGGGGCGGATAAAGCAGTAAATATCAAAGATTTTGTCGTGGGGAACACAAGAACACGCTCCATTTTTCGTCCTTCCCCCAGAAATCACGTTTGTTTAAAATACCCTTCTCTATATACTTTGCTCCTCCTTACTTTTTTTCTTTTGAGCCTAGTGCTGTCGCCAAAGTTCTCAGTAAGACTGCAATGGGCTCACTCGTCGACTTCGAAGCCAATGATCCCGCTCGCACACAATGACACTTGTGTGCTAATGGCATCAAAGTCTTCGAAGTGGAGCAGTGAGCCCATTGTAGGCTCACCGAGAACGTTAGATACACTGGTGCCTAAAAGGTAGCCTATGGTCCGGCGTAATGTTGGCCCTCAAGTTAGATCAAAAACGTCAATCGTGCCGAAACAAATGGCACGCTTTGTGGTGATGATATGTACGCCACAACTACCGATCGTTTATGTATTGTCCCGGAAACGAGTAAACTTTTACGAAAAAAAAACTATGAAATGGCTACGGTAAATGAGTTCCTTGCCTCCCCAAGCAAACGCAAACCATCAAGGGCGTGTGGAAGTAGAGATTTGTAGGACGCTATAACTGCTTTCATTTTGCTCGTACCGATGAGTGCGCTGGAAGTTAAGCAGGATGGGATTGCACAAGAGAAGGAAGTTACGTCACACGCGTATTTTGATAGTGGTCAATTTATTTTTTGTTTGTGTGTGAACACGCGGCCCACATGGATTAGGATCGCGTGTGTGTGCGCTTGCAAGCGATGGCCTTTCGCGGTGGCTGCGGTAACTATTCAGCTTACGATTCTTAGGTAATCTAGTTACCGTAAATTTGGGCCTATGTCTAAGCTCTCTGGGTAGGTGGAATCATTTTAAAGAGAAGAAAGAGAGATTTCTAGCTGACTTTCCGAATAAATTCTGCAAATAGAGCTCAAGGCTGCGTAGCCCACGATTATGTTTGCCCCACGTGTGCTCAGGAGTTTCTACTATCTATCGGCAGCGTTTTTAGACTATGCTGAAGAAGTGTTTCTCATCTACTCATTTCTATACCGTTTAATTACTAGTTGATTTAATACGTATCCCCAATGGTGACGACCACCTTGGCCCGGCAACAAGTCTTCCCCAAGTACAGCTTTCCGGGTCATAGGGGCACATAGGTATGGTTTATTGCGTAGTTACGAAATCTGACAGTTAACACAGAAAACACAAATGTCATTGCAGTGATAAGGCACCTGTGTAAGGCGGATTTTTATAATCAATTCCTAGCAGTTGTGCTCACTTGTTGTTAAACACTTGACTGATACGCAGAATTCGATTGGGTTCCTGCTCGAGTAGTGGTTTTTTGTATTTGCATTTTTTTTGAAATTTTATGCTCACCGCCCTTACCAATGATGCCGCCACCAGATTTTTTTTACGGGGTCTGTAGTGCTATTGCGTTATTACTTACAATGTGTCTTGACAATGTTCCTCAGTTGACAGAGAAAGCGAATCATAAATCTGTGTCGCATACGTGATTTACAAGGACCGTGATATTTGGGTGCCCGTCACACGTGACTCTGAAAGATTGTTTCAAGGCCTATGCCACAGCATGTCTTGACCTTTGTGTCAGGTTTGCCATACACTTTTGGGGAGACATGGGTGTTCGCTGCACCAAATGTTTTATTGTTCGTTGATCGTTAATGAACCCACGCAGACGCTTTAGTTCTTTCCAGAATATGCTTTCCAGAACCCTCCCAGGCGACGTTTGGGAGGTGCCAAGTAATTGAGGCGACCATGACAGCTCAAAGACGTAAAGGACTAGATAATGAGACGGAAATGGTCAAAGTGATTTCGGTTAACTAAAAAATGCTTCGCATTAAAAACCACAACATCGCTTGCATGTTACTCATAGTGGCCGAGATAAACATGGCAGCATGAAACCACTTTGAGTCTTCGCTTAGGGAAGGCTGTTAATGTCACCATGGCAAGTGAGGCACTGAGCCGAACCGAAACCAGTAGCGGGTGTAAGTAAAGCATATTTATGTTACTTCTTTCTAAACCAAGACAGATGTAAAGTAACTTTAAACACAAGCAAGCATATTGCGGATGTTATGTCCGTCGGCCCTTGTTTATGACTAGATGAAACATGTTATTGCATTCAAGGCGCCTTTATTTACGCATGTGTGTTAAACTATGTACCAACTCTTATAATTCCTCGTGTGAATTGTACTTTTGTTGGAGGTCACAATGGCGGCTACGAAGACACTTTTCTATGCGAGCTTGAAGCGGCCACCAATATCGATTGCTAAGTACGTAGTATCTTTCATTCGGGCCGTCCCCCGGAAAAGGAACGACTATGTTCCAGATATCTGGAGACATTAAAGCCTGCGGGGCCCGCGATAACCTTTCTCCATAAAGAAACCGTGGCGCACCAAGCCCACGCTTCCTCTGAAACGACATGGTTGCGTCAAAGCACAAGAAGAGGCCGGCATACGTAAGAAAGGTTTTAAACTACCCGAGGCCACCATTAAATTAGGAGTGAGAACGCCGAGCCCTTCTTCACTACCCTCCATCTGCGCAACTTTCATCTAATTGAGCACAGGCAGCGTTCCCGTCTGCTATGTACCATACTTTATACTCAAGGATGTTTTTATCTCCGTATTTTGGAGCTTAGCGTTGTGTGACCTTGACTGATTCAAGCATTTTACGAACTAACGCAATACCGATTCCCAGAGAACCCCATAGTTTCTGCCTGGTACGATTCCCTCCCGCCTTTGCCCCTTCCTCAGTTATAACCGCACTCGTAGTTAATGCCAGACGCTCCGTTCTCGTACGAGCGTGCTCAACAAGGTCGCGTCGTCTGAGGACCCGTTATCAGATCTCGCGTTCATATGAACGAAACACTTATAATACCGAGGGCGGAAAGGTCCGGGTGTGCCAAAACAACCCTCTAACGCGTGCGCTTTGCACGTGAATAGCTAAAGGTGCTCGTCATCGAAACGCTGGGCGCGTAGCCAGTAATACCCGAAAGAAAGAAATAATTGCCGCCATGTTCTGTGATTCAGACAGGCGCGGCTTATAGAGCTGCGTTCCGTCATCGAGAAAGAAAGATAAGGAGGCAGACCGAGAGCCTGTGAATCCTGAAAGGCACAATCGTACTGCATAACTTTCTCATACATCACGCGAAAACGTTTCGCTCACTTGTCGACAGCAAGGAAAGGCATAAAAACAAAAACACAATAAATACGTATGCTTAGGAAACGCATGGGTGGATCTGCGACTGCGAACGGCAAGCCTTTTTTCACGTTTGAGGTGTTCAAAGAAATGTTGTTGTCTTTTGGCACGATATAAAAAGCGAGTTGGGCAAGTGGTCGCACATTGTTGCACTCTGAAGTACTGCTTTTTAGTGAAGGCCTTAACTGCCTCAACACATGCACAAAAGTATAACAAAACTAGGCAAATGAATTTTGTACGTGAACCAAATATTGTACAGTATTTTATTTGCATTTTTGGGCAGGTTTGCGTAAGTAAATGTTGCATAGAGCGGAAACATGAAATGTTCCATCATTGAACACTCGCTAGGAACGGCTGCGGCGGCTGCAATTCCGATGAAAGCGAAAATGTTGTAGGCCCGTGTGCTCAGATTTGGGTGCAATTTAAAGAACCCCAGGTTGTCAAAAATTCCGGAGCCCTCCACTACGCCGTCTGGTGGTTTTAGGACGTTAAACCACATATCAATCAATCAATCGTTTTGAAGGAAACGCACCACGCTTCATGAGGCGGAGTTGCAACAGCGTAACTTAAAGTGTCGGTCCATAAGTCAAAAGGTACAGCTAAGCTGTATTTTTTTCAAGGGACTCTAAATAAGTTCTAAAATAGAAAAATGAACATATTATTTTCTCCCGGCGTTTCCAATCATTTCGGCGCAATTTCTTCATGCAGGCAGCCTGTGACATCAAGGGGAAATAAGTTTTCGATTGGTCCTAACACGATTGGTCCCCATAAGGGCAGTCTGTGTTTTAAACTGATGTTCACTTCGTTTTGTATAATTTTGACTCTGCAAGCGGAGATTAGAGTGTGTAGCTGAAAAGCTCAGAATCCTGATAGGCGCAAAGCTAGTACTCCTACTATCCATGTCTTCTTTTCAAGATATAGTTGTTCAAGTGTAGACAGTGCCTGTAATCATGACGCAGAAGGGATGAGAGAAGCTATTGTATTGCCTCTAAACTCAGAGTTGTTTATAGGGCTACAAAACACCATGTTATATATCTGAAGAAAGTCACTAGAACATTGAAATAGGAAGAAATAAGCGGCAGAGGTGGACTCAGTGACACAGATGTAATGTCGTTTGCTTCTGCCTCCCAGTTCTTCCTCTTTCGATGATTTAGCAGAATTTCTTCCAAAGAAAGAATGTACAAACTTTCCTAACAAACGTGGAGTTGCCACAAGCGGAAACACAGCAATAGCGGCCAAGGAAAAAAAAAAGCTTGGTGCAAAGCCTTAGAAGGCGATAAAAATCACGTCAGAATGTGAAACGGGCTCCATTTTTCTAGACGGATCGATTACTTTTCAAGGTAAGCGCACTGGTTTAGCCAAGTGATGGTTCTAGATTTGGGATAAAGCTCGTTGTTTGGAAAGATTTCAAATCTGGAGCCCGCTAGCGAGTGGTACGAGTGTTCCAAATGAACTGCAGTCTTTTGAATGATCTTTGATTGTGGGTCTGTAGGAATCCTAACGTGCTGTGAATATTACGCGACAATACTTTGACCCTGTACATCGTGGGTCTCAGGGTTTTCATGTTGGCGAAGATCCCATTTTGAGACAGCCGCGGAGATATCTCAAGCACAGGTTGCCGTACACAATGGCCCCTATGCTTGCGTAACATGAGCGATGAATATGGGACGTAGAGTTGGCGCATATCGAGACGATGCGTGCCTGCTCGTACTAATGTAGTATAGCCTTTCCAAGAAATGACGCGTTCGAAGATGAGAAAGCCCCGGCTGCGGCGGCTGCTATTCCGATGGAGGCAGAAATGTTGTAGGCCCGTGTGCTCAAATTTGGGTACACGTTAAAGAACCGCAAGTGGTCGAAATTTCCGGAGCCCTGCACCACGGCGTCTCTCATAATCATATGGTGGTTTTGAGACGTTAAACGCCACATATCAATCGAAGATGAGAAAGGACGCGCACAAGGGTGTAAAGCAGACTGTAACTGCTACATGTTTGACAAGACACGCGTGACGTTTTAGGCTGCAGTGGTCTCCGTATTTAGTAGGAGACCCTGTTAGTTGAGCCACCATCAAACTTGAAAACATAATATAGAAAGCGGGTACACCCAATCCCTATATTAGTCGTGTCCTGCTCTACAAAACATGCGCCTGTGATCTTTATTTCTGATCATATTGGTAAAATACCAGAAAGAAATTATTCCTGCCTGCGATATTCCCACATTGAGTCATGAGTTAGACATTTGGGAGATAGAGACAAAAAAAAACAAACATAGCCGAGAAAGAAAGATAACTTGGTGAAGCTTAGCAACGCAAAGATGAAAGAGGCAAAATGCTGCAAACGCGAATAAAATAGAAGGCCACACCACTATAAAAATGGCAAATTGAGAGCCCCTATAAGCTACCCGGTAGTTCAAGCAGCAGAAAGCGATGGCAAAGGCCATGAGCCCTGTATGCCGATGTAGAGACCCATTTGTATGTGTGGGTTGATAATGTCACGCGTGATTTATGGAAACACCGAACGATGCTCAGTGCTGTGCCTAATCGTCACGACACACTTCGTGGAGATGCATGATTTTTTTTTCTACTGCGGCGAATATGAAGGGTTACACAGATGTGACAACACATGCTTCAAAGAATTAGAACGACAGCTCGTTCGCTTTCGACCACGGTGACTTACTGCATACGCATCTCCACTCGCATGCGCCGCCTCTCGGCGTGTTACACTCTGGGTCACGAAAACAGCGCCGCTTCTCACTATGCAAATCATCTAACCTCGGAGGCAGCATAGATTTGAAGTGCGGATGAATAATGTTACGCATACTCTTATTCAGAGCACTATACATGGCGCGCCCGGCAGCATGATACTACGTGGCAGCGCCTGGCAACATTGATCGACTCTGTAGGGCAGCTTGAAAGGCCTTCTACTTGGCTGTGTGACTTGCCGATTTTGTTACGTTTTTATGGGATTGAGAAATATATTTCCTACTTAGTTCGCGAAAAACTTGCTATTATTCAAAGCTGTACTTCACTGTGTTTTTATTTACACCAGAATGTAATCCTATTGTAAGCCCCTTCAAGGCACTGTTTACACTCAAACCATGCTTGTTCCGCAGCATTCCATGACTACATGGGAACCGCAACCCAACTACATACCACGGAAAAATAACAGACAAATAAAATTCCCTAGCATTCCTTTAGGCCGCCCTTTATGCATTATCTTCAAGCGCTGCATCGAATCGTTGGAGAAGGAGCATTAAACAAGTGAAAAGAAAAGACACACTTGCAACCGCACTTATAGCGTTGACTGGCCATCGAAATTTATTGCGCCGAAAAGCGTACATAAATACGTATTCAAGTATCAGCTATCGTCAATCAAATCTGGTTAATATTATCTATCGGGAGACACGTACAACACCGTGCATAGTAAATATAAGAAAAAAAGAGCACGCAAACCTAACCTGTTTAAATTACTACATTTCCATAGCACATTTCAATGTTAATATGGGTTTATTTTTAAATAAGTCGAAGTCCTAAGTCACTCCACCAGAGTGCAGGCGTATACGTATGTTTCCTCTGAATACGAGATCGCACAAGTTTCCAGACGTGGGCATCGGGATATCCTGAACTTCATTTTTAAGGTTCACAGGCGTACTAATTTTCATGCAATGCTTTAGGTTAAACGGAGAAATCTTCAGCGTGTATGTCGTGCACTGAACTCCGGCAATTTCAATTTTGTTAGCTAGTAAAAGTGGTTTACTGTCGCACATTATATTACGACCTTGAGTGTGTTTCATTTGGCGTAGTAATAGACGAGAAAGAGTTCTTCCACATGTTCTCAATGCATACGTGATTGCGTTTGATGCGTATCTCGTTCAGTAAACCTGCATGACGTGCTCTGCCTTCAAAGACCTCATTTGGCTTGAATGTCATCAGGTCTCCATTACCTGAATAATTTTACTTCTTGTGGCTTTTCTTTGTTTCGTCTGAACGACTTGTTTCAAGTAATCGCACTCTATTTAATCATTAATGTAGGCAGATGAAAAATCGGTGACTTTAAGCACGTTAATTGCGTCAGCTTTTGCAAAAACTGGCACAAGTTTGACCTGCAATAAGCCATACTCTAAGTATACAGAAAATTACACTATATTACACTTTCAGAGTAAAAAAAAATTTTCGAAACTTTCAGACGTAGCCTTAGCAAGTGAGCCTATGCCTCATTTTTACCACTTCGAATTGGTATTGCGGCTAAAAAAAGTGGTTCTTAAAAATAACGTTGAGCAGCCGAGTGCTTGGTACGGTAGATACGTGGATACGTTCTTCGCCGCAAGGAATTTCAGATGCCACTCAGCGCTACATGTAGTTGCGTGTGCCTTTTCTGTCTTGGTCTTTTGCGCTGCTTCTTCTACGATACGACTAACCAACTAACCGACAAGGTCACCCTTCAACACTGCATTGAAGCCAACCTGCACACTGATATTACGGTACAGTATTCAAGAGCTTTACATTGGTTCATAGGATACATTGAATTAATATATCAGGATCGACCATTCAGGAAGAGAGCGTGAAATAAAATTGAGGGTACGGAGAAGTGATAAAAGGGTAAGGAGGATGAAAACGAGAAAGGAAGAAGTTGGGGTATAACATAGTCTCGTGTATTATAGTGCAGTAAGTGATGGGAAAGGGGAGCTATGTTGACGAGTTGCGACATGAGGGAGAAGAGGGCACAGCGTAGCATCCCCGTGTGTATAGCATAATATAGTATGGAGGCACTGCGCCGTGCTCCCAACCGGACTGAAAAAATCAGGTACCTTTCTCCTCTTCTAGCCACTACCACCACCAATATAGCAAGAGGATGCAAAAGATAAATAACGCCGAGGCTGCGGGAGATGAGGAGGTGAAGGTTAAAGCGTATAGAATATAGCCAAGTGAAAGTTCTGTATTCCGCCATAAATTCCGAGCAAGCTGTACGCTTGAAATGACAGCGCGGGCTTGACCATCAACGCCACCGTCGCCAAGAGGATGCGAATCATTGTACCTAGTTTTTTCCAACTTTCACGACTCATGCAGCTGCACGCAATGTTTTTTTATGAGATTGAACAGCCAAACCAGTAGCTAAACTACCTTATATGGAATAAAGGATCACTCACCAGGCTCTCAAAATACAAAAAAGCGCAATATTTCATCCTGATCTATCTTGTCCTTCTTGTGAACGTCTGTGACGCAGACAGTAGTTACCGTCACGTCTACAATGTACATGCTCTCGATTGGTTTATATATACGCCAACTATCACGTACGATTTATCTCCTGCGCTGCTTTGTCATGCAGCCGCCCGTCCGTTCTTCTTTGTCTCGCATGAATGTTGTGCACAATTAACCGTTCAAACTTCATTTTGTGCGTTTACAACTGCACAAGCGGCGATAACAGCGTGTAGTCGAGAAGCGTGAAATGCTGATAGGCTTTAGCGTTTATGGCCGACATTATTCACCTGCTTTGAAAAAGTAAGGAGTGAGAAGGACGCGTCGTGTGTATGAAGGAGAGAACAAAATCACCCCCTCGTCTTTAAACGTAGGTGGTGAGTGGCCCTTCAAGTGAGAATAGGCACTCTTTGTCACTCGTTAGCTGTCTCTGTCAACGTTTCGTAATGTACATTTGCTTCACAATTATGACCACGATGAGGTATGCCTTTATCTTCACTAATCATGTACTTGTGCGACTTAAAATGCCCTCTAGAGTGCCACATGCAGCACGTTTTGTGAGACTAGGTCATGTCGATGACACCGCTATTCCGCCGACACCAGATGGATGTTGAAACTTTAAGTAGAGTCCTGAGATACGCGCCTAGCGTGCAGTGCACATCTCCCCGTTGACACTGGCAGGCCACATTGCAGACTTTCTGGATGACCCACGGCTTTAGGGGTGACGCTCCTGAAGTCGGGGGTTTGTCCTACTACTGTGACTGGTTTGTGACCACTTAGTGTGTGGATGACTCAGCAGGTGGCGCCAGTGTGAGGGAGTGACCGACAGACAGGCACACACAGAGGCACACACACATACATACATACATACATACATACATACATACATACATACATACATACATACATACATACAGAGACAGACAGGCAGACAGAGAGACGAATGGACTAACGATTCTATGTTAGGATATAAAATTCGGGAAGCATGCTTTGTCGTCTATGTCAAAGACGCTGGCTAGGACAGCAAAGAATAAAACGCACGTGGGCACTGCACACAAACATGTATTCTAACACAAAATGGTACAAACAACACAATTACAAAGCACATCAAGCAATATGAATTTGGAAAGTCTCTTTATAATCTAATCAGTTCAAACAAACGACGCGCTCTCGCGTTAGGGAACTGACGAAGCAACTGCGGCGTCGTCACTGCTCTCGGACGAGAAGGGCCAGGCCGGTTGTCGCAGAGTCTGCGTCCGCCGAGCGCCGGAGCAGAAGGCGTGCCGTGTATGTAGTCCTTCGGGCGTTGATGTCCGACGAGCTACCTCCAGCAGCGCTACCCTCCCGAACGTTGACATCCGGCCAGGCCATCGCGCCTTCTCTCTTGCTTCTGGCTCTGTCTGATCGGCCAACATGGCCCGTTCTGTCTTCTTTTGCACTAGCCACGAGGCCACGGGCGCAAACCACTCTTCATTCAGTGTGCCAGTGTGCGTGCTCGTGCGTTTTTGCAGTCACTTCGTTGTCTTTTCAACGATGTCTTGATGCCTCATCACAACCGATAAAACCCTTCGAAGCATCGCTACACTCATCATCATTCACTCCATGGATGGAGCACCACATGGTCGAGTTATTTCAATCGCTTCAATAACAAGAAGCATAGCAGAGCATGTGCTGAAAATTAGCTACCGCCAGCTATATTTAGAGCTTGTGCTCTAATGAGCTGCCACTATTGTGTTTAAAGAAACGTGTAGGACCGCGGTAAGAATTCGTAGCGCGGCAATTTTTGTTTGCTTTTATTTGCTTTGCGGCGTAAGCTTAAGAAGGCATGTCAGCCGCGGGCGGCCAGCGTTGCTTGAGTGACAAGCGGTTGAAGCGCGACCGACCGGTTTTGCCACGAGCGCAGACACGCGGCGCCAGCATATTGCCCTGCTTTGTCGACGGTCGAGCGTTTCCAGTTACTACTAACTCAAAGAAAAGGGAACCAACCCGGGCAACGAAAGGGTTGAGATTGTAAACGTCGTGGCGACGGCCCCCTAATTGCCTCTCGGAACTGGCAGTCGGCGCATCAACGGGCCTCTTCCGAGACCCCGCGCACCGCGGTGACTCCTCGCATCGGTTCGGCGTATGGCCCGGCCACGTACTGTTTGCGCGCCTGCAAAATCGGCAGCGCGCGTTGCGAAAACTCTGAAGTCACCGACGACCTTTTTCTGCCGGGCCGGCTTTGGTCCAGTGACTCTCAGAAGCGGGCTCGCGACACGGGAAATGGTGACGGTCGCCCGTTGGACGCCTGGGTTTCCTATTGTTGAATCGGGCATGTCTTCGACTACATCCCCGTTTATCTGGGCAAAGGAACTCGTAAGCAGAAATATGCGCGGTCAGCGAGCGGTTCCTCGTACGGCGCACAGAGGCAAAAGGATTATAGCCCCGTCGTCAAGAAATTGACGTGGTAGAGAGAAATCGCCCTATGGCCGCACTACCGAGTACGGCTAGCTCTGTCTAAATAAGTGTGCGCCGCGAAGCTGGCCCTGGCCTCTATGCTTTTTCTAGTTTTGTTTTATTTACGTTTTGGTTGTTGTGTGGTTTGGGGAGAGTGCATAAGTCCCACGTGCACGAAGGCGGGATCCTCGTGGCGTTTTTTTAATGTACCCAATGTACTGTCCAATCAGAGGACAAGCAAGTGATTATGTGCCGAGATGGTGGTAAGGGCGGAGCGCCAGGAAGAGATAAGAAGAGGCCCCGTGGCTCCGCCAGGTGTTCTGAACCGAGCTTGCGGTGTTAGGCACCATCGGCTCCGCCGAACCCCGTAGGGTCGCCCTACAGAAGTCGGTTCATTTCCAAGTTGTTTTTCTTTCCTTTTTTTTTGTAACATTGATGTCCATTGTTTTGTAAAATCTGTAAATACAAGTTTTTCTCAGCCATCTAAAACTTCTTCAGCGTTGCTTCTGCTTCCTCGTCAAGCGTCCAGCAGGCCAATAGCCGCTATTGGGATAGCGGCGTACGGTTCTTCTCCCACTTTGCTACACCACCACGGGTGGTGCGCTTCGGGCGCCGAGTGGGGAGAAGTGGTTTCTTCTACATCGAGAAGCGAACCTGATTTTACTGGCGCAGTCGAGCAGGATTGGCTTGCTGTGGACGGAGGGGAAAAAGGAAGAAGCTGGCTGAGAGGAAAGACGAAGTACAGATGAAGACGCCAAGTGGCACCAGACCAACGGACAGACACTGCAGCAAGTAGCTGCGGCGGCTGGAAGCTGCAGATAGCCTGGTGTTCCCGGAAGACATCGAGGGAGTGACTGGGTCAAAGCGGTCCTTGAACGAGTTCTCAACACCCGAAAGGCGCGTCCACGACGAGGCGGAGCATCGACCAGAAGCCTGCAGCAACAAGCCAGAGCGACGCCACGACAACGGGACCGAGCTAACGTGAGTTCCCTTTCTCATTGCTGTATTGTTGTTGCGGGGCAAACAGGCTAGCACCACTTTCAGCAGGATGGAGGGTGGCGATGGGGCGAGTGAGGATGGGAGTGGTGACGTCCCTTGGACGGCACGAGACCAAGCAGATCATGATTTTAAGATGGCTCGCGAACGAAGCCGGCAAATGGAGTTGGAGTTAGAGCTCGCTAAATTACGTCCGGCAAGCCCATCGGGTAGCGTGAGTGATGCTGGCAGAACATTTGAGCGCTGCTCCAACACTGAGTGGCGCAAATACGCCAAATTGTTAGTGGGTGCCTTCCCGAAATTTCCCGCAGACGCGGAGGTCCCAATTTGGTTCGAGTCAGTGGAGCACACTCTGGAGGCATATGAGGTACCTCGAAGTTATTGGGGACAAATAGTCTTCCCACTCGTGGCTGAGCGCATAGAGTATTTGTCAACTCGGCTCACACCCGCCCAACATCGGGACTATGAGACCGTGAAGGAAGTAGTGCTTGATGAACTGAAGCTGTCTCCTTTAGAATACCAAAAGAAATTCACAGGGGCACGTAAACGAAAAACAGAGACGTGGAAAAGTTTTACAACAAGATTGGGCAGCTACTTAAATTTTTATGTGGCGTCAAGAGACGTGTCCACCTTCACGGAGCTTTTGGAACTACTGGTAGTGGACCAATTGAAGACCGTGTTGTCTGAAGAGGCATTAAAATACTTGAGGTTACGTGAGGGGGCAGCGTGGTACAAAAGCACAGAAATTGCAAGGCTCTTGCACACCTTTGAAGACGCGAACGGCAGTGCGGAAGCGCAGAAAGGACAGCCGCGTAACGCCAGCAGCAAAGGGGTAGAAAAGACGACCGACCAACAGAGTAGCAGCCCATCGGGCCCGAGTCAGGGTTCGAACACGAGACCGAAGGGTTCCTATAATTCAGCTAGGCAACCAAGGAAAACGGGATGTTTTGAGTGTGGATCGAACACACATATTAGACTCAACTGCCCGCACTACCTTGAAAGGGTGGCGCCGAATCCTAGCGCTTCGGAGGGAAATGATAAACTCACTGCTCGAGTCTGCCTAGATAAGGTAACGCCGGCCGACCGCTTGTGGAAGGTAACTCTGAATTGCAAAGATAAAACTTTGAATGCAATAGTAGACACGGGCGCCGAGATTACGGTAGTGCAGGAAAGCGTGGTCCCTGAAGAATTTATCCAGGCCCATGGCCGCGTAAGCCTCCGGGCAGCATTTGGTGAACGAGTCGAGGCCAAACTAGTAGAGCTCCCGCTAACGCTGAAACAGGGGCAACCGGTGTTCGCCGAAGTTTCACAGGCCACACCGGTCTTGTGTGCGGTCACAGATAAACTAAACGTGAGTGAATGCCTGCTCTGGGCGAGCGATTGGACCGCGTTGCAGCAGAGCCAGTGTGATTACGACAAACAGGACATGACACTATCCCCCCAAAACTTCTCCGACGAGCGAGAGGCGGCCGCAAAACTAGATGGGAGAGTAGTAGAGCAGAGTAGACCGACTCTGGATTATCCGCGGTCAGCGGAGGGAAGCGTACTACAGCCCAGCGAGGTCGAACGCACACGGGAGGAAGAAGTGGTTACAGCCGTGGCGGTAGAGGAGGGAGAATCGGGGCCGGAAGGAGAGCGTAACGCTAGAGAGAAAACACCACACACCGCCGAGAACGAGGCAAGTTGCGTGTCGCAAAGTGGCGCTAGTGGCGAGAGGGGCGATTTCGAGGCGTTGCGTGAGGAACAACAGAGTGACGAAACGTTGGGCCGGGCATGGAGAGACGCCGCGGAAGGGCGAGGTGGAATGCTTGTGATTGATGGGTTGCTGTATCACCGAGAACAGGTATTGGGTCAACCGATCAAGCAGTTAGTTTTGCCGATCACCCGGCGGGCTGATGTGCTCAGCCTGGCGCATGAGTCGTATTGGGGCGGACACCTGGGGTTTCGTAAGACGAAAGCGAGAATTAAACTTAGTTTTTTTTGGCCAGGTATAGAAAAGGACGTCCGAGACTACTGCAATTGTTGTCACTCGTGCCAGATCAGGGCTGACAGGAGGCAGACAGACAGAGTTCCCATAGCGCCCCTCGTAAGGCCCCGATACCCCTTTCAGAAAGTCAATATCGACGTCATAGGACCAATTGAGCCGCCGACAACTCGCGGCCACCGCTACGCGTTGTGCATGATAGATCTCTGCACCCGCTGGCCCGAGGTCATATGTCTCAAATCATTGACAGCTAAAGCTACCTGCGACGCAATGTTGGAAATTTTCAGCCGCAGCGGTATACCAGAGGTAGTATGTTCAGATTGCGGGACCAATTTCACCGCCGCGCTGACCCGCGAATTCCTGACGCGCCTCGGCTGTTCCCCTCGGTTTTCGACACCGGAGCACCCGGAAAGCAACGGGGCGGTCGAACGGTGGAACAGAGTGTTCAAAAACATGCTATTCCATGTGATATCTGAACAGGGGCGACAATGGGACAAGTTCGTGCCACTTCTACTGTGGGCATATAGAGAAGTTCCTCACGACACTACGGGCGTGTCCCCGTTCCAGATGATGTACGGCAGAAAACCCGTCGGTCCGCTCGCGATCCTACAGAGGGCTTGGACGGGAGAACAGGAAATGCCCGCGACAGTGGCAGACAAGCCGGCGGAGTATATGCGAAAACTGAAGCAACAGTTGGAGATAGCCGCGGAAGCTGCTAACGTGACCGCAACTAAACAACAGAGGGCGTACGCGACGCAATACAACCTTCGTGCGAAAGAAAAGGAGTTTCAACTTGGGGAGCAGGTGCTTGTTTTTGATAGCAACCGTTCCGGTAAGATGCAACCGAAATGGGTAGGTCCGTGCAGGATCACAGGAAAGTACCGCCAACACTCCTATTACTTAGAGACGCCGGCGGGTAAGCGTATGCTAGTGCATGCCAACCACCTGCGCCCGTACACGTGCCGGGTCGCTGGCATTGGTGTCATATTCCATGACGACCACGAGTTCGGGGAGGTGGAATACGTGCCGCGTCCTGTCTCCTCGCACGACAGAGCATCTATCCTATCGGCGGGTAGCTTGGCTCATTTGCAGCCCCATGAGAGAGTGTTAGTACGGGAGGTGTTTGAACGCCATGCGGCCTTATTTAGCAGAGAAGTGGGGATCGCGCAAGTCGGCGAACATAAGATAAGGCTTATGCAAGGGGCTACGCCGAAACGTAGCCGCCCTTACCGCATGCCAGTGGCCTTGAAGGACGAGGTTTCAAAACAGATAGCGGAACTGCTCGAGCTTGGTTTAATATACCGGTGCGAAAGTCCATTTGCTCACCCCCTTGTGTGCGTCCCAAAGAAAGATGGCACGGTGCGCCTGTGTGTCGATTACCGAAGCTTAAATGCCATAACCGAACCAGACGCATTCCCGATGGGATTCCCGCAAGAACTGATTATGAATGTAGGTCGGGCTAGTTATATAACTCTCATTGATCTCCGACGAGGCTACTGGCAAGTTCCCTTAGCGGAGGGTTCACAGCGCTTGACTGCGTTCGTGTCGCACCTAGGCCAGTTTGCTTGGAGGGTAATGCCGTTTGGGCTCAGGAATGCGGACCCGCTTTCAGCGAAGTATGAACCAGCTGTTAGCACCCCATGAGGCGTATGCTTGTGCCTACTTGGATGACATTGCGGTTTTCAGCAGGTCCCTACAGGAGCACTTCCGGCACCTCCACGCTGTGTTCTCCGCCCTAACGTCCGTAGGTCTAGTAGCTAACATGGAAAAATGTCAGGTGGCGTGCGCGTCTATCCGCTACCTCGGACATATTGTGGGATCGGGAAAGCACGGTCCGGACCCCAGCAAGCTCGCGGCTATTGAGGGGCTGCAAGTACCCCAGAGTAAAAAAGAGTTAAGGAGTGTTCTAGGTCTGTGCGGGTATTACCGGGGTTACATACCCAATTTTGCTGGCATTGCCAAGCCCCTTACCCAATTGACGGCTAAACATGTTCCTAACCACATCCCTTGGACGCCCGAGGCCGACGAGGCATTTGCAAAACTCAAGGGTGCCCTGTGCAGCGCTGTTGAATTAACCACTCCAGACATTCACAAGCCGTTTTGGCTTTTTACGGACGCTTCCGCTATCGCTGTGGGAGCTTGTTTGGCCCAAATGGCCGATGACGGTACCGAGTGCCCTATTGCTTTTGCCAGTCATCGCTTCACGCCTGCTCAGATGAAATGGTCTACGATAGAACGCGAGGCGTTTGGTGTCATTTGGGGACTCAAAAAGTTCGACACTTGGGTATTCGGGGCCAAAATCTTTGTCGTCTCCGACCACAATCCACTCGCGTACCTCACTCAAGCTTCGCCACAAGGGGCCAAATTGATACGTTGGGCATTGGCTTTGCAGCGCTACGACGTGGTAGTGCAACACAGAAAGGGTACAGCACATGCTAATGCAGACGCGCTTTCCCGGCTGACAAACCAATACTGGGAGGAGGTGCAGTAGCCTGAAAGCCCCGCAGCCGCGATCAGTGAAGGAGGGGGAACGAGTGTTATGTGCCACGGGACTAAGTGATGGATTTATGGTGCAAACATGGCAATAACACTTCAGAATGATGATGGAACTTTTGAACATCATACAACAGTGTGTGACAATTACCAAGTGTAGTGGTGTGAACTGCGTGTGGTGTCTGTTTGCTTTTACGTGCCAATATTTTTTTGTTGCGTTTTTTTATTATGTTGGGTGGGGCAACAGCGCCCAAATGTGCTGGGGCATGTGTTGCAGTGTGTGTCATGTTAATGAAAACTCTTACAGAGTGTGCAAAAAATTACCCACGGCAGGGAATGTGA
The DNA here is from genome assembly GCF_043290135.1 of Rhipicephalus microplus. Classification (NCBI taxonomy): domain Eukaryota; kingdom Metazoa; phylum Arthropoda; class Arachnida; order Ixodida; family Ixodidae; genus Rhipicephalus; species Rhipicephalus microplus. The sequence goes on along the minus strand of NC_134702.1, from coordinate 88,438,634 downwards.
GATGTTGCATGCATCATAAGCGTTTGGTGGAAAGGCGCGTGGAGCGAGCAGCTCTGGCATGTTTGGTCGGGGATAGATACCGCGTTTCAGCCGCATGATGTTTGGAATAGGCTCGCTATATTAAGAGAGCAGGGCAGCTCACCAAGTAGCTTTGTCATGTCAGCTGGCGCTGGAGATTGGTTTGTCTCATTGTGTGTGAGTTTTTTTTTTTTTGAGCACCGAGACAAAGTGGGGCTCTTTGCGCGCTTTCTTTGCAGGAGAGAATTTGCGCATGCTGCTGCCGGCCAGGTGCAGCGTGACCACTGCATAGTGGGTGGGACACCCCGGCCGTTGGCAGTAGCTGTTAACCCACCGTACACCCACTGGTTGAGCGCGGTCCGTTTTTTTTTGTGTGTGGGTTTACTTCGGCAACACTGTACGCAAGTTGTTGCGAAGTCTTGGATGGGGGGTGTAGGACCGCGGTAAGAATTCGTAGCGCGGCAATTTTTGTTTGCTTTTATTTGCTTTGCGGCGTAAGCTTAAGAAGGCATGTCAGCCGCGGGCGGCCAGCGTTGCTTGAGTGACAAGCGGTTGAAGCGCGACCAACCGGTTTTGCCACGAGCGCAGACACGCGGCGCCAGCATATTGCCCTGCTTTGTCGACGGTCGAGCGTTTCCAGTTACTACTAACTCAAAGAAAAGGGAACCAACCCGGGCAACGAAAGGGTTGAGATTGTAAACGTCGTGGCGACGGCCCCCTAATTGCCTCTCGGAACTGGCAGTCGGCGCATCAACGGGCCTCTTCCGAGACCCCGCGCACCGCGGTGACTCCTCGCATCGGTTCGGCGTATGGCCCGGCCACGTACTGTTTGCGCGCCTGCAAAATCGGCAGCGCGCGTTGCGAAAACTCTGAAGTCACCGACGACCTTTTTCTGCCGGGCCGGCTTTGGTCCAGTGACTCTCAGAAGCGGGCTCGCGACACGGGAAATGGTGACGGTCGCCCGTTGGACGCCTGGGTTTCCTATTGTTGAATCGGGCATGTCTTCGACTACATCCCCGTTTATCTGGGCAAAGGAACTCGTAAGCAGAAATATGCGCGGTCAGCGAGCGGTTCCTCGTACGGCGCACAGAGGCAAAAGGATTATAGCCCCGTCGTCAAGAAATTGACGTGGTAGAGAGAAATCGCCCTATGGCCGCACTACCGAGTACGGCTAGCTCTGTCTAAATAATTGTGCGCCGCGAAGCTGGCCCTGGCCTCTATGCTTTTTCTAGTTTTGTTTTATTTACGTTTTGGTTGTTGTGTGGTTTGGGGAGAGTGCATAAGTCCCACGTGCACGAAGGCGGGATCCTCGTGGCGTTTTTTTAATGTACCCAATGTACTGTCCAATCAGAGGACAAGCAAGTGATTATGTGCCGAGATGGTGGTAAGGGCGGAGCGCCAGGAAGAGATAAGAAGAGGCCCCGTGGCTCCGCCAGGTGTTCTGAACCGAGCTTGCGGTGTTAGGCACCATCGGCTCCGCCGAACCCCGTAGGGTCGCCCTACAGAAGTCGGTTCATTTCCAAGTTGTTTTTCTTTCCTTTTTTTTTTGTAACATTGATGTCCATTGTTTTGTAAAATCTGTAAATACAAGTTTTTCTCAGCCATCTAAAACTTCTTCAGCGTTGCTTCTGCTTCCTCGTCAAGCGTCCAGCAGGCCAATAGCCGCTATTGGGATAGCGGCGTACGGTTCTTCTCCCACTTTGCTACACCACCACGGGTGGTGCGCTTCGGGCGCCGAGTGGGGAGAAGTGGTTTCTTCTACATCGAGAAGCGAACCTGATTTTACTAAACGTGTCCAGAAATCCTGAAAAACTAGGAATACGGAATATATGCTTGATACCTTTATTAGTACTGCTGCTCTAAAGGCAGCCACATTCAGCAAATAGGGGTACCATTCATCAGTACGAAAATCAAATTTGTTATCTTTTTAAGTTGTGAACTAAAATAATCGGCTTGAATGGAAAAACTGAAGCCCTTCATTAGAAGAGCCTCATTTGTTCTCAGGGAAGTAAATGTACCTTGAATGTTAACCACCCGAGAACCGACGATCACATTGAACGTAACTTCCCTCCAAGCAATTCCCATTACAAAACACGACGCTACCAGCCTTGAAAACTGATTGTTTGAATAAATAACTCATTTAGGTGCTATATACAGGTAATCCACGTACGTTGATCTCCTGCTAATAGCACAGGCAGAAAGCTTCCGACTCCTGTCTGTTAGTTTGTGAAAACCACTTAGTCTAGCCCTAATACCGAAGGGAATTTGTAAAAATAAGATACGGGCTCGTTTGCTGTGGCTATGGTTGAAAGTTCCAGAGACAAGTGTGACCCGGAAATCATGCTTTAGATTAGTTTTCTGTGACCTATCGCTATGGCGCATTGCAGATGAAACATATGCGAGTTTTGGGAAAAGCTGGCAAAAATAATGTGTTGAAACAACGCCATTTTCATGCACTAGAATAAAATATTGTACAAAAAAGAAATGAAGAAAACGAATGCTTCAGACGAATTTAAAAAAAAGCACAGCATATCCATTGAGCGAATGCAGATGAGTGGGGCGGAGCGTCCATTAGGCCGTCCGTGCTCTCGTTCATTCGTTCGTTCTTGCTTCCGTCCGTCCGCGCGACCATCTGTGCGTCCATCCATGCGTCCATCCGCCTGTCCGTGCGTTCGTTCTTGAGTCCGTCCATCTATCTGCCTGTCTGTTCCTGCGTTCATACGTCCGTGCGTATATCTATCCGTCCGTCCATCTGCTAGGCTGCCTGTCCGTGCGTCCGTGCGTCCATCTAGCGAACACTTCAAGTACTACCGTCTCCCACCTCACATCCCTTGTGGCTTTCGAGCGGGTATGTGCCAACAGTCGCTACAATACGTACATACAAGGGATGGACAGACCCACGCCTTAAGGAGCTTCGCCCCTGAAATAAAAGAGACAAGATGTAAAGTGACTTGGGAGCTAGAGAACTGCAGAGACTGAAGCTGAAGGAGGGCTTTGAAGGCAGAGCACGTCAGGCGGGGTTACCGAACCGGATACTCGTAAGACGTAATTACGTATGCATTGAGAGCATGTAGAATAACTGTTTTTACGTCCACTGACACGCTCAATATACGTCCACTGACACGCTCAAGGTCGCAATGAAAAACAGTATAGTGAACCGGTTTCACGACCTAACGAAGTGGAAATCGCCCGAGTGATGAGCATAGCTTATACACTGAAGATTTCTTCATTTAACTAATGTAGAATAATATCGATACAGCTGCAAACAATAAATATTTGTCGGGATCTCCTGACATGCACAGTTGGAAACCAATGCAAAATATATGCAAACCAAACACCCCTACGCATACAATCGCGTGGAACGAATGATGACAGCGACTGACTGAAAAAAAAATAGATTAAAAATGAATACTGCTAGTAAATGTAGTAATTGAAATGGCTGGGGTATACGTGCAAAATGCACGTAAAACTTATCCTGGTTGTGATAGTGGTGACGGGCTGGGTGTTGTGAGGGCCTCTGGATAGATATTCATCATCTGAGATTCTTCAACGCACAACGGTGCCATTTTTACTATGCTCCAGAAACTAGAACTCCTGTCTTAAGCTCGACCGCACGACCCTTCACCAGCTCTAAGCTACGAACACGGATAACATTATTGAATAAATACAGCACCGAATGACCTAGACTAGAATACACAGTTTTTATATCTTCTTGTGTGCTCATACTTGTGCTTTATTAAGAAATATTTATTACAATGTTTCAGAGGAGAGTCACTCACTGTCTAAAATATCTGCACCTCACAAGCGGCATAATTTGCTCATTTCTTCTGGCAATGCGCTGAAGCGCAATGCCAGAAGAAACGCGGGGCTCAGCTCCTGAGCTGAAGGTCGTCGGTTTGATTCCAGTCGTGGGTTCGATTACGGTCATTGCAGTTGCATTTCGGGAGAGGCGAAATATTAGAGGCCCGTGTACTGCCCTTCGTTAGTGAGCGTTAAAGAACACTGCAAGGTCGATCTTTCCGGAATTGTCAACTATGGTGTCCCGCATAGATACATTGTGTTTTTAGGTTGTAAAATCTTGAATTCCATTTCTATTTAGGTGCTTAAATTGATATTGTATCCACACTACCGTACGTGATGCTCTACATAAAAAAAGATCTTCAACAACAATTTTTTTTTATAATGAAGTCGATTCGTTTCAAGTGGTTCTACTTAAAAAAGGGCGTTCTTTAGTTTCCTCGTAGTCGGGGCTTGTGCACGTTTGTGCACGTCACGTGTGCGTCGGCGCTTTTTATGGTTGCACTTTTGTTGCATGGATTATCTTCGTGAACCAGTGATAGGGCAGAAGTTTTCTTGCATGCTGCAAGACTACCTGCAAATCGTGTCGGGCGTGGTACTCGTTATTTGCAGCCTTAATATAGGGCGAACACCGAGGTGCACGACGTCCTTATAAACGTGAAGATCAATTTTTTTGCCACGCAAAATTAACAAAGCGACAGCTCATAGCGTTCGTACACATGCATTGCGCTCTATTGAAGTGCCCTTGGTGAGCACGTCATCTGTCGAGTAGTGCTAGAAGCTTGGGCAGGCACCACTCATACACCTGCGACATTCCTCTTCCGAGGTGAAGACGCAGTCAGCTTTTGTGCTTTAAGCAGTTCATTGGGATAAATTATAGTTTCATTACTTTAAAAAAATATAGAAGGATCGAAAGATAGAAAACTACTCAGAAATAGAGAGAAAAAATTCATTGATATGTGAGGTTTAACGTGCCAAAACCACCATTAGTTTAGGAGAAACGCCGTAGTGGAGGCCTCTGGAAATTTAGTCGACCCGGGGTTCTTTTACGTGTGCCCTAATATGAGCACACGAGCATACAGCATTTCCGCCTCCATCGAAAATGCAGCCACCGCAGCCGGGGTTCGATCCCGCGACCTGCGGGTCAGCAGCTGAGTACCTCGGCCACGAGAGCACCGTGGCGGGGCAGAAAGGAAAAGTTGGAAAAAATTGAAAAACAGAAAGAGGAGAGTAAAGCGTGAAGTGAGAGAACCATGTAGATAGAAACGGAATGGAAAGATACAGAAAGTAATATAGAAACAGAAATTGATAGCAAAAAAAGTTATGGAAGCTAACAAATACATTTAACCGTTGCAAACAAATGGAGAAAAGGAAACAAAAAGACAATACCTAATGAAAACTTGTAGCTAGGCGAGTTGATCACATAACACGGTGCTTTTAGCTCTACAAAAGACGTACACATGTGAGAGACGGACAGCGCCTCTCTGTACAGCGCCTCTATGTACAGCGCCTGTCTGTCACAGCGCCTGTCACAGCGCCTGTGAACAGCGCCTGTCTGTCAGCGCCTAAGGTAAGCAGAGCTGCCACATTGGGATGACACGAATGCTAGGATTTCTGACAGGCGTTAATAAATATGGATGTATATTGCGATTAAATATTTATAAGTGCCTATTGCAGCAGTAAAACTTGCCCAAAAACAATCTCGCTTTTCAAGAGGCCTCTAAACGCGCATAAAGAGATGATGTATAACATTGAGCGAGAAAAAACCCTTAAGCATCTTGGACGTTTCTCAGTCGATTACAAAGAGCTGTAAAGAGTAGTTACCACCGACAGAATTAGGTAAAGTGCTATCATAAATGGGGTGACTTACTTGCATTCAGGATTAGGTTCTCGTTGTGATGAATTTCAACAAGTCAGGAGATGGCGTTGAGGGTGATCTAACGTCGGCGGTGAGAGTTATTTTTTTTTACTCTCCGTGAGCGAGCGAAAGAATTGTTCGCGAATATTTTTCTTCTAATAATGTTTCTCCTGTTACCGCGTCCAGTCAGGTACGAAACCGGACACGCAAAAGGAAAGGGCGTGGTGAGACGCACACTTTCTTATGCATAACCTCATTGTTCTTTCTCCAGAATGGTCCCTGTCGAGTATAAAAGCAGCTGTCTGAGCCACAGAAAGTCAGCAGCTACTGGTACGCCGACAGCTCTCCACTACCATCATGGTAATCCTTGAAGTTTTTCGAGTTTCTGGGATATTTGCCGAGAGTCGCAATTGTGTTGGCAGAGACGATTCAGTGCGAGCTTAGTTTAAAGGGTTATTTTAATATGTTCAGAACCAACCAATGTGAAAATAGGGCTTGAAACGCAGATATTAACGGTCCTATGAACTGGAAGGGTAATTTAGGTTTCCTTAGAGCATCAGGTTGATTTCCCCCTGGCAGTCTAAATATTTTTCATACTAAACATTTTTGAAGGAAATCAGTTTTATCTTTTCAGTATACAGTTACCACAGTATTTCATAATAGGATTGGATGTTTGTTTTTCGAAGAATGGGTCCTCTCATACTAGTGATCTTCAACTTCCTTAATATTGAACCTCAATCATCACTCCTCGGTTGTCATTTACTGGTTGAGGAGAAACAATGTTTGTGGCTTCTCCTATTCACGAAAACTGATGACTTATTTTTTGTTTAGCTTGATATATCTGCATCTTTCTTTAACCTGTTTCCACGACTTGTGAAACATTATAGCTACCAGTCCAAAGTATTTAGCATAGTTATGTGCCAATAAATTGAATATAGGTGTTGAATTGCTCGAAAGAGTTGGTTAGGCATTACCTGAAAACCACCCCTCATTGTGAGGAAGCACTCGTATAGGGAAGAATGTATTATGCTGAAGACGAATGGTATTTTGAAAGGTACACGTAAACAACCGCTCCAGAGAAGCGTAGTATCAGTCTTGGTAGTAACTACACCATATATGTGAACCCCTTCGAAGAATCCGTGACAAGCAAAGGACCAGGAAAACCTGTTTAGCTTAAATAAAAAAATAATTATGCTCATATAATTCTCATGCGTAACAATGTCTGGGCTAGTTTAAATGATTTTGACGATATAAAGGAAATATTCAAAATTTTTACTATACGTGTAAAAGCTATGAGGAGAGAGTGACACCCTCGTTTGCTTATTAGATGATGAACCGACACTTCATATTTACTGCCCCGCTGCGGTGGTCTAATGGCTAAGGTACTTAACTGCTGACCCACTGGTCACGAGATCTAATTCCGGCTTCGGCGGCTGCATTTCTGATGCAGGCAAAAATGCTGTGGGCCTGTGTGTTCAGATTTGAGTCCACATTAAAGAACACGCGCTGTTTCACAAGTAAACATGAACTACCACCAACCCACCAAAGTTTTGATGTTACCGGACATTTTCATTCCTTTGTGTTTAGATCCGTGCATGCATCCTCCTGGCTGTGGCCACCAGCGCCTTCGGTGGCTATCTCCCAACCTATGGCATTGGCCATGCTATCACTGGTCTTAGCTATGGCGCTGCTCCAGCTGCCAGCTACGCCATTTCCGCTCCAGCCATTACTCGCACGGTCTCCACCTCCTACCACGCTGCCCCAGTCGTGGCTGCTGCTCCAGCTGTCGCCACTGTAGCTGCTGCTCCAGCTGTCACCAAGGTGTACCAGTCTGCTCCAGTTGTGGCTTCTGCCCCAGCCGTCGCTACTGTCGCCGCCGCCCCAGCTGTGTCCCAAGTAACCACATACGCTCAGGCTGCTCCAGTCATCGCTGCCGCCCCCGCTGTCACTAGGGTTTACCAGTCTGCTCCAGTTGTGGCTGCTGCCCCAGCTGTATCCCGCGTGACAACCTACACTCAGGCTGCTCCAGTCGTCGCTGCCGCCCCAGCTGTCACTAAGGTTTACCAGTCTGCTCCAGTTGTGGCTGCTGCCCCTGCTGTGGCTACTGTGGCTGCTGCCCCAGCTGTGTCCCGCATCACCACCTACACCCAGCCTGCTCCAGTCGTCGCTGCTGCCCCAGCTGTCACCCGAGTTTACCAGTCTGCTCCAGTTGTTGCCGCTGCCCCAGCTGTGTCCCACGTGACCACCTACACTCAGGCTGTTCCAGCTGTTGCTGCCGCCCCAGCTGTCACACGGGTTTACCAGTCTGCTCCAGTTGTGGCCGCTGCTCCAGCTGTTGCCACTGTTGCCGCTGCCCCAGCTGTGTCCCGCGTCACTACCTACACCCAGGCTGCTCCGGCAGTTGCTACTACTTTCCACCAGGCTGCTCCAGTTGTGGCTGCTGCTCCAGCTGTCGCCACCTATGCTGCTACCCCAGCTGTTGCTGCTGTCCACGCAGCTCCAGCTGTTGCCACCACTACCGTCCACCACGCGCCAGCTGTTGCCACCGTTGCTCAGGCTGCCCCAGCCTTCGCTACTTACCAGACCGCTCCAGTCTACGGATATGGCGTTGGAACCCTGGGCTACGGCGCTGGCAGCTACGCTCTCGGTCATGGCATCGGCGTCTACGGCCTGAACTATGGCTATGGTCTCGGCACTCCCTTCGACTACACCACCCTTCTCCGCAGGAAGAAGTGTGAGTACATATCTTCTTTAATAAATTAATATTATACAAGTGAGAGGAAAGCCTGGAAGTATACACGTGATGGCGCTAGTAATAAAAAGTTTGTGCATGAACACAAAGGCAAAATATTTTCAATTCATTGCATGGTCAGTAGGCTTTCTGCATTATAGTGACGTTGCCTTTAATATATTTTATGGCAGTTCCGTTGCTTTTGTGTACATTACGCTCATGCCATTGGGAAAACCATGCACTTGTTCTCAATTGAATGCTTGGCATGGTATTACGGGATAAAATGCTCTTACTTGATTCAGGTAGGGCATTAATGGTTGTGGTTGGTGATTGCTAATACAGTTGTATTTTGTTTTTCTTTTTTCAGAAACGGTTCTCTCATTGTAGAGGATGAACATCGTTGCAGATACGTGGGAAGAGATCGAACATCAACAAGTCACAAAATAAAATTTTTAGAAACCCCTGAACTCTGCCTGGAATTACGGCCTTATTCACAATCGACTTTACACACGAATGAACAGGACTGTTCATGGAGGGCAATTGTCATCAGTGTCGCAACAGTCACCACTGTTCTTATTTGTTGTGACTTAATTCAAGGGTACTGAGACACATCGTGCTAATATTTGTGTTTCTTAGCTTACCTTATCTCCACTCATCTACTACTGCATCACTCCTATTCTATGATACCGAACAAACATACGATACTGTGTAACAAAATGCTTTTTAAATGAATTTGAAAATCAAACGTAATGATGAAGGCAAATTTTACGCAACGGCGGCGCATCGAGCTGGTGCACCCGAGTGAAGGCTACCGCCGCTTTTCTCACAGGCACGATTTTCTCCAATGCCAAAAGAACTATGTGATTAACATTGATGGTGCCAATGATAACTGTGATGAAATGCTGCTCTTAGTTTAAGATAGCGCTGATTAGGATGAAGGGCTCGCGCAGATGGGTCAAGATAAAATGAATCAGTGCTACAAGCGTCCCCTTCATGATCTTTTCTCAAGTGTGCCACAAAGATAGAAAAAAGCGTCATAATTATGAATTTTATATGTTCTATCAGTCTGTGTACTTTTATGAGAGACTTCTTTATATGAAAAAGATCTCAAATTTGCTTGTTGCAAGTGCACCCAAATGAAATTGAGCAGTTTGCGTTATGTCGTGCAAAGCAAACTCAACAATTTATTCAAAGGACTTCCGGAAAAGGCTTGCTAAAGTGGAAGCTGTCTGAACGAGAATTGCATCGTTGTAACTTCTCAGGACCTCAAGGAAACACAGGTTTAAATGCAATTCCCCCTAAGCTCGTTCTGTCACTAGCACGTGAGTTTGTGCTAATAGACAAGCCTGTCAAAAGTGTTGTAACATTCTCTATCTATCTATCTATCTATCTATCTATCTATCTATCTATCTATCTATCTATCTATCTATCTATCTATCTATCTATCTATCTATCTATCTATCTATCTATCTATCTATCTATCTATCTATCTATCTATCTATCTATCTATCTATCTATCTATCTATCTATCTATCTATCTATCTATCTATCAGATCTATCTATCTATCTATCTATCTATCTATCTATCTATCTATCTATCTATCTATCTATCTATCTATCTATCTATCTATCTATCTATCTATCTATCTATCTATCTATCTATCTATCTATCTATCTATCTATCTATCTATCTATCTATCTATCTATCTATCTATCTATATAGCCGCTAACGTTGAAGTGTTCTTGTGCTCACTCTCTCAACTTTTCTGGGGAAACGGCTGATGACCTCATTGTTTCTGCTAATGAAATACTAAATAAAATATATGCCTGGACTGTGGCGAACTCTTTACACATTAATTGCTCTAAAAGCAAGGCTGTACTGTTCCGTGCGAAAGCCAAGTCATTTGAAACGTCTCACAAACTAATACTTAATAACGTTGAAATTTAACTTTGTCAAACAGTTAAAACTCTCGGTGTCCATTTTCACGAACACATGGCATGGAATTACCATGCAGAACACATTAGTCACAAACTTTGTAAAGTTCTAGGTGTGTTGCGTCGATGCCAGAACATACTACCTGTGAAACAAAAATTATTAGTGTACAATGCTTTTTTTTCTTCACATTTACACTATTGTCATCTGGTCTGGTCTACAGGCTCTAAAGCATCTCTAAAGAAGCTGGTCGTGTTACAAAAAAAGGCCTTTCGGTGCATTGAAGGTGTATCCTATAACGCACACACTGCTTCAATATTTGCAAAATATAGAATTTTAAGAATTGCCTGTTATTACGAATACCAGCTTTTGTCAGCTTTTAAATCAGAAATACGCAGAAGAAGTATCTTTTTACGCACCTTGGCCACCTTGCAACCAAACCCTGCCAGTCGCGTTACTCGGTGTACGGAGACTTGGCACGTACCTTTTCCTCGCACAAACTATGGATTTAAAACACTACGTTACCGCCTTCCAAGTGTGATGAACGAATGGAAACTAACAACTGATAATCTGCGTATATTGTCTAAAACTGAAATGTTAAATCGGATGTGCTCATTGTGTTGTAAATGAATGTTGGGTGATTTCTCTATAGGTTATTCAGTTTTTATTTTTTCATGCATTGCTTTGTTATGAATATTTTTGTGTGTATTTTAGAGTTGTGATTCTATTATTTGCTGTCATGGGCCACATGCGTGTTTCTTTTTGTATTGTCGCTTTCCGCTGCCTGTAACGTTTGTAACTTTTTGTAAATTTGTAGTTTAAATTTTTTTTCTGGGTGAAGGGGACAGTGAAGCTGTGAAATGCAGCTTTTTTCCCTTCGCACCAAACCGCGTAAACAGTGTATTTTTGTGTACTTGTCACGTGGTTAAATAAACTCAAACTCAACTCAAACTTGGCGTAAACAAAAATTAGCATGGGAAGGTAAGATGGTTCAACGAATATGACGCGTGCGTCAAGGCATTGATATTGTCACAGCCCGGTCGCGTACGTCGTCAAACACTTCCCACAAGATAGTGGCATATACCCATGGGCGGTTATGTGCCGCTAGTTGAAAGTATCTATCCAAGAACTACGAGAACACTGTAAAAATTTTAAAGCGTCAGCGTTAAGCAATACGCGACATCGGTAGCTTCGACCCAACGAAGGCTTAGAATAAATATCAGTGATTAGAAAAACCTCACATAGGCAGTGTTGACCCCTGGACGCTTGCAAATAATAAATTTCAGGGTGCCAGCAGGAACCGAACCCAAGCATTTTGCGTGGCAGTCAAGCATTCTACCAAAGAGCTACGCTAGGTCTCGGAACTACTTTTCAATAAAATGCTTATCTTCGTGAACCATCTACAGTGGTTGCAGTGCTGCCTGCCCAATATTATAAACATTACATATGTACTCATTTGATACAGCCGTAATGTCTGGTTACCATCAATTGTAGTTGGATGCCATGCGCTGCAGTTCATTTACGTCGCAGTGTCCAGGACCAGCATCTTCACGAGTATCAGCGCTGCATATCAGCTTCTGGTGTAGCTAATATGCATGTTCCAGTTGACATCGTTGCGTAAGTGTAAACAACTGGTTATATAAACATCTGCAACTCTTTAACATATATCTGGCGTGCAACATTTGTACATATGTTTAGCGTCATTTCATGACGTGTCACTGAATAAAAAAAATTGCAACACGGTTACCTTTCCTTTTCATGCTTTGCATAACGTCGATATTGAGGTACGTGAGATCTGCCAAATTTTCGGCATTGTGGGGAATAGACCAGGACAGGTGGGTCTTTTTTTCGACTGCAATGCTGAAGTTGTTTAAATGCTTGTCTCATTTTTTTATGTTTCAAATTTTCTAGCTGGTTCACATTTTGGGCTTCAATATTATTGAGGAGCTTTTTGTGAACCTGGTGGGTGAATATCCTAAGGTAATTTCCTAGGCTTTGTGAATGAGGATATTAACCGTGTTACACTGACCATTTTTATGTCGACGTTCGGAGTCCCGTTTGTTATGGTGCTTGTAAGTAACGCTTGAATCATCGCTATGCAGTACTCCTCTTCAAGTTTATGACAATTGCTTCCAACTCGATTGATAAGATGCGTTGCTGGTTTAACAGTTCGTGGTAGCTTTTGTAGCTCCTCCCCACAAGTTCCATCTTTTTGAGTAGAAAGGTGACGAAAGCTTACTGTATATACTTTGGGATATCTGTGTCCTCCAAGAGTCACTCAGGAATCTGGAATTCCCCGTGGTAGGCGGCCTCGCATGCAATTCTTTAAAACCAGAAGTTCCATTTTTCTCGTGGCAAGGTATCGTTCAATTATTTTCACCTCTCCTTGCAGCTGATCATGTTGGGTTCCGGTAGATCTCCCTGTGGTCCAGATTGTGAGGTCATCGGCACATATAGCATTCTTTATGCCTTTTACTTGTTTTAGCAGGTTAGGCAGCGAGCTCATGGCTAAGTCGAAGAACATTGTTGATATAACAGAAACTTGTGGTGCCACTTCTGGTGGCTGCGTGAATTTTTAGGAGCGAAGATTTTCCAGTTCCACCATTGCAGTCATGTCAGTGAGGAAATTTCGAACATAGTGATACAGTTGCTCTCCGCAGTTGTAAGCGTTTGGAGAATGAAATATGCTCTCATTGAAGACTTTGTCAAGAACGCCTTTGTCAAAAACATCAAGGGCGAGGATAGCTCACTTGTTGTAGGCGTCTAATTGGTCAATTACTTCTTTTTTACCTTATAGGAGGGTGTCTTGCACAGAAAAACTAGACTTGAGACCAAACATGGTGTTTGAATTGTCCGTTCTGTTCGAAGAACCTGGAGAGGCGACGGAGAATTATGTGCTCAAAAAGTTTTAAAAGTTTTGCCGCACACGAAGTGACAGAGACGGGGTGAAGATTCTGCATACTGAAAGGCTGGTTGGGTTAGGCTCTATAGTTTGAGCATGTTTCCATTCCGATGGAAGTCTCCCTTCAAATCTCGAGATACATTGACACTTTGATCTTAGCCAAAAGGCTGAGAAGTGAACAGATAATCGAGAAGTGAACAAAATGCTTGACCAAGAAGGTTACGAAAAATTTTGTTGATGTGGTCCTAGCCTGGAGCAGTATAGCGAGTACTGTTGCTCAAGGCCAAGCACATATATACTGCATTGTAATGACGGTCTAATTCAAGATTGACGTGACTGGTGTCTGAACAAAATTTTAGGTGCACCGTAGTGCAGCGATCTATTCCGAGAAAGAAATTCTCTTTACCTTCATTATGAATTCATCTTTGTCCTCTGGTAATTACGTATAAGACAATAGACATTATGTCTTGTGGCTCCCCTGTGTGCCTTATTCGCGAAGAGTGTTTCAAGCACTGCCTAAGTAAGTTTGGGGCTCATCACTATATCACATAAGGCACGACTGCCACGAAGCGGTCGCGGAAGGTCACGATATTGTATTTCAGTGGTTGCCGAGTCATTGCGGAATCGTCGGCAATGACCGTGCGGATGAAGCTGCTCAATCGGCTCATGACCAAGACCAGCGCACGCCCATACCACTATCGAGAACGGACGCTGCAAGGCAACTACAATCACTTGCTCGCCGTATATCTCTACTACAATGCAATACGCAGGGTTTCTCCAACACGCACCTGTACTCGATCGACCCAAACTTGCAACTTCGTTTGCCATCTGGGTTCCCACAATGCGCTGAAACTTTACTGTGTCGCATGAGGTTGGGCGTGGCATTTACGAATTCGTACTCTCGTCTCCTTGGAATAGCGAGCACTTCGGCATGCAACATCTGCGCCTGCGAGGAAACGCTTGAGCGCATTCTATGTCATTGCCCAGCATACCAGACTGAACGACGTATTATGGAAGCCAAGCTCTGTCAGCTGGATTCACGGCCGCTTACAGAAGAGAAGATCCTGCGACCTTGGCCGACGGCTTCCCATACGCGCAAAGCCACGAAAGCCCTCTTGCACTTTTTAAGGACCACCAAACTTCACGACCGCTTGTGAAAGAACTGTGCGAGGGCGTGCTGTGTAGTCTTGAGCTGACTATTTATGCTTCTCTTTCTTACTCCTTTTCTTTTCTGTCTCTTTCCGTTCTATTAATCCCCTTTTCCCCCACCCCAAGTGTAGGGTAGCCAACCGAGCCAAGCTTGGTTAACCTCCCTGCCTTTCCTCTCTATTTATCTCTCTCTCTCTCTCTCTTGGGGCTCATCGTCCATTGCACCTAATGGGCCTAGTCCGCTTTTTGTTTAGGGATGCTTTTAATTCTTATATTGAGTTTCAGCTGCATTTCATTGTGTTTCCAGCGTCTGACGAATTCTCTGTGGGCTTCCCACATGTAAAGCAAGTTAGGGTGAACGGCAAGGTTGTCCTATGTGAGCTGGGTCGTTTTTGAGTGCTTTCCTGCCCTGAATAAACTGTCATTTGTACACTTTTCCACGTCTTCTAGCGCAGTGCTTGTAGTATAAGAGCGAAAAGCCTGCCAATCGGCAACTTTTACTGTTCCATTTCATATCCTGGTTTTTCGATGTGGTATGATTGTTGCACTGCGTGTTGAGTCTGCTTGCTATTCTTCGCGCAACAAGCCAATTTATTGCTATTGCATTCATTGCTACGCCTTTGGGGCAAATCTGTTACTTTTTTGTTACGAATTCGAAATCATTTATTATTGTGGCGAGAACGAGTGGCACTAGTTGGCGGAGTTGGAAATGCTCACATTGTTAGCTTTAATACGTTGCGCGCTATCAAAAACAGGATTAGGCTTCTGTTTTAAAATTTTAGTAATATGTCCAGGATTTGATTTTATGTCCCCTCTTATGACCAGGAGGCGTAGAAGATACAATGAATGCTCGGGAACTGCTTCAGGGCATTGAAGCAGGACAAGTAAAGAACCATTAGATTGGAAGCTGCTAGAAAGTGATTTGAAAAAAGGCAACTAACCCGTGAAGTGAGCAGAGAGACCCATCAGATTTTTGTTGTTTATTATAGCGTGCTGTCACTCCCACCGAAGAGATACTACTGTATGCGTGGTAATATTGTTTTAAAAGCTCATGACTTCGTCGTCACGGCTGGACATCGGTGATATACCAGGGGGCGTTCCATTTGTTCGAACAGGTTACCGCAAGTTGTTTTCACCACGAATTTTGTAAGCGAATGGCCAAGCAACTGCAGCAAGACGGCAACTTGGCCAGTTGGTATCGGTTCATACTTCAATGTAGAGGCACCCAACAGAACAGCCATGGACTAATACAAAAAAAATTCAGTGTCATCGCTTGTTTTGCGGGTCGTTTTTTTTCTCCTATTAGTCTGGTTGTTCTGCAGTGCGCTTGTTACACAAATTTAGGAGGGAAAATCGTTTGTTTTAGTAACACTTAAGCACAGGTGCTATAGAACATGTATTAGTGTGTCTGTGACGCGCATCTAAAGCTTAAGGTGTGTAGTAAAAGTATATGATTCATTAAATTAATACTGAAAGAATATTCTCACCTTATTTTTGCACTCATTGTTTTCGATTTAAAGACAATGTAGTGATGATGTCCAAGGACTGTTTGTAAGCGTGAGTAACCTGAATAAGCATTTTGGCGTGCTTTGAAGTCACATAGATGCCGCTTGCCATGCTAACTTGGCCACGCGAATACACGCCTTGGCGGTTCAGAGCGAAATGGTCGTTTGGGTGTGAGAGTATGCGCTGGGAGACACGACGCCTGGGTGTGAAATTGGCGTGCTAAGCCTGGGTGTGATAGTGGTGGTCTATAGGTGGCAGTACAGAATGACGGTCGTTGAGATATCCCCACGTTTGAGGGAGTGTAGGGCAACGCTACCTAGAAGAATAATTCAGGCCCGCACAGTCATTTGTCGTGACCTAGGACGTCACTGAGTTCTAATTAACCCTCGTCTCCTGCCGAGTAGATGATCGCATGCATGCTCCCGCCATTCGCGATATCAGGATTGTTAAGCCTGACAAAAGCCTGTCTTGACGTGTTCGTCTTACTTTTTGGGACTGCATGAAGATGACCACTCTTTTCTTTGCGAAGTGCCGGTTGGTGTTATGATGTGCTTCGGTCACTGAATATACGCGTAGTGTACACTTCCAAGCCTTCCCAGTGGGGCAGTGCTGTGGGCCCAATTGTCGCCCCTATTCACAATGTACCAAAGGTCTCAGTGTTCTCATTCCCCAAGGGTGACCAAGAAGCAAAGTGAGAGCGTGCTTCTCATCGGGATGACGGACATGCACTCCCTGCATGATTCAAAGGTATGTTTTTGATTTTTTCAAAAGCACCATGTCTAGCTAACACGTTTGGTTTTTCTCAAGAATGATTTCGTGTGCCCTACGGACCCGTGAGTGTAAGCCTTGACATTAGAGCCTTTTATCTGAGCGTCGCTGACGCTCACCGTTGCGATAAAGTAGCGTCCCGAGACAGTGTTAGGAACTTCACAGATGTCACATTTTAACCCGAAAGTGTCTTTTTATGGACAAGGAATATTAAGGAGACGCCTTGACGTCATATTCGTGAAGACGCCACATCGCAAACACCCGCGCCGACTTCCAGCTGAAGATCCAATTAAACACTTCCCGATTTCCGCCACGCGGTGGCCTTGAAAGCGCCGCCGGAGGAGAGTCAACTCGCGAATCCTGCTCATTTTACGTGTTTTTAGGAAAGCCGCGCAGTGCCCAGCAGTTATATATACTCGGTGCGCACCTCTTGCACTGCTAAAGGTACCTGGTGTCACTATTTACGTACGTTCGCTTCATTGCTGATCACTAACGCACGGAATTTGCATGCGGAGCTCTCGGCTGTTCGCTGCGTGGGTTTTTACTCGTGTCAACTGAGAACAAACGTGAACTGTTGTTCTTTGTCTTGTAGGCATCGTATCGCCCTTTTAGAAGTTGTGTCGTTCATACGGAAGGGCGATAGATTTTTCCTGTTGTTATCAGACTACATGTGTACTGTATTTATTGTGCGGTGTGCGCTCGCTGCGTGTTAGTTGTGTGCTCACTAGCATTGCAAATTTTACGTGGAACGTCGCGTATACAATACGGTGGTGTCTGCTTTTCGACGTGAGCTTCCGTCAAATTATAGGTAAGCGTTGAATGGTACTGAAGCTACGCAAGCTCTTAAAATCGCGCAGTGGCACACTGACACCATATAAAAGAAAAAGAACCGCTAATCGGCCCGTAGGTCTGGAATTTGAGCTATGAGAATCAAGAACAAAGGTCTAAAGCTGACAGATTGCGTTAGTCAAAGCCGGGTGGGTTTCAATAGGATGCCGCAGGGGCTGAATGTTTTTTATTACGGCATGTGCAGGTTCTTATTGTGCTGTCGTACAAAAACACTCCATGAGGAATTTCAGCACGCAGCACTTGGGCCTGCCACGCTCTAACAATATGGGAAACGTGTGCTCGCAACATTTTACTGCATGTAAAGCACAAAATATGCGTTAACCTTACACCGAGACTCTAAGTCCATGCAGAAGCCAACCAGCCCGGAAAGCATGCAGTGGAGCGTCTGGTGTTTTGTTTGCCTCATGCCGGTTTGTCTGGCCTATTAAATTTGACGCCACTTCCGCCCCACTTTTCGCAACACAATGGGATACTATAGGGCCTACCCTAAGTATTTTCTTCTCTCATGGCACTTCATGGCTGCGTTCACCCCAGCTCCGCTAACGTATTTCCATCATGGATATGACGTTGTTGAGTGTATACAAAGAACTGCAAAGCGAAATTGAAAAGAAAAAGTTTGCTTAACGAGACATCGAATCAGTGAACTTTTCCTCCCTCATCTTGAAATATATGTGCAGGCACTCGGGAACACATCAGAGACGCAGAAGGGCGCAATCTAACTGGCTTGTTTTTCAAAAACGTTTTTCCTATAACGCTCGAAATAGCGCAATCTGGTAAAAAAACAAAAACATTTGAACTGCCCACACGGCACAACGTATGATCACATGCTCTCTAAACAGCAGACAAGAGCTAACTTTTTTTTTTCAAGCAAGGCAACCAATGCATGGCTAACACACTTCAGTTGCAGCTTGTCAATTTGATAGGCTTCCAATATTTTTTTTGAAGTTCGAATTTGATGCCTATATTCTAAGGTAGCATTAAGAAAACAATGCGAACATGCGCACTCATTGCAATGCAGTGCTGAAAGTGTATTAGGACGACCTCTCAGACTCGAGAAATTCTTCTTCAGGTTCGTGCTAATACATCTGCCCGCCTGCCCTACCTACACATCACCACACGTCTGTGGTATACTATATACCACACTATTTGCTACCACACCATGGTGTTCTAGTGGCTGAGGTACTCGGCTGCTGACTTGCAGGTTGCGGGATTGAATCTCGGCTGAGGCGGCTGCATTTTCGACAAAGGCTAAAATGCTGCAGGCTCGTGAGTTCAGATTTGAGTGCACGGTAAAGAACACCAGGTGGTGGCAAAAATTTCTGGAGCTTTCCACCATGGCGTCTCTGATAGTCATATGATTGTTTTGGGATGTGAACCCTAAGTATAAATAATGAACACTATTTGTTCATTAAGAAACTGGAGCTTGCGTTTGATGCTATGTAAAGGGCATGCAGCGGATTGACTGAGTGCGAGAAAAGACGTCAGTGAAGTATGATTGTTTATTTCCGTCTGCTGAGCTGCGGCTGCACGCAAGTGCGGGTCGCCGCCGCGAGAGGGGGAAGAAACTAGAGGAGGAGGAAAGCGTACAAGGGAGGACGTTTTACGCATATACAAAAGCACAATGTAAGAGGTAACACACACAGTATAGTTGAGGGCACATGGCTTATGTTACGTGGGGGTGCTGAGGCGCGTGTTCCGGTGCTTACCACAGCTGCATTCTTTTTGTGCCCTGCTCAATTTGTCACATTTCTGCTTAACTAACGCTCACACTTATACAATTTCACTTTTGGCAGCCTTTTTTACGTCGGAACTTCCAGCTACCTTTTTTGTTTACTTCTCAAGCAAGTTGCTTTGCTGAAAAAAGAAGTTTCGCTCTTTTCTGTTGTTCAGTGAGCATGTATTCATTTGTTTTGCCATGCGTGCAGTTAAAAAAAATGTTTACCAGATTGCGCAAATCTGGGGGTATGGTGAATGTTTTCAAAAAATGAACCAGTTGTTAGATAACGCCAGTTTTTGTGTCTCTTCTGTGTCACCGTGTGCCTGCGCAAGTACTTCAACATGAATATCTGACTACTAGGCCGAATAGGAGTCTTCCTCCTTAGCGCGTGAAGCAAGCCATTAAAACACAACACGAGCATTTCTTAGGTGTTGAACGGCAAGCCTTCATACACATCACGTACCGTTGCCATTTCGCAGTGCTCAGCAACTTCAGCGTGCTTTCGTCATCGGTAGCGAGATAGCGCGAGGCTCGCGCGCTCTCTATAGGCCCACGACCAGCCCATTCCATGAGTTGCAATGCGTGCTCGCTTCCACATGGCGAGGTCAAAGTTCGTGTAGAAACAGCGGTTAAAAAGGGCACGAAGGTCGCTTGAGCCGCTGCCATGGTCACGTTTACAAAAGGAACGTGCTGCTCACACGCGAAGAAGGAATTGTGACAGTTGAGGCTTGTCTACGTGTGTGCTTGTGCGTTGGTTTTGTGCACATTTAGGGGTGAAGCTTCATAGGGTGTGGGTTGTTTCCTCCTCTGTTTGTATGTAGCAGACATGAGCCACCTATAGTTTAAGAATTACTCAATAGGTGGCGTGGTGTGTATGTGCTTTTGGAAATGACATCGCTAGGTGATTTTAGTGGTTTTCGTACAGCTGACGTATAAAATGTATAGATGGCGCTATTATGATGAAAAGTTCACAGCATATCCACGAAGTGAATGATTGATTGATTGATATATGGGGTTTAACGTCCCAAAACCACCGTATGATTATGAGAGACGCCGTAGTGGAGGGCTCCGGAAATTTTGACCACCTGGGGTTCCTTATCGTGCACCCAAACCTGAGCGCACGGGCATAGAACATTTACGCCGCCATCGGTTGATTGATATGTGGGGTTTAACGTCCCAAAACCACCATATGATTATGAGAGACGCCGTAGTGGAGGGCTCCGGAAATTTTGATTACCTGGGGTTCTTTAACGTGCACCCAAATCTGAGTACACGGGCCTACACCATTTCCGCCTCCATCGGAAATGCAGCCGCCGCAGCCGGGATTCGAACCCGCGACCTGCGGGTCAGCAGCCGAGTACCTTAGCCACTAGACCACCGCGGCGGGGCCGAAGTGAATGATGATCAGTGGGGCGAAGCGTCTGTCTTTTCATCCGTTCATAGGAGCAGACAGACAGACAGACAGACAGACAGACAGACAGACAGACAGACAGACAGACAGACAGACAGACAGACAGACAGACAGACAGATAGACAGACAGACAGACAAACAGACGGATGGACGTGTCGTCCAACTCTTCCTAATTCACTCCGCGGATATGCTGTGACTCTTTTCTTTCTGTTTGAGCAGCGCATTTTAAATACCGAGCTGTGATCGTTCTTAGTCGGTGCTCGTCATGTGTCTGCTTATTTCGTGCGTGCTTTTTTGCTTGAGATGTGCGCTGCAAGTTTCCAACTGCTTGCCGTCCCACTACGGTGTCTCTGATAATCACATGGTGGTTAGCCCACATTATAAAGGTTAAATTGAGCTGCATGCCATTCTTTGCATTACCTTGTAATTTCTTGTTGTAGCGTGTATTCCTTCGCCCTTGTGGCAAAACGAAGCTCAATAAACGGCCAACTATATCGCTGTGAAGACGCCTTTTACTTTCGCGTTATACCGTTTCCTGAAGAGAAGGATCAGCCACGTTTTTTGATAAGTGCGTGTGCCGATGCGTGGGCTGAGTGGCTGCAGAACGACGGCGTCACAAAAGTAGACGCATCTTCACGCTCCATCCGAACGGCTTCACAAGCGTAGCGAGAAATGCGTTTTACATTCCGCTGCTCGCACCCCGAACGCATCGAACTGAAGCCATAAAAACTGCAGGGAGGGTGAAAGTTTTGCTATTTGCAAATAGCGACCCGTGCTTATCGTAACAGTTTTAGTTATTCGCTGGAGGAAGGAAGGTTAGGCTAGTTCGTGGCGTCAGGCATCTCTGAAGAAATAGCATAGCTAGTTCTTTTTGAAGCTTTTCCGACAATTTTTTGCGGCGCACCAGTCTTGCCAACACCTCCGCCTATAGTTATTTTGTTGAAGTATCTGCTGGCGCTGTTCAAACCCATTCGGATGCCTGGAGACACCTCAAAGACTGCCCTGATTTCTAACTCACTCATAAAAGGGCACGTGGAGAAAGCTTGTGATAAATAGCTCTCCTAAGTGGTTTCAAGGTGCGTGAGCTTCATTCGAAGCAGGAAAACATAAGGGCGGCTACCAGTACACTAATTCGAGAACCGGCACGGCAGTATAAAAGTGCTCACTGAGCACAGAAAACTGCAGAAGCTTGACAAACGAACGGGAACAGTTTCTGTGCATCATCGGGACAGTCTCTCCCGTGTGCGCGTGCAAGTAAAGAATTCTGCAATGTTCTTACTACTACTACAACTACTACTACTACTACTACTACTACTATATAATATTATTATTAGTGTAAATATAACTATATCTAACTGATAATATAACGTATTTTTATATTATTATTATTATTATTATTATTATTATTATTATTATTATTATTATTATTTTTATTATCTGAATTTATATATCGCTACAAAAGCGTAGTTGTGAGCCGTGCACAGGCTGCGTAAGTTTCGACAACCAGCGGTTGTTCAATGCGAACCTTCAGCTTATCGTCGAATAGCAGAAGGAAAACACGCTGCCTTTTTGAAAGTCGAGGTTCACCGCGATGAAGGCGCCCAAGCCTTTTTTGTGTATAGAAAGTCCATGCACACAGGCCACTAACTTAGTGTTATTTCGCATCATTCCGTCAGCTACAAGACGTCCGTCATGTCACCCTTGGTAACACCACCTTATGGGTCTGTTCAAATAATTTGGCATTAAAGGTTAACTTCCATGTCTTTTCTATTTATTTCTCTCTCTCTCTCTCTCTTGGAATTGAAGAAAAGTAGAGACGGATACACCAGGAGCTAAGTCGCGATGGCTATCCTGATCATTTATTCACTAAAAGTGAAAACTGAATACTACAGTGAAGCGTACAGACCATCGCGACAATCTGCGCATCTGCTGTCATACTTTACGTCAAAGAAATCAGAGAGGCTCTTTCACGCATATTTTACAAATACGACTTGCGCATTGCACACCACCCTACCAGCAAGCTGTGGGACCAGCTTAGTAACGTGAAAGATAGGCGGCCGACTCAGTCATTCACAAGAGTTGTGTACAAGAGGCCGTGTGATAATTGCCGTTAAGTGTACACTGGTGAAACAGGAATGTTCTTCGTACATCTGAAGGAGCACAGACATAACGTCCCTAATAAGTAATAACAGTCTCAGGACAAATGTCATTGATGTATGAGCAAGAGCATAATCGCGACATTACTGTAACAATGCAGCTCTGATCGTGAAGGAAAAGAGCATGTCGTCCCGCCAGCTCCTACATTCTCTAATCATCCAGTAAACGCTAGCTACAATCAATAGGACAACAGGGACTCTGCGTTCTTCATACGCATGCTCGTTGCGTTACGCAGTGGCGTCATAATTGTCCACCACTTCTAGTGTAGCTCAGTGAGCAGGGAAACCGTAAGTGGTTTTGAAACGCCGGACCACCATCGGACTTGTTCAGTAACCGTGTTTCATCTCTTTCAATGTCTGACCAGATGGACCTTCATCGAGCTCTCTACTACTATGTTACGAAATAACAAGGGCCGGTTTTGACGCCGTAGTTGCCTGATGTCGACGAAGCTCGTGTCTGTTAACACTATCACTTGAAATGGCACTTGAAATAACACTCGACCACAGAACGTAGCTATGCCTGGACCACGATGTAATATATATCCTACACCGTGGCCTCGGGCATTGTATCATGAGATAAGGCGAATGATAGCTTAGAGTTCAATAAAAGTGCTCCTTTTTTTGTTTACTCATCCATTTTATTCGGTTCCTTATGAATTGCTCCTCCAAACACTCGCTTGTTCGTGTTAGCAGTAGTTAATATACAAAGCAGATAGATATGAGCACTCAGAGTAAGCACGCTACGAATCCACGGACATGATGTATATACGCACGAACATACATACACGCACGTTACGCACGCTCTACACAAGTGGGGGGGGGGGGTCTAACAGTAGGGTAATTAGAGAATAGGTATCACTACGACTTACACACATAAAAGAACAAGCATATTCGAAAGAGAGTCCTATAAGTAACGCAACATATTTTCTAAAACACTTACTTATATAAACGAAACTATATACTCCGCGCTTAGGGGAGCCTGAATATCGATAAGAATGCATGTAAGCTAAATTATGGCGCACTCACCAAGGATAAAAGCCTATCGAAGCGAGGGAGCGACTTGATTTAAACAAACTAAGAGTTCGCCACCTTTTTTCCAAGTCTTTAATTTGCGCTGTTCTCCGTGATGCGTCGTCTGCGTTCATCAGGAAGTCATAGAACGATACGTTGGCATCTTTCCACCATGGTGCCACGCATTGCGGTACAATGCAATGCTCTCTGGAGATTGTTTTCTTCATTTTCGAGCTCACGCATGGGGCATAGTGAAACAAAATAAACTATGGAACTGCTTCTCAGTGCCTGCAGCGTGGTATTCTTTCGAGGTTGACCCTGTTAGCGCCGTTATCAGGTACACCCGCTAGGTGGCAAGTGCTCAGTGGGAGTCATGAACAGAATCAGTGAGAGGGTGGCAAAGTATCATAACTAAGTTAAACAAAACATACAAGTTGGTGGTATTACAGGCCTACGTGCCTACGCCAAGCTATAATGACCATTTGGTTGAATGCTTCTATGATAACGTAGCGTGAGCCATTAATAAAGACACAGTACATTATTCGACATTAATGCCAAAGTAGGCAAGAAACAGGCCGGCGATTATGTAGTGGGGTAATATTGCATTGGCTATAGAAATGCCAGAAGGTAGTTATTAGTAGAGTTCGCAGAACGTTATTATTTATGAATCTTAAATATCTTCTTCGAAAAATGAGCTAATCGTAAATAGGCATGGTGAAGTCTTTACGGCGAAACTAAAAATGTAATATACTTCATTTTGTATGCACACAGAGGCATTGTACAAGTGGTAGAAGTAGTTGAAAAGCTCCGAGGTAGTGACAATATAATTCTAAGAGCTCGTATTCGCCTAGATTCAAAGAAGCAATGGTATAAACTTATACGCAAGAGGCCACTTATGGAGCTACTGGTGAGAAACTAAGTACAAAACTTCAGAGTTTTGCTTCAGAATAGATTCGAGGCTCTAAACGAGATAACCGGCATTAAAGTTCACACAATGACCGATAATCGTATTAGTGTGATCAAAGAGTGTTCAACAGAAGTCTAAGCTACAGTGATTAGGCAGCACACTGGCAACTATCTCAGGAGACGAAAAATCTCATTAAGAGACGACGCACCATAAAAGCCTCAAATGCAACTGACGAAATAGAGCTAGTGGAGCTTACGAATGTAATTTCGGCATTAAATTGTATAACATAGAGAGAATGAAGCAGGCTTTAAAAACGGTGGAAGCCTAAAAGCTACGAAGGCAAACTTGTGGCAAAATTCGATGTATGAATTAAGGGACTAGGAAAGCAGTGTCAGAACAAATACAGTTAGGATAGTTGAGGTGGCGAAGAAGAGCTGAACACAAGCCGAAGCAATCAGTATGGCATCGTAAGTAGCAATATTAGCCAAGAGAAATTCAGCATCCTACCACTAGCGAAAGGGGAAGTAACGCCCAAAAGAATTGCAAAGAGACAAAGCTGCAGGTGGAAATAAAGTAACAACAGACCTGCCGAGAGATAGCAGAGAAAGTGTGTTAGAAATACTGGCCACCTTATATACGAAGTGCCTTTTGGCGGGATGGGTACCAGAATCTTGGAAGAATGCCAACATGGTATTATTCCATAAGAAAGGAGACGTCACTGACTCTAAAAATTACAAGCCGATCAGCCTACAATCTGTTATATGCACTTTCTATAAAAAATAATAGATAATAGAATTAAGGTGACATTAGACTTCAATAGAGCTAAAGAACAAGTAGGATCTGCACAATAGACCATATTCATTCTGTCAACCAAGTAATAGAGTAATGGGAGAATACAACCAACCCCTATATATATCCTTCATTGGTTGGAGATGGCGTTTTACTCAGTCGACATATCAGCAGTAATGCAGACACTGTAAAAGTTGGGCAATGACAAACCCTACATAAACATACTGGAAGAAATCTACAGTGGATCCACAGCCGCAATAGTTTTCCATAAAGAAAGTGACAGAGTCCCAATAAAGAAAGGTGTAGGAAAAGGAGACACTATCTCTTCCGTGCTCTTCACCGCGTGTTTTGAGGATGTTTTCAGGGCCCTAGATGAGGGAATGTTAGCGATAAGAGTTGATAAAGAGAATTTCAGTTAACTGCATTTCGCCGATGGCATTGCCTGCATGAGTGACTCAAGAGGCGCATTACAGCCTATGATTGGCGAACTGGACACGTAAACCAGAAAAGTCGGTCTGAAGGTTAGTATGGCCAAAACTAAATGTTGTACGACAGTGTTGGCAAAAAACAGTACTTTTCAATAGGTGGAAAGACGCTGGAAGCTGTAAAGAAATATGTCTACTTGGAACAAGTAGTACTGCTAAGTCGCGCCAAGGGAGTGAAAGAACTAGAAAAATAAGAATGAGGTGGATCACATTCGGCAAGCATTCTTAAATGATTAATGGTAATCTGCAACTAACACTGGATAGAAAGGTATATTCTATTTGCACCTTGCCAATAATTTTTTACAGAGACGAAACCTGTAGGCTTACAAAGAGCGTTTGGCTTAAATTGAGGACGATGCAGCAAGCGATGGAAAGGACAATGATTGGTTTTAACGTTAAGAGACAAGAAGAGAGCACAGTAGGTGAGGGAACAAACCGGGTTCAGGATATCATAGTTGAAATCAAGAAGAAGAAATGGACGTGGCCCGGGAACCTTGTGCGTAACCAGAAAAGCCACTGATCATTAAGGCATCTGACTGAATTCCCAGAGAAGGCAAACGCACGAAGGGTAGGTGGGCCGATGAAATTAAAAAGTTCACCGGTGTAACGTGGCAGCAGAAAGCACAAGATGGGGTTGATTGGCGGATACTGTGAAAGGACCTTATATAGCAGTGGACGCAGTCAGGCTGCCGCTGATGATGATGATCATGAAATGAACAAATTTCATTTGATGCAAATTAGGTCTGTGTGGGAGAGCCTACTCTCATTACTAAATTGTAAGCGTCTATAAAAAAGGCCAGTCTTCGAGCTTTCACTACGACTGTGCAGGGGCATTTCACAGGCCTGCCGTTTTTTTGTTTGTGTTCGTAAGCATTTTTTGCAGTGATGAAGTAATATTTATGGCCACACTTTCGTTACAGCTGCGTGGTTCCGCTATGTGATGAATATTGCAAGCTAAGAAAAAATATGACTCATTTTCTTACATTTGACTCTATCGAATATCTGTGAAAGCAGGTGGCAGGGCTTGTTTGTACCAGCGCTTCATTTTCTCCACGTTTAAATGACATGAGAGGAGAAGAAGCTTCTGGATCTAATTTACGTAAAAGGATCTTTTATAGTGTCTTCCTTGAACACATTAGCAAACCCCATGTGATCTTAACAAAAAGGTTGCCCTTCACAGAGGCATGATTCATGATTGGTGCATTGAAATCGCAGAACAACGTCATTAATGTCTGGTCTACATGTTGGCTTTGGCAGACATGCGAATTTATTGCATAAATATAAAACAATAATTTATTTGACCTCCACTCATTACTGCACCAAGGTGAAGTCATTTCTTCTGGGCGTCCTGATGTGTTGAATGTAATGCGATGCGTCGGTAATGTCCGAGTTGATTTCCTGCGTAAAATGAAAACAAAAAGCATCAAAAACAAAGATCAGAGAAATACACACCGCTTACGATAGCCAACAACCTCAATACTAGGCAACGAAATCAGTAATCAAAGAACAAATGCTGCATCATACACACAGAAGAACCGGGTAAATTATGTTCCTCCACTGAGCTCAGCAATATTCGAGTGTTAATAGCACAAAAGGAACAAAACAGGGCGGAGATACCCTACAATAAAGTTCACTACATTAGGGAAAACTCATGACGAATACTTGCATTTCTTGTGAGTAAGAGCAGTGTAGTGCTTGGGGGTGCCGAGGCCATACGCGTAGTTCAGGCCATAGCCAATGAGACCGTGACCGTAGCTGTAGTGCCCGGTACCGTATCCGAGTTTGCCAACTCCATAATTGTAATAGGAAGGCACAGCGCTGTAAGACGTGGAGGCTGGGGTAGCGTACGAGGTGAATGCTGGCGCAGCATGAGAAATGCTGGCCACAGCTGGGGCAGCAGCGTAAGTAGCGACTGGGGCTGCCGAGTAGGTGGCGACGTTGGCTACAGCTGGGGCGGCAGCGTACGTTGCGACTGGTGCCCGTGCGTACGTGGCAACCTTGTTCACGGCCGGGGCAGCAGCGTAAGTGGCAACTGGGGCTCGAGCAAAAGTGGCAACCCTGGTCACAGAAGATGGAGCAGCATATGTGGCCACTGGAGCAGCAGCGTAAGTGGCCACTGGGGCACGCGCATAAGTTGGAACGTTGGTCACGGATTGCCCAGCGGCGTATGTGGTCAATGGAGCCTGAGCATAGGCAGCAACGGGGGCACGAGCATAGGAGGTAACTGGGGCACGAGCATAGGTTGCAACCGGAGCCCGAGCGTAGGTGGCAACTGGGGCCCGAGCGTAGGTAGCAACTGGGGCAGCAGCGTAAGTAGGAACCCTGGTAACTGTTGGAGTAGCAGCGTAGGTAGTGACTGGAGCCGGAGCGTATGTGGCGACCCTGGCGACAGCAGGGGCAGCGGCATAGGTGGCTACTGGAGCAGCTGCGTAAGTGGCAACCGCTGGGGCAGCGTGGTAGGCGGACACGGTGCGGCTGACAGCTGGTGCATAACTATACCCGGAGCCCAGGCCGTAGCCGGTCACACCAGAGTATCCAATGCCATGGGACAGGCCGTAGCTGGAAAGGCCGCTACCGAGACCATAACTGAGGCCGTGGCCAAGTCCATAGCCGCTACCAATGTAGCCAGCGATGGCAGTGGTGGAGAGGGCGAGGAGAATGCAGACACGAAACTGCAACAACACGTTAAAAGACAATTTCGGGCACTGTTAACACACAATAAAAATTCAATCTTTCTTTATTTTACATAGAATGCGTAATGATGTAACGAATGCTGGAAATACCTCAGCCAAAATGTTGTACTTATCCCGATCTATTTTTTTTTCTTAGAACGAAACGCAATGTAAGACATTCAGATGCAACCTCGTGTTCTATATTTCTAACTATAGGTATCTCTTCATAGCTCGGTGTCCCATATTTGGCACATACCATGTAGGATGTTTTTTTGCGCATGTGGGCTGCCCCCCTTAAAAATGTAATACCATCGAAGTAATTCTTATAGTTTTGCGCATATAAGATGGGAAAGTAATTCCATATCTCTTGGTTGATAAGCAAAACAGAGTCAAGTGCAAATCAGAATGCGGTGTGCAACTCGAAAGGGCAAACACGGGAAATTGGTATTTTTTTTTCTTTGAGCGGTCTCACCTCACCAACATATAAAAATTATTTTGGTATAATTTATGGTCTCATAATTTCAAGCTCATTATTAGTCCTCTGAAGTTCCTCCGCAACTACACCCAAGAACCCGATACCAGTGCGTGCCCGATCTGGCAAAATATGAACTTGAATGACCAAATTTGTATTGTCGTGCCACCTGTCCAGTAAAACGCAATACAAATATATGTAATGCATAGCCTTTGAGCTTCGGTTATTCAATTTTCAGTGAAACCGCAGCTGAGCGCTGGAAACTTGCATTTGCCATGTTGCAGATAGTAAAGGAGTGCACGGGAAGGGATATAGGTGTTATGGGGTGAAGGTGTAGCACGGCAGCGCAACGAATGCGTCCATGTCATCACAGGTCACTCTTTCACAAGGTGGAATTTTGTCACTCGGTAGGGTGAGAGCTGATCCTCTACCATACTGCCGCCTGAAGGGCGAAAAGTAACTGAAATGTAGATGATGTGGTGCGCCACAGGCTCTAAAACCATGATAGATGGTATGGAGTTATCGTGTGTTCGTTGATACGATATCCGCGCCGTATCACTCCTGTAGAGCTTTGTGAGGAGGAATCCAGCCCAAAAGACAAAGCGCTGGTTTACCTTAGTGAAGAAGTTTCGTTAGAATATTAGCCCCAGTGAAGTAAAGGTCTGCAACAGACACATGGGTGAAGACGACCTGCAGGGCTCACTGCTTGGACTTTACCTGAAGCATATTAGGTCGAAGAACTGGCACTTTCAGATTTTGACGTATATGTTAGACTAATCGGTAGTAGCAGCATGGCTACAGTACGGAAGGGTTCAGGAGATCTTGGGAAGAAATAAGTGCTACCGGGGGCTCAACTCAAAACTTAAATTGCAAATTGTCGTACCTCTCACAACATGCACCTACCCAAAAAAAGGGACCAGGAAGGTGAAGACATAGAATTCCAGGTTCAAGCCAAAAAAGAAGGTGACCGCCAGCACCTATGCACTCCCCCCCCCCCCCCCCCCCTAAAGACGTCCGATCTGACCAAGTTAGCCACTGGCCAGAATTTTGCGAGAAGAGACAAACATTAAACGGCCACCTTGAACAAAGATGTCGTGAGTGAGATGCAGGAGGCGCAGCAACTATCTGTGACTGAATGCAGCAAACAAATGTTTCATTTCATTCCACACATCACGCTAAAAAAATCCCCTTAAACGATGCTTTGTTTTTCGTGCATGGCAGCAAGACGGCTCTGCCATCTTCGTGGCGTGCCGAATTTGGCACAAAGCTGTATCTTATTAATACAGCCATGAAAACTCGGAGCCATTTTGTACACGTTTAGGTTCATTGAATCAATAAGAAAAGCTGCAAAAATATTTTTTAAATTGGCGTTTGCATAATTCATGCAATACAAGGTTAAATGATTGCAGGTAATAGATATTGTTTTTCTCGCAAACACATCTTTTTGTACCTTCAGCAGAAAACTCGATAGCTAAGGGCTGTTATTAAGGTTGCTCTGATCACTGACAGAAATATGCATACTAGGCCATTAGCTTGAAACTGGAAATACAGAGGGCGCACTGAAGAGGGAGGGACCTAAAGTATTCCATTGACATTAGTGTTTGCCAGACTATAACTTTCAGGAATAGCTGAAATTGTTTTCTGAGCGCATGCAGACTTGATGTTTCCTACCATTTTTTACCATGCCAAACAGTGCAGGTATTAAGTACATAATTTTCATGTATTGACGGAGAGCGTGCTCCGCCATGATGTCTATTGGCTAAGACACTCATCTGCTGACTCCCAGGCGACGAGATCTAAACCTGGCTGTGGCGGCTGCATTTTCGATGGAGGTGAAATCGCTGTAGCCTGTGTGCTCAGATTTGGACGCACGTTAAAGAAGCCCAGGTGGTCTAAACTTTCGGAACCGTTCACTACGGTGTCTCTCATATTCATATAAGCAGTTTGGGGAAGTTGAACTTCACATATAATGCCATCAATGACCAAGAGCGAAACAAAACTTCCTTATACACCCCCCCCCCCAAAAAAAAAAAAAGTGCCGTGTCCAGATAGAGCCCATGGTTTAATTGCGCCCGACCTGAAAAACTGGATACCGATATAAAATACACGCCGCGAAAAAAAGCTTCTTGAGAAGTGCTTGATACTTGTAATATTTTTGAGCATGTGAGTAAATTTCAATAGTCATATTGGGCACATGAGGATGGGGACTGAAAAAAACGGAAGTGCTCCTAATGCAAGCGATCATGTAGGATATAGTGACGAATTAAAAAATCCAGTGTTTTATGAAGAATTGGCTGATCAGCCACATTAAGCGTACTTATAGCGCATGCTTTCATAACAGCGTCTTTGAAATACCAGTATTATTCCCTACATTGATTAATAGTGTTTACCACACAGGCATCTTACGAAGTTACTGCAAAGTTCGGAGCATGTCGTAGATCTCACCATGGCTGCTGTGTGGCGATGATGGAGGTGAAGGTGATTCCAGTATATTATGGGCGCTGCACTTTCTTTTATACGCTATGGAAACTCGAAAGCAGGCGTGTTATTATGTGGACCTTTCGTGTGAGCCTCTCCCAAATTAACCGGCTGAAAAGCTATTGCGCGGAAACAGCCCAATGTTGCGCAACTATGCTGTCGTCTTTCCACGCCCGTAACAAGAAGAGATGTCGCGTTGCTTTCTTCCTCGCCCTGCCAGGGCCTGTCATGCCTGCTTTGTCGAGGATTGCTATTACGTGGAATGATTCCCAGTGTGCTTTCGACACTTATCAAATGATAGGCGGCTTCCTGGGCTTTGCAGTGGATCTCAATAATTCATTTGAGAAGGGTGTTAAGCTGTCCGGCATCACAAATGAACATTTGTGGTAGTGGGCTCAAAGCAATTAGTCTATTACCTCGCTGGAAAAATTTATGCCTAGACAGCACGTAGTCACAGACGGCGGAGATTATTCCGTATATGCTGACATTGAAATCACCAGCAAGCGCGAATCTTCCCGTCAACGAACGACATTTTAGTTAAGATTTTTTATGGAAATGCTTATGGTCATAGTTATTACGGGGAATGTGCACATGGGTGAAATGATCTTGGCCTTTTCCATGTCTATTTTTGATGTCCTAGATTAGTAGTGACGATAAAACACCTGTGGTGCATATTCACATGCTGTGGCTGAGGTATGTGGGTGCTAGTTAGAAACAGAATTTCATGACGTCCACGACAAGAGCCACATGTTAGTTAAATTGGTCTCCGCAATTTTGTGTTTCTACACACAAGCACAGATGTAGTACTGAATGAAGCCAACTGACCGGAGCTTCCATGCTAGTCTGGGGAAGATGGCTAGGTGAATGAATAGTAGATTGACTATTAGTCCATAGAAAAATTGTTCAAACAATTAACAATTTCTACCGAAGGAGTAAAGTTCCCTCTCCCAGGAACGATTGCTCAGAATCAACAGTTAATCCGAAAAAGGACTAACCAGCCAATCCCTTCAGTTCCTTTTTCATATATATATATATATATATATATATATATATATATAGGAAAAAGGAACTGAAGGGATTGGCTGGTTAGTCCTTTTTCGGATTAACTGTTGATTCTGAGCAATCGTTCTGAGCAATATATATATATATATATATATATATATATATATATATATATATATATATATATATATATATATATATATATATATATATATATTAACAGATAGAGATAGATGCAAGGTTCATTTGGTTGCCCAGAAAATGATTCCCTATGACAGCTTGATTGCTAGTTAGAGCATGTTGTAAACGCGTATGTGTGTAAGAAAGGTATATGTGCTGTACCCGGATCAACTATGAAATAATTCAGTTTTAATAAGAATAGTTTCTTTGACCAGAGTTTATGAAAAGAAAATGTTTCGGCTTGTCGCTGCTGATTTGTCTGTTCGGCTTAACAACAATATTGTGTAATAAGGATAGCATTCTTTTTCAATTTATGCTTTTCATTATGTATTTGATTAAGGTATGTTTTTTCCTCGCTTCAGGAGAAGTTACGTCATTAGAATAGTGTAATGTCGAATTAACGTTGTCTTTGCATATTTTGATGTATGTTTTCTCACATAAGTTGTCACGGCTGATCGATTGAACTAATATAAATAGAGAGATTGTGGCAAAATTGTAAGCATTTCCACTTCCACGCTACAAAATATCGGATCTGCAGGATTTGAAATTCCCGAGCGAATGTGTCCGAACATGCCCGGGCAACGCGTTTCACTCGCTTCATGCTCATACAAGTCACGTTGCTTCTCCGATGCTCATTGGCAACCTTTGACAACCCCTTTCCCATTAGCTTGCTTGCGTCTGGTGCTCACGTTGTGGAGAGATGCTCGCACGCCTGCAGCAAAGATGTAATGCGCTTTGTCGTTGCGGGCGACCTTTCATTCACGCTTCGGCGGTTACCCCTTTGCTTGGTAACTGTGGCGCCTTAGACTAGTGTACTCTATCGGTCTTGCTAAGTTTCCTTGTTCGCCCGCAAGCCCATGATAGTCACAATCTGCTGAATCTTGTGTTAATTAAGCCGTGTTTTTGACGACGTATACCTCGTGTGACATCTCTGCGCTGTATCAGAGAATCGACGAACCCGGTAGTAGCGTGTTTGTGCGTGACGACACTGGGAAACATCACGTCTCTCCTCCGTCGTTCCTTAAGGTTAGTTGCTTGAGCGAACCTATCTGCACAAGTTCAGCAGTTAACTTGACAATTATCGCTCAAAGCACATCCGAAAACACTGTATAAGAAACGTATACAAATTCACACAGTTCTTACCATTTTCACAATTCTTGAACTTACCAGTTTCGCAACTTTTTGTGAAAGCATGCGTTTGAACCCACATTTTCAAATTCACAGGAGATTAGCCCAAATAGCACAGCTCCTTAGGCGAGAGAGGCGATTGAGGGTTTCTTCCCATGGTTCATGGCATTGTCACTGAGAAAAGGGAATGTTGTGGTTTTAGGCGGCCCTTGTACAGCTCTGGAAAGTGACATGTATTTTCTCATTCCAGCATCAGATGATTGAAACGTGAACGCGGCACAGGCCTTCACTACATTTTGAACAGTGTGATGTTGCAGAGTCGCTTATAAAACGTGATTGTCGTGAATTTGTGTTCCTAATTCTGGAATTAGGAAGTATATTTTGTTATGAGCTTTATTTTGGGCATGCTTTCGCTTCCTGCGTTTCCTTATTTTTGCCATTGCCCACGGAATGTTTCGCATATGTGGCCTCATGTTTCCTTACGGTGATATATTTTCACATCACCTTTTCATTACCTTTTTTTCTTCTTCCACGCAATTTCCGTGTCCTGGCCCTTCAAATTTTCTTTTTTCTCTCTTTTTTATTTTCCTAGCAGTAAAACTTCTTTATAGTAAACCTCTAGCTTTACTTGGCTCTTGGAAAATCTCAGAGGCTCGGAGCAGCAAAATGAGATTTTCCAACACCCGTGTTTTTGTAAACACACATCTTGACCTTTGGTGCGTGTTTATCATTGTGTCGCATGGAAAAAGTGACAATTATACCTGCAAGAGGACTGCTGGCTTGTCGATGCGCCAAATCTACACGCTTCACAGCGTGAACTAACAGTTACGTGTTGGTATGTGTCGTTTATACATATTTGAACTGATCTACCACGAAGTCATAGAAGTGCGCAAGGGAGGTGGGGAGGCGGTGAGCGGGAGGGCGCAAGGCGAGCCCCATATATTGTAATTACAATGAGAGAAGGGGGTGCCGCGACAAACCTTTCACTCTCCTGGAGGGGAAGTTGGAACCACTCAATCGCAAGCTTATGCACGATGCAATAGTATAGTAATGATGAGATGAAATCTCCTTCAACTTTCGCCAACATCTTTGCCATTGCCACCTCTATAGTTGAGAGATGAATGCCTGTTACTATTGATGAGTATCACTCTTCTAAATGTATTCTTTTCATATTGATTAGGTATTTCCCTATTTAGTTCGTATAGAACAGGCTGAGCACGAGGCTATTTGCTGCATTATAAGATAATAGATTACAGATGTGATCCTCCGCAATAAAATGGTGCTTAACAAAACGATCATTACACATAAAGTTCACGCAGGAGAAAGAAACCGTCTTTGGAATATCCGTTTTCGTATGAGAGAAAAAGCCCCAGCTGCATTCAAATGAGAAGTGACCTAATGGTTTCAAAAAACACTTAAAGTGAGATAGCCGGCCAATCTCTCGCAATCTTTATCGATGGGGCAATTTTCACGAGCAATAAACAGCACCACCGTACCATCATAGCACGCCCCTTCAACAATAAAACTGGGCGGGAGCGTCGTACATAGAATTTCGATTAGTCCACGCGGGCCCAAACACTCCGAATTGAACCTAGTTTAAAGTATCTCATCAATGACACGTTAGAAAATATGCGTTGCTGTAACCGAAAGTTAGGGCACGTGTTGGCCTGTCGCGAACCAGTTCATGCTTTCGCAGGTTTTCAACCTGCCTTTCAACGTTTCGGTAGACAGGCCGAAAAGATGAAATTTATCAACATAGCATTATTAGTGAACGTCCTCATTCGAGTTCACATATGTGCTTGTTTTTATAACCTAAGGCATGCACGAGACCTATTCTTCATATGAACATATGCCTAATGGTTGTGCCGTAATTATTTATGGTCAATTAATTTTGCAGGACCGAAATTCATGGCAACTTTTATTTGCACTTTGGCAAGAAAAGCCGGAAATTCCGGCTGATTGCACGTTGTTATGGGTCGGAAGGAAGTTGCTGATGACATCCCATCGCTGCCACCAGTTGTTGCGAATGGGGGTCTACCCGGTCTCTTGTGGTAGCGTGGTGTAACCGGGTGGAGGAAACGAACGCTGACAAGAAGAGGACACGAAAAGAAACAGGTTTATGACACTATTCACACTTATTTACAGCAAAGAAAGGTTAGTGGTTTCACAAACCAGGAGCGTGGTGGTTGAAACGTTACATGGTTCAGAGTGACGTCCATCCAGCACTCTGTGGCGTCGTTTTAAGCCCTGTCGGACTCCTCCTCTTTGAGTGGAACACCAATCACACACACACGACACATGAGGGGGACGAGCATGCACGGTCCACGTGAACGTCCAATATTTAGTCGTGAACACTGCACCGCAAGTTAGCGCCAGCGGCGCTCTTCCTCGTCGTGTGTGTGCCGCTTGTCGAGAGGTCCCAAGCTCCTGACAGCATACATCAAAGGGTCCGTCGATTTGTTCGCTCCATTAGCGCAGCAATTTGCGGCGGCCGCCAGGGTCTCTTCCAAGGAAGATGCTGTGTTTGTTGTCCTCACTCGAACGTTCACGCCGTCGTGGCGACACGACGTCTCATCCTCCGGCTAGCAGGGACAATGCCTGGCGGACATAGGCAGCCGGCTGGTCGTCTACTTGATTGAGGATTAAAAGAGCGCCGCTTCCCCGTCAGCTCTGGCACCGGTCACAACGGCTTCCCCCCTCGCCAGATGCGCCGCCGAGGTCATCAGGCACCACTGCTGCTCGAAGGGACGACGAGAGGGTCCGCAGTTGAAAGTCGGGAACTCGCCTTTGCTTGCCGCATGGTCTGGGTAATTGCCGAAATCTTCGACAGCGTCTGCCAGACTGGTCGCCGAAGGGGTTGAGAGCCCCCCTAGTAGACAGGCTTACGCACAACGGCGTCTGCCCAGACGAATCGCCGGACCAAACGTAACAACGTACGCACAATATGAAACACCCAAGGACAATTTGTCAGGACGCCTTGGATGTCTTAGGCATATGTGGGGCCAATGAAGGACCCCAAGTAGTCATAACTATTTTAGAATGTCTTTCTGTGGTGTGCCTCTATCATATAGGGTTCTTTGAACACATAAAACTCCAGAATATAATCTTTCTGTTTTTGTAATGTAGCAGGAATGCCTTGATTCAACAGCGCAGGAGCAGAGACTTACCAGTCTACGACAAATAGAGGCACAGTAAAGGGCATATGAAGGTGAGGGCTACGAGTGGTGTGATGACTAATGTAGCTTATGGCGCGGGAAAATCATGAGAGAAGGAAAGGCGTCATAAAATACCTTAAGAATGAACCTACTCACCCAATAAGTCACTCTGTGCGATGAATACTTGGTTAAAGAGTCCGCTTCCAACGTGGGAGGTACGTGGTTCAATTACCAGTGTCGCCCGGGAACCCAACCGTTGTTTTTTTTTCAATAGCTATAGGAGTACACCGACCTCACGCTCGGTGGTTTCTCGGTGCTCCTCTTGAAAGGTAGCCACATAAGGTTCTGTGAAGACCCTTGGGTGTACATCGATCCACCTTAGACTCAGTGAAATAGATGGAGCATTGGCCGCTTTTTTGGGAGGGAGACAATTGCTGCCGCCAGGCACCTACTGGCTGAAAACCTACGGAGTGAATGATAATCAGTGCGCCGAAGGGTCCATCTGTCTATCCGTTGACGTGTTCGTCAGTATGTGCATACGTTCATGCATCCTATCGCGTTCGAGAGTGCAGACGGCGTGCGGGTAACACCGACGAGACGCGAGCCAAGGAAGCCGAGCGCAAATGTCTGCAACACGCCCACCGCTCCGCTTCGTTGATGCCCTATCAATGATCTTCCACGTGCGGTGACGGTCCAGGAGACTGAGAGAGGCCCTCGTTCTCCGCGTACTCAGGCACAGCCCGTAACTGCAGCTAATCAGAGAGTAACATTGCAGCGTCATCTAGAATATCATCACTCAACTGCAGTTTGTATGTACTGTTATGAGACAGCGCCGTTTATTATACTATTCGGGAAATACTGCCTTCTTTTCTTTGTCCTCATTTCTTCACTTGGTTACGCAAGACGCATGACAAGGTTATACTAAAAAGAGCTTCGCCCCTGATATGTACAAGCGCGCTTTTGTCCTGGTGCTCGGCAGAACGAAGATCATAGTCACTTCAGAGGGCACCCGCGCTGTGGTAAATTGGTGGCATGGGACCACCAGACTTGAAAGTAGGGTTATACTTTTTTTTCTTATAAGTGATTGACCTTCTCGAGCTCATTATGGTAGAAGCGAGGAAATATACACTACAGCTGCATCTCATTTATTTTTTAGCTGTTACTTTCAGAACAGACGAAGTTCATATGTTTCAAATATGTTTACAGAACTGCACCCTGTAGCTTAAAAATATGTTATGTTCAATGCTTAGTGTCGTTTCCACATGCCTCATTAAATTATTTGTATTTAAAAATTTAGCTGGCTTGAACAGTAAATGCTGGAAATGTAATGCAGTGCAGCGGTAGACCTTCACTGTGTGGTAGAGGTTAATGGAAACATGTAACCAGGTTCAAAGAGTTGTTAACACGGAGCCATCATTAAACTTGCAACAAATAGGTTTATTTCTTCCGAAGCACCACAACTCCAAGAGAAACATCCAGTCGATGACTTGCATCCTTGTGAACGTCCTTGTAAGTAAGGAAAAGCGTTCCTGAAAAGTTTATAGAAGATAATTGAGAGACAATCTAAAACACATTCATTATTTTTAAGAGCACCATGTTTTCTCGTGGGCGTTCTTTATGATTAAACAAAGCAATAAATATTTACCGTTTTGTGGTTTTGAAAGAGAGAAATAAAATTTTCTTCGTGCGTAATTCTAGGTCTAGTACAGCATAAACGGTAAAATATTGTTTACAAAAAAGGTGCCTCAAAGCAATTTTAATGAGTTGAACTCTCTTATTGGATGCACTGTGTTCTAAATTTATACCTGTTTTATCATAAAACGCCGTTTAACTCAACATCTTCTCAAGCGGTACTGGTCGAAATGTTCTTTGAAAATATATTACTAGGTTTTTATTGAGGACACGACGAATGATTCACCAGAATGTCTGATAACGTGTTTGTGTGGACCGATGAAGCACGTATTGCTTGGACTTCGAATCAGGTATGTATTAAAATGTTTTTAGGCCTACGCAGGAGTGTTTGCTTATTGGTGAAGTACTGTTAAAAACAGACTGGTCTTCATCAAATAAAGTATGCCAGCTTACTCATTTGTCCATACAAATAAACTGATCTCTAAATCTACAATATATAGATAATATTTGCACGAGACAAGTTGTAGTAATCAGTGTAATGAAAACGGCCCAATATAAGCCTTACTGAACTCCTCATTATGGTATTGTTTATGGAATGTGAATGAAATACGTGATGCTTACATTTCTTCTTGTGAAGGAGCGTGCTGTAGTGGTAGGGGGAGCCGAGCCCGTAGCCGTAGTTGAGACCGTAGCTGAGGAGGCCATGGCCATATCCATAGTTGCCAACGCCGTAACCAAGAGAGCCGACACCATATCCGTAGGCTGGGGCAGCATGAGCGACTCCATATGAAGCCACAGCTGGAGCAGCATGGGCCACGCTATAGGACGCTACTGCTGGCACGGCGTGGTGGACGGCCGTGGTGGCAACGGCTGGAGCAGCGTAGGCGACAGCAGGGGCAGCATGGACAGCGTGGACAGCAGGCGCGGCGTAAGCAACCCTGGCGACAGCTGGGGCGGCGTGAACAGCGGCCACTGCGGGAGCAGCGTAGGAGACCCTGGTAGCGTAGGAAACGGCTGGGGCAGCGTGGACTGCGTGGACCGCGGGAGCAGCGTAGGCCACCCTAGCCACAGCTGGGGCAGCGTGGACAGCGGTCACAGCTGGAGCGGCGTAGGCGACTCTGGCGACTGCTGGCGCAGCGTAAGAAACGGCTGGCGCAGCATAGGAAACCGCTGGGGCAGCATAGGAAACGGCTGGGGCAGCGTGGACGGCGGTGACAGCGGGAGCAGCGTAGGCAACCCTAGCAACGGCCGGGGCAGCGTGAACAGCATGGACAGCGGTGACAGCGGGAGCAGCGTAGGCAACCCTAGCAACGGCTGGGGCAGCGTAGGCAACCCTGGTGACTGCTGGAGCCGCATAGGCTGCCACTGCCGGGGCGGCGTGCACGGCGGTCACGGCTGGCGCGGCGTGTACTGCAGTGACAGCTGGGGCAGCGTGCAAAGCAGCTACTGCGGGCGCAGCGTGAACCGCAGTTGCAACAGTACGGACAGCGGGTGCAACGGCGTATCCAGCTCCCGGAGCGTATCCATATCCGTAGCCTAGGCCGTATCCACCAAGGCCGTAGCCAACTCCGGTGAGACCAGCATAGCCTACACCGTGGCCGAGAGCGTATCCACCGCCGACGTAACCAGCGAAGGCGCTGGTGGCCAGTGCGAGGAGGATGGCGGCGCGAATCTGCGTGAACGCATAAATGTAAAAATTCGACAATGGCATGTACTCGAGCACCATGGTTCGCATTCTCAAAGAGAAAATGTGTGGTCTTTTGGTAGTTGCTTTGTGCATGGTTCTAAAGACTTAAGGTTTTCAATCGTAGATATCTTGTAAAGAATAAATATAGCTTCGTTTTCACTATTTTATCGTTTCACATAATGTTTGGCGTATCTGGGGAAGGCCTATCAGCACCGTCATGGCCTGTGTACATTACATGAAAAATGTTTCCCGGAGCAGGTAAACGAAGGCTTCATGGATTGTGGGACCAACCATGCCTGAACCACAGAAGTTTCGGAAAGCCCCTGATTGAGTTTCTTGCCTAATTATTCGACGACCGAAGCTGTGCTTGATGGTCGATTTCCTTTATATTTTATGAAGTACGGAGAATGGCAGTCGATTCGGTGCTAATGCTAATGCGGAAGCAGTTTTGCTAGAAAGGTATCATACTTAAACTACTGCAATAAATAAATAAGCAATCTGATGTACTGTGGACACCTTGCTTATGTGATTAAGATGCTCAATTTTTACAGGATTTGTTTTTCCCGAATGATAAGTTGAGATTTACCATGTGCAGTGAAGAAGAGCGACGGAATCTAAACGCCACCGTAGCGCTATTACCACAGGCGTCGACGGTACGATCAGTGTATTGCTGGCCCAATAATGTAGCTTAGCACTAGTGGCGCCAAGTCTTCAAGCTTGGCGCCACCAGTGTGAGGCTACATTACTATCAGTTTTTTTAGCACGCCGTTGTTATCTACTACCGTATTTATTTTCGTTAGCTATCCAAAGCGTCGCATCACACATACTTTGCAGCTCCTCTGCTGACCTCGCACTACGTTTTTCCTAATCAAAACAGTGCTGCTGGGCAGTTGGACTTCTACACTCAAACAATCTACGTCATTAGAGCTTCATATTCCTAGATATATTCTCATGGTGCGTCTACGGTGTTTAAATGCTGCGTGATTTCCGCTAAATATTATCAAAGTAAAAGAACAAGAACTGGAGGTTGTTTCCTGGAGAGAAAAAAAATAGCACAGTTCTATTAATGGTGGCCCGGATATGATAACAGCCTTTGTTCTTTCAGGTATCCCCTTTTTTAGTTTACACGTAGAGTTATCACTGGTTTCGTCAATAGATCATTAAAAGCATTGACAAAGCCTTGAAATTTTACATTAAAGATCTTCTAGGTATTGTGAAAGAAAGGGGTGTCGTGTGCCTTGAAAATATTGCAAGTTACTGTCTACTTGAACGTTTTGATTGGAATGCTTGGAACTCATATTGAAAAGCGTTGCCTCGAACTGTTCCTGTTTATGATGATGATGACGCACGGCGTTGTTGGTAATAGGGAGAACGGAATTAGAAAGATTACTAATGCTTAACTATCATTTTAAAAATAGCTGAAATTTCGTACCCTACAGGCAGACATACTTTGTTTGAATGGCGTATTTTTTGTATGCCATAACGAAGTGTAGTTTGGGAAGGGAGTGCAACAGGCGTCGATAAGTTAGTTGAATATACCACCCACACAAAAGGTGCTTGGCATCTTGAACCATATAATGCAACTCCTGAGAGAAATAGAAGTGATCCACTTTGCTGCAAATGCGTATATCTGACATTCGAAAACAACCTAGACTTCTAAGACAAGTAAAGCAGAGGTGGTGTAGGGTGCTTACCATGGTGTCTGTTTCTTCGAGGAGATGGAGCTTCTTAGCGAACGAATGCAGAGCGCCTCCTTATATACCTAATATTCCGTGGGGAAAAAAAAGCAGGCGAGGGGCATTTGGGCGTGGTAGAAACTTTGGCCTCTGTCAGCACAGGACAAACCCGTCTACCGGAGGCACAAAGAAAGAACGAGCATCCGATTGTGTAAATAAAGAGAGAGGACCACCACAAATGTAAAACTCTACACCAAAGATCGCTCCGGTAGATTCCTCCTGGAAGCCGTTATCCAAAACCGTTTGCTTTCTTTTCTCTATTTGCCGAGACACGCGCCTGTTGTGCTATCTGTCACCAATTCATCAGGGTCACGTGCACTTCCACACAGCATTCACGTAGTGCGGCGCAGTTGCAAGCGATGGCCCATTTGATGCCGCATTAATTGTCCCGCCGAAGCTTTCTACGTAGGCAAGGATCCGCGTGTATGGCAGAGCTGACGAGGAATTTATATTATAGCATTGAGAACACCAACGCTTCAAAGGCGCGGGCGATCCCCCCATCGAAGAGTGGGCGTTTGCTCGTGTAGGGCCGGGTTTACCCTGCGTACGTAACAAACAGTGCATACTGTTATCGTTTACGTTAATAGGCGTGGCGGAGTCGCGTTCTTACCAAGCATGGTTTTTTATGCCCTTTTAGGTGTGGGGAAATGCTGACAAGGATCGTTAAACTGTAGAATAGCGCACGCCGTATCGTAGATTTTACGTTGGTTATTGGTTTTCACCACTTGACTTCGTGAGAGTATTTCCTAGTTTCAATGAATAGTGCCGACGATTTTGTGAACACCAAAGAGTTTATTCAAATGACATGTTGTGACTGGCAAGCTATGCACAAACAATTCAAATTAATAGGCGAATCAAAGAAAAATATTCTTCCTTCCTAAGTGCCATTCATGACTGCGGCGACCACTGTAGTTAATAAGATGAACTCTAGAAAATCGACAGTTTACGTCATTATTAATTTCGATGCAACAGCTTTTTGTTAATCCGGAAACAAGTCCGCATGCTTAACACAATATTTTATGATTAAGGTGCTTGTCATAAAACAACTAAGCTTTGAACTAATGCTTTCAAAGCCTGCATGGTCCGTCTGAAAAACATACTTGTCTAATCATATTTATGTCATTGATGAAGAGTTCGTGAGGCGCTTATACAGGCTTGCTATAAGCATGATTGTATTGATATTAAGTTTCACGTTTTGACTCTTGGTGTGTGAATCTTCAAAACATTATGCGCCACGTTTTTTTTATAAAACCCCTACATCGGAGCTGTTGGGTGATTTGACTGGAATTGAATCTTTATTTCAGACATATATAAACAAAAACATGGAAGTGGAAAAGGAAAAAAAAAGCCGCTGCGTTGCCGCTTGATGAAGCTCCTTTCCCCCCATGCACATTGGTATAGAATGATATACGTGGTGCAGAAATAGCATAGGGATGAAAAAACATCAGGAAGTAGAGCAAACAAAATAGGCACACGTGGTGAACATTAAAATTGTCCCTAATGCAAATCTACTGTGTTTACGGGTACATTGAAATAAGGTTGTGGTAACAAAAATAATTGAAAACGGTGGGCAATGTAAACAACAACTAATATAGGTTTGAAAGAAATTGAAAGAAATTTTGCGCACCGATGTGTGACAAAAGCTGTACTTGTCAAGCACATAGGGCAATGTGTAGCTTATGGTTTGGAAGCCGCAATTAGTCCGTTAAAAAGGCACAGACGAATGC
Organism: Rhipicephalus microplus; assembly: GCF_043290135.1. NCBI lineage: Eukaryota > Metazoa > Arthropoda > Arachnida > Ixodida > Ixodidae > Rhipicephalus > Rhipicephalus microplus. The sequence continues at coordinate 88,394,777 of NC_134702.1, read as the reverse complement.
TCGTGGTGCCTTGTAGGGTAATACAGAATATTGGTGCGTATGTTAGCGACTTCAGCTGAGAATAAAATTTCATGCATAATCTGTGATTTGTAGAATAGTAAAAGAAGATGCTGGTGCATGTTTAATTAGTGCATGATACAAAATGCTGCAAGCATGGTGCACAGGGCGTTTCCTGTGGAGCATCGGCAATCCCTCGAAGCGCAATTTTCGTTATAACTTTTCCTATATTGGTCTGTGTTTTATTGCCCCATATAAATACGTAGTATTTTAACTGTTATTCGAACAATGCATGGTGTAATATAGACTTCGTTTTCCAGGCAATTAATGGTCGAATTTTCTCAAACTGTCATTGGTACGTGAAAGCTTACACTGAAGGTGCTGAATGTGAGCATTCTAGATCATGAATTTAATCAAATGGTCTCCAAGTGTTCGAACGGTGTTAGTAGTTGCCAAGGATAAGAGTAGCACTGAAAAAAATGAGCTTGATTTATTTCTCAGAAAAAGGTAAATCTTTGTGTTATTGTAGGTAATTGGTAGAAAAAATTTAAGAGACCAAGAATGTAACCTTTTTATGACTCACTTACTAAATAGTCTACATTTTAACCCGATTAGAATAAGCTAGTGTCGTCTGCATATATCACATTTTGGACAATAGTCACTTTCGCCTTCTTCATTTCTGATGTAAGAGTACCAATGTGGAGGTACAATTATATTTATGCGTTAGGAGCGTAGAAATAGCGTCGAAGATGTGTAATACAGATCTCGTTGTCAGACCAAAAGCGTCCACGCATTTGCTGATTTTCAAGCGTCTAAAAGCAGCTGATACTTCATCGCAATCGCGCTCTATAAGTGCCTTGGCATCAAGTGCTCGAATTTTTCACGTAATCAAGAGTGCTTGGGTACGCTTACTTTGGACAAAGAATGTAAAGTAGCCATTGAATCTATCTGTTGAGGTCTTTGCAAACATAGCTGATATGCGAAACAGGTGAGTGAACCAGGTGACCACGATCTTTCAAATTTTCGCAACGTGTTTATTCTAGTGCATAGGACCTTTTGATCCCCAATGCCTGCAAATAGGCGAAAGTGATAGTCGTTTTCAGAATTATGTTACTGAGACATTCAAGTTATTGTGAATTTTTTTAAAAGCAACGAAATCGATGTGCTTGCGACAAATTAAAAGTAAAAAAAAACTTTGGTATGATTTGTTTTCTTTTTAAGGAATTTTGTAAAGGACGTGAGACTCCATCCATAACTTACGGGCCTTCTTTAGTTTTTCAGTAACCCTATATTGGAATGTCTTACGGCATAACGCTGTGAAGTGTTTTAGGAAAAAAAATTAACGATTGGTTTGCAGTTGCCTGATGGTACAAAGGAGCATAATCAAAATTTTTTATGATGCGAGAAAATTCTTTTGATGAGCTGGTAATAAACCATGTGTCCGAAATAGCAGGTCATGCGTTATTATGTGGATAATGAGAGAGACGTTGCATACAAAAACACAGGGAGGTGATCACTCAATGTTCTTTTAACATCCCCTGAAGAAACACATTGAACAAATTTATTAGCGATGAGCAAGTCAAAAGCAGTTGGAGATGGCGAGGTAATGAGGGCTGGTACAGTGATAAAATTTCCAAGCAAATAAGACTCAAGTGAAAATAACTGTGTGCGTCATGGGGAATTGCCGATAATATTAATATTCAGGTCACCACCTAAAAAAGCAGTATAATGGCACAGATATGCAAATTCAAAAACGCTTTCAATCAAAACAAACAAATTGTCAATGCCACATCATGGGGATCGATATGCAACGACGAAAAGCATTTTTCCAGAAAGCACAGACAGAACGTCGCAGTTAGATATATCAGCGCATAATTGCTCAGTTCTATCTGACTGCATGCATTTTAACAACAGTGAACATAAACCTCATTCAAGTTTGGCAATGCTATGCAAAAAAAAGAACAATATTTTTCAAGGGGGAAAAATCATTTCCAGACATTCAACTTTCGTTCAAACTTGTTCCATCAAATATGAAGATACGTTACTGCAAGATCTGTTTTACTACAGCTATATTGAATGTCAAAGTGTAGCAGCAGTAAAGTGGAATCAATGGCCAGTTTGTCAAGCCTATTCGGAGAAACATCCGGATAGTGCATCGTGAGTTATAAGGCGTTCAAATACAAATACAGCCTCACATAGCTAGCCGCGTCAAGCACTCTGAACGTTAGTTCACATGAGCCCGTTCTGTGTCAGCTTTACGCACATAACTTTTGCTATCGCGGTGCCATCCATCGGAATATTTTTGAAGTCATCGTGATCTGCCCGTTGCTTTGCAGTCTGCACCAAAATACGGTTGTGTTGTGTCATGTTCTTGGTCATTGACATTTTAGACGGTTGCTCTCAACCTCTTGTTCCCCTGCAGCCATTTATGCTCTGTTTCCAGTTTTATAAAGGAAACACTGATTCTTGGAACACTCCCAGTCTTTGACGGAGTATCATAATAGGTGTACACGATGCGTTCGACTCCATCCCAACATTTTTCCACAAGCCAGTTCCCAAGCATAGTCGAAAGTATGACAGAAACACGCTCTCTTAAAGACCGTGACATACGGTAGTAAGAAGTGAACGAGCCATTGACATAGCGGAAATCAGGTGGCGTTCCGGCACGCTAAGTTCACAGGAGCATCAAGATGACCCGTGGCGATGACACGCTGACGGCGATGGGGAAAGTCGGGTCGTCGGCGGCACACATCTTTGGGGCCTGCGAAATGGGCACATCAGTGCCTGCCCGGCAGTTCCGGTGGCCAGAATAATAAATGCAGTTATCCCACCATCGTCGTCTGAACTGTCGATGTTCACTTAACCAATGGGTGCCTAGTTTAGTGCATTGCATTGAAATCATCATAGCCATTGTAACAGAAGGTGCTATGAGTTTGAAAACAAAAGCATTCAGTTTAAAACTTTTACGTTGAAGAAAACTACTTCATGAAATGTAGCTGATGTTGATCTGCCTAGCAAAATACGGTTGAACTAAAGTATTTGGGCTATCATATGACATCAATGGACTACATTTGCATCAATTTACCTTGAATCTCTATTGAGATTACACAGATGCGGAAGGCAGATCTAGCCGTGCTGGCTTTTTAAATGCATGTTTTAGTTCTCTGGAGGCTGCTAATGATCAGTTAAGAAACCCGCACGTTCTCTTCAGGGTGTGCTGATACAGTAGACAGAATGTTAGTAAAGTTTCTAATTAGCCGTACTTGAGGCCAACCAAGCCGAAACACTGCGCAAGGAGAGTAAAGAGGCACTGAAACAGCTCAAATTACCTATACTTACAACAGCCATCGCTCGATGAAAGTCAGATCTCCGGATTTAACGCTTGTGTTAATCATGAGCGAGTCAGCAAATTGTTCGATGTTGGCACATATACAAGAGTGTATACTATATGGCATCTACACATGTATTCACCCACGTCGTGTCGCCTCCTCGTCATCTCTTTCCCGTATCTTCGGCATTCCTTCCCTGCTTTCTTCGGTATGAAAGCAACTCGGGGCCGCCAAATCACACCACACAGATGCTTTAACACGCCATGCGCATGCAAGGAAAAATTCGCATGACATGCTTATGAGACTTCGTGCATTCAAGCACTGTTGAGTCGTTTCGATGTTCTTCGTATTGTACTCCCTGTTTCTGTGGCATAAACTCTTCTATACGTGCATGTTTGGAGAAACTGACATTGATAATGTATCCTTACAGCGATACACAGCGTAGCACTGATTGAACTGCTTTGAGGGACGATGCCTCAAAAAACACGCCAAGTGCTGTGAATTCTGGCGGCGGCGCGATGTGAGAACGGCGAGAACACCAACGTAAGTGAAATGGAGGCAGCTTATAGTCTCGCATCTCGCTCAATACGAAGAGAAAAAAAAATAACCGACATAGATTACGTTTGTATGATATCACGTTTACGCACGCGTATGCTTCATACTTCTATTCAGGCAATAGGCTGCACAAATTACGCACATCCCCTCGAATAATTCTGGCAGCGTCATGTAATACTTTGACGTACGCAGGAACTTTGTTGTATACGTCACCTTGAACGTGTTGGGGTGCGCTGGTGTGAGATGCAGGTCAAACGACGTTTAGTGGACATCTTAACCCTTTCGGGGTGCGAAGCATAGCACATATATGCAGATGAGATCGTGAGCGTCCAGTACATGCATTCCTCTTGCCTGCTCGAAAAAACTCTCAAGTTTGGTGAAGGGTACTTTAAGGTGTTCACAGACATAAGATAAATTGACCCTGTGCAGTTAGACAAAGTTAATACGACTCAACAACACCCTTCTGGCCTATTGGAGACCTGGCTATTTGCTCCAGTGTTGCCCTTCTCTGCCGTGCTGAAGAGAAAAATACCCGGGAGCGTGTTTGTTCGACGGTGGACACTTTACTAACCATGAAGGACAAAAAAAAATGAGATAGAATTGGTAGGTCCAACGTACTGTGGGAATCGATGATATGCGAACCACGATTGAGTAAGGTCGGGTTGTCACATAAAATCAGCACAACTTTACAAGGCGGACGTAAATTATGCCGTATATGACTTCCAAGTTTTGATTATCATGTTTGCGCCTGGTATTCGTGTTCGTCGTCCTCTCACGTAACGTAACACCAAATTTAGTATATGTGAGGCTAGCGAAACGGTCGCGAGTGTGCTATGAACGTAGCACGTAGTCACGTTTTACATGACACGCATCTCATAATTATTATGTTTGAACGTGCTATATATTTTCGTCGTCTATTCATGTCTCTTAATTCCAAATTTTGTATATTTGATTGCAGCGAAACGGCCACAAGCGCACCATCAGCGTGGTAAGACGTTATGTTCTTACATGACGCACATATCATGAATATCATGCTTGCACCAGTCATATACCTTCGTCATCCATTGATGTCACGTAACGCCGAATTCGGTATATGTGTAGCGAGCGAAATGGCCGCGAGCGCACTATGAGCATAGCATCTAGTTAGTCATATTTTACTTGTCATGGTTGTAATTATTATCATGTTCGGACACGTCATTTATCTTCCTCGTCCATTGGCCTCACGTAATACAAAATATTCTATATGTGAAGCTAGCGAAACGACCGCGAGCGCATCATGAGCGTGGCATGTAGTCATATTATTACATAACAGGCGTGTCATGATTGTCGTGTTTGCACCCGTCATATAATTCCACCATCCATTCACGCCACGAAATACCAAATTTGATGTATGTGAACCTAGCGAAACGACAGCGAGTGCTTCATGAGCGGGCCATGTCGTCATGTTCTTACATGACACGCATGCCGTGATTTCTACGTGAGGGCGCGTCATTAAATGTCGCCACGCAGTCATGTCTTGCCATACAAGTTTTGCGACAAGTCACGTGAACATAACAACCACAGGAGCTGCAAGACCTTGACATGTAAATAGAAATATTCATGACGTGCATGCGACGATTTTCATGTTATGACTGGTCACATATGCTAGTGATATCAGTTATGTTATGCGACGCTAGCTTTTGTATATATCCCATTATCCGAATGGCTACGATAACTAAATGTCGGAGGCGGCTAGATACGGTCAAGTTCACCGACATTTGCCAAGAAATGCTTCGCATTTAAAAGGAAACCATATTCTGCAAAGCCTGCGAGAAAAAAAAATTGTATGGCTGTGCTAAACCATTGGCGCCTTTGTACCGTCAGAAGATAAAATATTTGAGTTTGCTTTCCTGCCATACACACCGATTTCACATGTATTTCTTCGAAAATTTTAATTTTGCCAAAGTTTATTGTGCCTATATTTACTATTTTGAGGGGGTAAAATTGTATTTTTGCCGCGTATTTCTGGCACCTACAAACCGGTTTTTATTGCCTCTAAATCCGGTCTCTAGTTTTGATATTTTTATAATAATCATAAATAAATATGGAAACTTCATGTCGATTACTGCCGTGTCTTTCACAGCATATGACACAATGCACATCCCATTCGCACTCTTCATTTGGCTATGCTCACTCACAAGTATGTAAGTGATTCCAAAATCACAGATAATTGCATCGCATTTCGTATTTTACTCTGCCGAATAGCTCAGCGAGTTATTTGAATAAGTACTGTTAAAATAGTGCTAAAATTGCTCTCTCTCTCTCTCTCTTGATCTTATTGCAGAGACTAGACACAGCGGCAAGTGTTATCGGACTTGGCCACTTTGAATACCTCCCTATTTTTATTGTAGTCGCGCAAACCTATCGCACGAGTAAGTTGAATAGCTTGAAATAGTTATAGAATCGCTTGCCACTACAGTGTGACTTTTCACCCACTCAGCAGACTTATCGGCAAGAGTATTCTGACTCTTTCACCAGTGCGATATCACCAGGTACGGGTCCCTGCATTATTCAAAATTAGTGCGAGAGCAGGTGGCTATATAAATTGTCAATAATGCAATATTGAATGGAGACTACTTACTAGATTATTGTGCGCGAATACGAGATTCAGTTCAAATTTTCCAGCCACTCCACAGTCACCGAGGATAGAAATATGCCTTCATTATTTATTTTTGTTTGTCCTCTATAGCACAGTGTCAAGAGAAAGTGTTCCGTAGATGAAAGATGCAGAATCGTACGCGGACATTTACTGCGCGTTTGATCTCTTTGCCAGTGTAGCTGCAGCCTCTTGAAAATTGGTTTCAGATACGCTTTCACCAGCAATTCCACGCAACCGTCTCGTGAAAGAATTGTTCTTGCTGCAAAGATAACAAACTTGATCAGAATCTTCTTTAATGATAAAGCCATCCAAACCAACTGAAATTCAAACGTGCATATTTTTTTCCAGGTTAACTATTTTATCCTCTAATCCCTGTTAAGTACATACTCTAATCTCTGTTAAGTACACTTTTTCTTAAACTAAATTTTAACAAACAAGAAAGCGGAAATACTGTTATTTAGTAGGCACACGCTTTTCACCAATGGCAGAAAATGAGTAATGAATTCACAACTTTTAAGCACCGTAAGCGCCTGGCTATAGACACCTTATTATATATACCTCAAGTTAGTTTTTAATAAGCAACAGCCAATAAATGTTTTAGCATGTCGAAGTGCTTTAGAGGATAACTGATGTTTTTAAAGCTTGCGTGAGAGGAAGCACGCTGCTCCCTGAATATATTGCCGCAATTGTTAATAAGGCTTACAGAAAATCGAATTTAGAACCGAGATATTGTGTCTTCAGCAGTGCAAGCAGAATGAAGTGCTTCTGCGTTTAGTGAGATGACTGGTTTGGTTGTCTCAGGCCTAAAAATATCGAAAACAAATAATAAACTGAACCTCGAAGACTTGCGTGCCCTTCACTAATGTGCTTCAAAAGCAAAAGCCACTTTCTCGTACGTTTGCCAAAGAAGACTCGTAAGGGCCACCTCCTTTTTGACAAAAAGCTGTTAAGAGAATACAACAATGCCTGTTTTTGGCACCGTAGTTGTCTGCTGCCACCGGTTTCCGTACCCGCTATCGCGCGAAAGAAAAAAACAAGCAAAATAAAGAAGAAGAGTTTAGAATGGAGGGAAGCTTGAACTTCAGCCCTCTTCATGGCAGCCCGATATTCGTTAAAAGAGCCATGTCAGTGCGTAGAATTGCTTCGCAGTAAGATCTCACACATGCTTCATGTCCCTAAAAATCACGTTAACATATGTATTATAGTGTGGTAGAAAAGTCTAATAAGAACTTTAAGTCACGCAATGGACACTTTGAACTGGGTGTCCCACAACTGCAAATGTCTAAGTACTCGGTTGTTAAATGTTTTCAAAATATAACAAAAGACACAGACACTGTACGCAACTCAGACATACCGTGATGTCGTCAGAGCCTCAGAATGACGTCATCACGACATCCTAAATTTCGGCAATTCTTGATATAAATATACCATCGTAGTGTCACGCTGCCATATGACGATGGTTTTTTGCATGAGTTTTGTTAACCTTGATGATCACCTTTTAGATCATGAAATTTCCACCTTAAATAATGTCTCCGATGATTAGGATACACCGTAATGTGAATTCCCAGTGAATCTTTATGTTGAGGCAATGAGAACTGTATTAAAATTTTGTTTTTTCGCAATGAGCTTCAAATTGTAATTTGTTTTTGGAGTACGATAGCACCCCGTACGCTATTATTAATCTTTCTGAGAATAAAAATGGTACAGGCTCGACGTCTGCAAGGTAATAGTGCACTTCGTCGATGCTGCTTGTGTCTGATGACAATGGAGATGTCTGTGGACTCTGATGCGGGTGGGATACATTGAACCACACACATTGAACTCGTTGCAAAACTAGGATTGTGGGATGACTGGTTGATTTGTTACCCTTCTTCCACGCTATATTACATACGTTGGCGGTATTCCTCCCCCGACGTGACGTCGGTATCTGGTCCTTTTGCAAATCCCTTCCAAGCACCAGCGTAGTTTTGTGGCAGAAGACTGGACTGTTACGCAGCGAGCCTGGGTTGAAACACCGTGCGTGTTTCGATATATTTTTCCCCTTTAATTTTTTCGTGCCCTTCGGTTACCCTGCCAATGGCGACGGCAATGGTCAGAGGAACGCCAATCCAGGCATGAACAGGTCTTTCAGAGCTGCGCTCTACAACTGGCAAGTCAGGCCCGGGCCACTGGAAAGGCGACAGTAAAGCTCGAATGGCATGTCCAACTTTCAAGGATGAAGACAATAGACGGATTCTCGCAACGAGGTAGCTGTACGTATTTCGTTCTCAACGGAGAAGGTGTTTTGAAAATGTGGTGCCTATCTTCACATGACACAACTTAATGAGAAAATTCGTAACACCTTTCCCTCGTTTCATCCAATGTTTGAGAAAGCCATTTTAATGAGGAACTAGAACGACACTTAGTTGAGTGCATTATATTCCTGCACGATGGTAACAGTCATTATGTGACTCTATGTAGTACGCTTCGTCACTAAAGCACTATTCGTTTCGTTTAAGAATCTGTGCCTCCGACTGACATTCTACGTTCCTGTGTCAGACCGAGTTCTCAATTTATCGAGTGGACAAAACTTCAGCGAAGCTGCTTGTGTGGACGCGCTCGGTCTAAAATTCATAGGCTGTTTTCGAGGATTACCAAACACCAGTGTCAGAAGTGTCTCTCCGTTGATGAAGCAGTAGATGAACATGGACGTAATTCAAGTGTGTTTGCAATATTCTTCTACGGGAATCATCGAAAGATTCACACAGAACCTTGCCTTTTTGTGGCTTGATGTTCGCACGCAAGAAATTAAGGCGTTTAAGATGCCTAAGCATAACATGAGCCCTCGTTATCATTGTATATGATGCGTCAAGGACTACACGGTCACACACAAATTTTTCTATGCAGAAAATAGCAGTTCTGCACACGAAGACATGTAATAAAAACTGCAAACGTGAATATATTACACCCAAAGGTAATGTAACCTCTTCATTGTTATATACAACAACCTATCATTCCTGTGCAGAAACTGGGTACTGTACTCTCAATCTTTGCATGGTTGTTTGCAAATGGAATTAGGCAGAGTGGTTGTTTGTTGCAGGCAGGTGACGAAAAAATCCTGAAGGGCGCTAGCCAATTAGAAAAGAATAAATACGTGTGGTTTTCACTTTAGGTTGCTTCGCCACACGAAGACATCTTTGTGAAAAATAGGTGCTTGTTGTTATTCACCAAGCCAGGGAGGCTGATGTTTCGTTGAGGCAGAAGATCTGCTCGAAAAAGTCGAATTATGATACTTTTCTCAATATTCTGGATGGGAATAATAGAGTTGATGAAGTGGCTTCAACTCGGCTGAGCTATATTAGTAAAGAGACATGATCTTTACACAAACATTTTATTATGTTGCAACAATGACTATATATCACGGACACATGAAAGACTGGTTCTTCATGGCTGTATTGCTTCAGTTCAGTCTGACTTCCAGGAAGACAAGAATTTCTGAAACAGGAAGACATAATAAGTATTAGGTGAAAGAATTTTAGAACACCTCGTGAACTACAGTCAAGACACCGAAACTTACACTTCTTCTTGCGGAGAAGGGTGGAGTAGCTCAGAGGAGAGCCGAGACCATAGCCGTAGTTCAGACCGTAGCCGAGGAGACCATGGCCGTAACCATAGCTGCCAACACCATAGCCGAGGGATCCAACACCGTAGCCGTAGTAGGCTGGAGCGGCGTGAGCGATGCCGTAGGTGGCGACGGCTGGGGCGGCGTGGGCAACACCGTAAGTGGCGACGGCTGGAGCAGCGTGGGCAACGGTGGCGATGGCTGGGGCAGCGTGGGCGACGGTGGCAACAGCTGGGGCAGCGTGGACGGCAGCGAAAGCAGGAGCGGCGTGGTGGACAGTGGTCACGGCTGGGGCAGCGGCGACAACTGGAGCAGACTGGACAACCTTGGTGACGGCGGGAGCAACGGCATAGGAGACAGCTGGGGCAGACTGAACAACCCTGGTGACAGCTGGGGCGCTGTAGGCGACACGAGTGACAGCTGGGGCAGCGGCGACAACTGGAGCCGACTGAACAACCCTGGTGACAGCTGGGGCAGCAGCGTAGGTGGCAACAGCTGGAGCAGACTGAACAACCCTGGTGACAGCTGGGGCAGCAGCGTAAGTAGCGACAGCTGGAGCAGCGTGCACAGCAGTGACAGCTGGAGCAGCGTGGACGGCAGTCACGGCTGGAGCAGCGTGGTAGGTGGCGACAGTACGGGCAACAGCTGGAGCAGCGACAGCATAACCGGAAGCTGGAGCGGCGTATCCATATCCATAGCCAGCACCGAAGCCGGTCAGGCCGGAATAGCCAACACCGTGAGAAAGGCCGTAGTGGGAAAGACCAAGACCACCATAGCCGAGGCCAGAGTATCCAAGGTTGCCGTAGCCAAGGCCGTAGCCGAGGTTACTAGCGAGAGTGTAGCCTCCCGCAAGGTGGCCAATGTGGCCAGCAAGGGCGCTGGTGGCCAAAACAAGGACGATGCAGGCACGGAGCTGAAAAAGTGAATATACCTATGTAAGTGGTAGAGTAGAAAATACTCATTGGCCGCAAATTCAGCTCGTAATTACCTTTGAATGATGGTATGATTTCATCTAAAAATTTTGCTGCATTTGCTGCATTTTGCGCTGTTTAGATTTTGGTGTATTTATATGAAATTTAAGAACATTTCAGTTGTTTGCTTCTTATACGTCACTGGGATGCGACTTCTCTCAATATATTTGACTTTGGTCGTACATATGCTTTATAGGAGCAATAATATAGTGTATAGAAACTACAGATAAGTCATTATAACCACGCTGTTCCAAGTGGCATGCAGTTTAGTGAAACATATGGCGATTTGATCTCGAAAGGAAAAAAAATTATGTGAAGGAAACAAGGTGGCAGTAAGGCTTTTTACCACTGGTCTAAGCATGCTCTGTAAAGCAGTGCAATAGGGACAAGTCTTCGCGGCGTCCCTTCATAATAGAGAGGATTTGACAGATAGCTTACCATGGTGGTGTTCCTAATCCGTCGGAGGAGCAGAAGCTTCTGACTTCTCTCACTGACCAGCGTGCTTTTATACCTCGTAGATGGCTTCCAGAACAAGTTTTAAACCGGCTTTAACCATAGGAGAGAGAGACACAGTGCACAAGTTTAAAGTCGTCAACACTCTCTCGGCTATAGCTAGTATAGACGCTATTGCGAAAATAGTGAAGTTATATAAAAATAATATTCTTCAATTTCTTCATTTTTTGCTTCTTTATCTCTTTTCACCACATCGAAGCATCTCATTAACGTGTCTCGCGGTTTCGTCCATCTTTTTGCAGCTCAATCTGCTTCCACGTGCCGTAGGTGAGGGAACAAAGGAGCTTGGTGGTCCAGTGGTGCTCGATTACGTATTCAATTGCATTGATTATGCGGAACAACATCAGCTGGTAACAGTGCCTGTTACCAACTGAAATTCAAACCTGCATATTTTTTTCCAGAATAACTATTTTATCCTCTAATCCCTGTTAAGTACACTTTCTCTTAAACTAAATTTTAACAAACAAGAAAGCGGAAATACTGTTATTTTGTAGGCACACGCTTTTCACCAATGGCAGGACTATGAGTAATGAATTCACAACTTTTAAGCACCGTAAGCGCCTGGCTATAGACACCTTACTATATATACCTCAAGTAGGTTTTTAATAAGCAACAGCCAATAAATTTTCTAGCATGTCGAGGTGTTTTAGAGGATAACTGATGTTTTTAAAGCTTGCGTGAGAGGAAGCACGCTGCTCCCTGAATATATTGCCGCAATTTTTAATAAGGCTTACAGAAAATCGAATTTAAAAACGAGATATTGTGTCTTCAGCAGTGCAAGCAGAATGAAGTGCTTTTGCGTTTAGCGAGATGACTGGTTTGGTTGTCTCAGGCCTAAAAATATTGAAAACAAATAATAAACTGAACCTCAAAGACTTGTGTGCCCTTGACTAATGTGCTTCAAAAGCAAAAGCCACTTTCTCGTACGTTTGCCAAAGAAGACTCGAAAGGGCCACCTCCTTTTTGACAAAAAGCTGTTAAGAGAATACAACAATGCCTGTTTTTGGCACCGTAGTTGTCTGCCGCCACAGGTTTCCGTACCCGCTAACGCGCGAAAGAAGAACACAAGCAAAATAAAGAAGAAGAGTTCAGAATGGAGGGAAGCTTGAGCTTCTGCCCTCTTCATGGCAGCCCGATATTCGTTAAAAGAGCCATGTCAGTGCGTAGAATTGCTTCGCAGTAAGATCTCACACATGCTTCATGTCCCTAAAAATCACGTTAACATATGTAATATAGTGTGGTAGAAAAGTCTAATAAGAACTTTAAGTCACGCAATGGACATTTTGAACTGGGTGTCCCACAACTGCAAATGTCTAAGTACTCGGTCGTTAAATGTTTTCAAAATATAACAAAAGACACAGACACTGTACGCAACTCAGACATACCGTGATGTCGTCAGAGCCTCAGAATGACGTCATCACGACATCTTAAATTTCGGTAATTCTTGATATAAATATACCATCGTAGTGTCACGCTGCCATATGACGATGGTTTTTTGCATGAGTTTTGCTAACCTTGAAAATCACCTTTTAGATCATGAAATTTCCACCTTAAATAATGTCTCCGATGGTTAGGATACACCGTAATGTGAATTCCCAGTGAATCTTTATGTTGAGGCCATGAGAACTGTATAGAAATTTTGTTTTTTCGCAATGAGCTTCAAATTGTAATTAGTTTTTGGAGTACGATAGCACCCCGTACGCTATTATTAATCTTTCTGAGAATAAAAATGGTACAGGCTCGACGTCTGTAAGGTATTAGTGAACTTTGTCGATGCTGCTTGTGTCTGATGACAATGAAAATATCTGTAGATTCTGATGCGGGTGAGATACATTGGACCACACACATTGAACTCGTTGCAGAACTTGGATTGTGGGATGACTGGTTGATTTGTTACTCTTCTTCCAAGCTATTTTACATACGTTGGTGGTATTCCTCCCCCGACGTGACGTCAGTATCTGGTCCTTTTGCAAATTACTTTCAAGCACCAGCGTAGCTTTGTGGCAGAAGACTGGACTGCTACGCAACGAGCCCGGGTTGAAACACCGTGCGTGTTTTTATATATTTTTTCCCTTTAATTTTTTCGTGCTCTTCTGTTACCCTGCCAATAGTGACGGCAATGGTCACAGGGACGCCACTCCAGGCATGAACAGGTGTATCAGAGCTGCGCTCTATAACTGGCAAGTTAGGCCCGGGCCACTGGAAAGGCGACAGTTCAGCTCGAATGGCATGGCCAACTTTCAAGGATGAAGACAATAGACGGATTCTCGCAATGAGGTAGCTGTACGTATTTCGTTCTCAACGGAGAAGGTGTTTTAAAAATGTGGTGCCTGTCTTCACATGACACAACTTAATGAGAAAATTCGTAACACCTTTCCCTCGTTTCATCCAATGTTTGAGAAAGCCATTTTAATGAGGAATTAGAACGACACTTAGTTGAGTGTATTCAATTTCTGCGCAATGGTAACAGTCATTATGTGACTCTATGTAGTACGCTTCGTCACTAAAGCACTATTAGTTTCGTTTAAGAATCTGTGCCTCCGACTGACATTCTACGTTCCTGTGTCAGACCGAGTTCTCGATTTCTCAAGTGGACAGAACTTCAGCGAAGCTGCTTGTGTGGACGCGCTCGGTCTAAAATTCATAGGCTGTTTTCGAGGATTACCAAACACCAGTGTCAGAAGTGTCTCTCCGTTGATGAAGCAGTAGATGAACATGGACGTAATTCAAGTGTGTTTGCATTATCTTTCTACGGGAATCATCGAAAGATTCACACAGAACCTTGCCTCTTTGTGGCTTGATGTTCGCACGCAAGAAATTAAGGCATTTAAGATGCCTAAGCATAACATGAGCCCTCGTTATCATTGTATATGATGCGTCAAGGACTACAAGGTCACACACAAACTTTTCTATGCAGAAAATAGCAGCTCTGCACACGAAGACATGTAAAGAAACTGCAAACGTGAATATATTACACCCAAAGGTAATGTAACCTCTTCATTGTTATATACAACAACCTATCATTCCTGTGCAGAAACTGGGTACTGTACTCTCAATCTTTGCATGATTGTTTGCAAATGGAATTAGGCAGAGTGGTTGTTTGTTGCAGACAGGTGACGAAAAAATCCTGAAGGGCGCTAGCAAATTAGAAAAGAATAAATATGTGTGGTTTTCACTTTAGTGTGCTTCGGCACACGAAGACATCTTTGTGAAAAATAGGTGCTTGTTGTTATTCACCAAGTCAGGGAGGCTGATGTTTCGTTGAGGCAGAAGATCTGCTTGAAAAAGTTGAATTATGAAATTTTCTCAATATTCTGGATGGGAATAATAGAGTTGATGAAGTAGCTTCAACTCGGCTGAGCTATATTAGTAAAGAGACATGATCTTTACACAAACATTTTATTACATTGCAACAATGACTATATATCACGGACACATGAAAGACTGGTTCTTCATGGCTGTATTGCTTCAGTTCGGTCTCACTTCCAGGAAGACAAGAATTTCTGAAACAGGAAGACATAATAAATATTAGGTGAAAGAATTTTTGAACACCTCGTGAACTACAGTAAAGACACCGAAACTTACACTTCTTCTTGCGGAGAAGGGTGGAGTAGCTCAGAGGAGAGCCGAGACCATAGCCGTAGTTCAGACCGTAGCCGAGGAGACCATGGCCGTAACCATAGCTGCCAACACCGTAGCCGAGGGATCCAACACCGTAGCCGTAGTAGGCTGGAGCGGCGTGAGCGATGCCGTAGGTGGCGACGGCTGGGGCGGCGTGGGCAACACCGTAAGTGGCGACGGCTGGAGCAGCGTGGGCAACGGTGGCGATGGCTGGGGCAGCGTGGGCGACGGTGGCAACAGCTGGGGCAGCGTGGACGGCAGCGAAAGCTGGAGCGGCGTGGTGGACAGTGGTCACGGCTGGGGCAGCGGCGACAACTGGAGCAGACTGGACAACCTTGGTGACGGCGGGAGCAACGGCATAGGAGACAGCTGGGGCAGACTGAACAACCCTGGTGACAGCTGGGGCGCTGTAGGCGACACGAGTGACAGCTGGGGCAGCAGCGACAACTGGAGCCGACTGAACAACCCTGGTGACAGCTGGGGCAGCAGCGTAGGTGGCAACAGCTGGAGCAGACTGAACAACCCTGGTGACAGCTGGGGCAGCAGCGTAAGTAGTGACAGCTGGAGCAGCGTGCACAGCAGTGACAGCTGGAGCAGCGTGGACGGCAGTCACGGCTGGAGCAGCGTGGTAGGTGGCGACAGTACGGGCAACAGCTGGAGCAGCGACAGCATAACCGGCAGCTGGAGCGGCGTATCCATATCCATAGCCAGCACCGAAGCCGGTCAGGCCGGAATAGCCAACACCGTGAGAAAGGCCGTAGTGGGAAAGACCAAGACCACCATAGCCGAGGCCAGAGTATCCAAGGCTGCCGTAGCCAAGGCCGTAGCCGAGGTTACTAGCGAGAGTGTAGCCTCCCGCAAGGTGGCCAATGTGGCCAGCAAGGGCGCTGGTGGCCAAAACAAGGACGATGCAGGCACGGAGCTGAAAAAGTGAACATACCGATGTAAGTGGTAGAATAGAAAATACTCATTGGCTGCAAATACAGCTCGTAATTACCTGTGAATGATGGTATGATTTCATCTAAGAATTTTGCTGCATTTGCTGCATTTGGCGCTGTTTAGATTTCGGTATATTTATGTGAAATTTAAGAACGTTTATGTCGTTCGCTTCTTATACGTGATTGGGATGCGAATTCTCTCAATATATTTGACTTTGGTCGTACATATGCTTTATAGGAGCAATAATATAGTGTATAGAAACTACAGATAAGTTATTATAACCACGTTGTTTCAGGTGGCATGCAGTTTATCGAAACATACGGTGATTTGATCTCCAAAGGAAAACAAATTATGTGAAGAGAACAAGGTGGCAGTGAGGCTTTTTACCACTGGTCTAAGCATGCTCTGTAAAGCAGTGCAATAGGGACAAGTCTCCGCAGCGTCCCTTAATAATAGGGAGGATTTCACAGATAGCTTACCATGGCGGTGTTCCTAATCCGTCGGAGGAGCAGAAGCTTCTGACTTCACTCACTGACCAGCGTGCTTTTATACCTCGTAGATGGCTTCGAGAACAAGTTTTAAACCGGCTTTAACCATAGGAGAGAGAGACACAGTGCACAAGTTTAGAGTCGTCAACACTCTCTCGGCTATAGCTAGTATAGACGCTATTGCGAAAATAGTTATGGTATATAAAAATAATATTCTTCACTTTCTTCATTTTTTGCTTCTTTATCTCTTTTCACCCCATCGAAGCATCTCATTAACGTGTTTCGCGGATTCGTCCATCTTTTTGCAGCTCAATCTGCTTCCACGTGCCGTAGGTGAGGGAACAAAGGAGTTTGGTGCTCGATTACGTATTCAATCGCATTTATTATGCGGAACACCATCAGCTGGTAACAGTGCCTAACGTATACAGACACTTGCACGAGTGCGCCGTAACCGGATGTCGAGAGCTTTTCGTCCGAACGAGCACGTTATCGTTCATATTATCGCTACCGCGAAAGCCAAAAGGCATGACGAAAAATTAGTATGTGGATCGTCTCGTTCAGGTATTTTAGGAGCATGGTGCAAGTTTCCATTACCACTGGTTTTGTTTTATGTTAAGTAACAGAAGCTCGTTTTATCTTGCACGGCCTGTTACGGTTACGTCAATGCTGGCAGAGTGAGGTGTGGTTAAGACGAGGAACGCCTTGAAAATAAAAGCAAGAGTCGTGTGAGCTTGCACGTCACGTCCTCATTCTGGACACCAGTGTGGAACTTTAATGCAAACCACTTTTTCTCTCTCTCCCCTTCTCCGTCTCTCGGGATTCAACAAAATGAGAAAGCTATGAAAGATAGGAAGCTAAATCTAAGCTCTTCATTCGCGGGACGTCTTAGTTCTGTATTCGACAAATTCCTTCAGCAGCTCGGGAGCGACATCGCTTTCATATCAGCCACCTACATTTGGCTTATGAGCAAGGTACTTAGGATTGTGAACATTGCTGCTGAAACTAGTGCTACGGGATGCTAAACTAAATAAATTGAATTATTTCACCCTCGAGGAAAAATACCTTTAATAAACTATCCGACTATGAAGTCTTACGAAGTATGCGGGACAATATGTGTTGAATTTTACAGCAGTATAACTCTTTGAGTCACGGTGTACACGACTGTGTACGCGAACTTTGATGGTACGTCATACACCACCTGCTTCTGCAAATAGCCAGAAACTCGGTGTGCGCGTTCCAGCAGGTTTCTTGAGTGGACGACTACAGGTCAGTCATCTAATTTAATTGTGCTGCTTATTGCTGCACAGAATGACTTTGTTGCAGAGACTACCATGTTCGATGACCGATCGACGTGCCGCTTTCCAGGATTAACGTGAAAATTATTTTTTTGTGAACTCGCAATGAATACAACAAAAAACAAAACAAACTGTGCATTCATTTCGAGCCTAAAGGTTTATCATGTTAATGCAAATACTAAAGCTAACTAGTGACACAATGACTAAATAAGTAGTAATGCCCTCATTTTTTAATTACCGAAACTCACACAAAATGACACATTTTTGAATTTTATTTTTTGTAATGTAATACTGACTGCCTTGGAATTAAATGATGTAACTTATGAGAGTTTCTGATCGCCATCTTGAATCATGACTGAAGGGGGTAGTAATTATTATTTTATTGCAAAGGGCGCGAAAAGAGAACTTCGTACCGGTAAGAAATGGATCTACAACAATTTGATAACGTGTCCGAGAGCATTGGCTGCTCTCGGACAAGCACTCGCAGCTATAGGAAGTCTATAGTTGAAAGAATACTTTTTCTGAAGTTATTGGTGCTCTGTCACTGAGAATGTAACACGCAACATATTTAGGGCACAACTCATTATTCTTTTTAGTATCAGCAAATCTTTTACTACGGTGCGCCAATACGGCATTTCAGAGATGCGCTCACCGTGCAATCCATGGAATCGAATGAATGCAAGTGAACCTAAATGCGAAATTTTGCATGGGCAAGGCATAACCGGGTATATGCGATATGCATTGTGACCTGGCAAATGTTCGCTGCATGCCATTTGTACTGGGGACATTGTTGGAAAGCGCCCATAACTTGCGAGTATCAAGGATCCTTGAAACGTTAAAATTGAGAAGCCTGATACATTGAACAACCAATGTAGCACACAAAATGTCTAGGCTAACGACTTGCAGTCACCGCTGCATAAATACACTACTGCGGATAGACGCGCGTATCTATTTTCTTGCAAATAGCCCGATTACACAAAGCCGTAGTTTACAAATTACAGCATATTCACAGAGTGAATGATGATGAGCGGGCGAAGCATTTTATCGATAAACCGTGAATCCTCCGTCTGTCTGTCCGCCCGCAGCTGCTGAGTCAGTCACAGGACCAGGCGGTCACGTAACAAGAGAGAAATGCACTCACGGCTTGAGAAGCTTCGCCCCTTAAAGCACAGGAAATCGATAATTTTTGTGAAAAGAGTCGAATTAGCATCCGAAGATCTAAGGGAAAGAAAGAAAGTGTAGGGAAGTACGACGCATGGTAGCTTCAATACAAGAAATGAAACAACGTACGAGGTATCCTTGCCACAAAACGTAGTGGCGGAGAAAGTTTCCTGAGCAATCCACTTTAACGACAGTGCGCCGAGTTGAGAATTGCCTGTACCAATTTTACCGGTGGGTGCCCGGCGTTGAGGTTTGAACACACCACGTATCACAGCTGAAACAGACACATTAACTACTAGGCCGTACGTCTGTGGTGCACGAGAGATTGTTTTACAAGTTTGCTATGTCATGGCAAGGACACCAGGTATCCGCAAAAAAACACACGAGAACAGATAACCAAGTAAAAAAAAAGTCGCAGCATATCCACGGAGTGAAGGGTGATGAGGGGGGCGAAGCGTCCGTCAGACCATTTGTGCTTCTGCGCATCCATGCGTCCGTCCGTACAACCTTTCGTGCGTTCGTCCATCCGTCCATCCATGCATCTATCTGTCTGTCTGTCTGTCTGTCTGTCTGTCTGTCTGTCTGTCTGTCTGTCTGTTTGTCTGTCTGTCTGTCGGTCCGTGTCTCAGTATGTCCGCCTATCCATTCATCCATCCGTCCGTCCGCCCATTTGTGCATCTGTCAATCCGTCTGTCCGTTCGTCAGTGTGTCTGTCAATCCGTTCATCTAGTGAACACTGCAAGTACCGCCATCTCGCAGCTTTTCATTATATGTTGATTATATACAAGTACTGCCATCCGCACGTTCCTAAACGAGATGTGGCACCTATTACTTACTTACTACTACTACTACTACTACTACTACTACTACTACTACTACTACTGCTACTACTACTGCTACTACGTACATCGGCGACGCACGACCCACGGCTTATGGAGCTTCAGTCCGCGTGTATGCGTGCTTAGCTGCAATTGATGAAAGACGATAGTGTTCTGCCAGCCGTATTTGTCCTGCATAGCGTCGCAATTGCAGCGCAGCTTCAGAAACACTACAGACTATATAGTTATAATTCGTGTTTTATAGTATTAGAAGTGCCTAATGCTTAGGTACTTATATTGAGGTTCATATACGCGTAATATTTGCTGTTTGGTCGCAAATATTCGCAAATGCAAAATCAGCCATTAGTTCAAGATGGCTGGATGTTTAGTAAGTGTTAAAACGGCTGGTTGAATCACGTGACAGAGAGACAAACAGACAGACCAAAATTTTTGCGTTGAAGTTTACCAGTAAATACTATCGTTTTTAAAAAAATGGCAGATCCCACGTACAGTGGGAATCAATGATATGCGAAGCACAAATGAGGAAGTTTGATATGTCACTTTACAATCAACACAACTTTACGAGATTAAGGTAAATCAGGCCGTACATGACTTCCGTGTCATGATTATCATGCTTGGATGTGTCGTTTACCTTCGTCATCGATTCACCTCATGTAATACCACATTAAGTGAATGTGGAGCTACTTCAACGTTCATTGACGTCACGTAACACCAAATTTGGTATATGTGAAGCTAGCGAAATGACCGCTAGTGCATTATAAAGGCCCCAATATACTACCATGTAACGTTCACACACGCGAACGCTGGGCACAGCGATGCCAAATTAGCAAAACGCGAGAACTCTATGATGTGATGCCAAGCGCGACCAGCGTCCGTCGGCGTGGCCCGACGGCAATGGGCGCGGAAGGTGACATGCTGAATTTGGCGCCGATGCATTACCCTGACCACACTGCAACTCCCTCTTTTCGTGACGGAGAGACGCCGGACGCGCGTAAACGGGCATGCGTCCAAGAAACACAGTGCAGCGCGTGCATGCGAGTATATGGCAGGACCGGCGCTTGGCGTTGCAACACCCGCGTAACGCGACGAAACGAACGCCGACGAGCACGCGCACCACGTAACGTCGAAACGTATTAACACCTTGACTGTGGCTTGTGGTCATGTTCTCACATGACACACACCTCAAAATTATTATGTTTGCAGCAGTCACATACCTTCGTCATTCATTGACGTGACGTAATAACAAATTTGGCTTATGTGAAGCTAGCCAAACAGCCGCGAGTGGATCATGAGTGTGGCATGTAGTCATGTTGTTACATGACACGGATGTTGTGATTGTCTTATTTGGATGTGTCATTTAACGATGTCGTCCCTTCGCGTACCGTAAAACCGAATTTGGTATAAGTGAAGCTAGCGAAACGGCCTCGAGCGCATCATGAGCGCAGCATGTAGTCATTGTTACATGACATATGCATCTCACGTTTATCATGTTTGAACCAGTCTCATTCCTTCGTCATACATTCACGCGCCGTAATACCAAATTTGGTGTAATCGAAGCTAGCGAAACGGCCCCCAGCGCATCATGAGCGTGGCATGTAATCATGTTGTTACATGACACGCATCTCATGATTAATGTTTGCACCACTCACATATCTTCGCCATTCATTCACGTACCGTAATACCAAATTTGGTAAAGGTGACCTTAGGGAAACAGCCATGAGTGCATCATGAGCGTGGCATGGAGTCATGTTACACATGACACGCATGTCATGATTTTTATGTTAGGGTCGGTCTCTTGTGTTCACCATGGAAATATGTCATACCATACCAGTTTTGCATGATGTTATGTGAACGAAACCACCACAAGAGCAGCAAGACCATGAAATGTATATCATCTTGTCATGCATGACATACATGTCATGATTTTCATCTTATGACTAGACAAATATGTTCTTCATACAATCATGTTATGCCATACCAAGTTTGGTATTGATACTATTATCGAAACGGCCAGGAGAGCTAAATGTCGTAGGTGGCTATATAAATATAGTTAAATAAATAGATTGATAGATAGATAGATAGATAGATAGATAGATAGATAGATAGATAGATAGATAGATAGATAGATAGATAGATAGATAGATAGATAGATAGATCCTTTCGCAAACAAGTCTGTCGTGTCAATGCAACGCTGTATTCGAAACCGCTAAGCAGGTGGTGCGTGCGAAAGGGGTGCACAAAGAAAATACTAGTATACTTTCAACTAACATTTGAACTATATTGCGATCATAAGTGTTTAGTACACGTGCGTGTTTTCAGTTCTTTGCCAGCATGTTGGCAGTCTGTGTATTCTTGTTAAGAAGTCACGTCATCAACTCTAACTTAACAACCCATTGCTTGTGCCGATTGATTGAAAGGCTACTAAAAATACAACGTCAATGTAGTGCAAAAAGTTTATTATCCAATCAGATTCCGAATAATTCAGTGGAGTCTCCAACAATGGTTCACCCCCATTATGAAAAACGGCTGCTGCGGAAAGGCATAGAAGAGCGAAATTTCTGCAAAGAAGAAAATACACGTGATTGTGAGAAATGCAAGAAATCACGAGGGCACTGTGAACATTTAAAAGAACGGAAAGAAAAGGGGAACTTACACTTCTTCTTGCGCAGAAGGGTGGCGTAACTCAGAGGAGAGCCAAGACCATAGCCGTAGTTCAGGCCGTAGCCGAGCAGACCATGGCCATAACCATAGTGACCAGCACCATAGCCGAGAGAGCCTACACCATAGCCGTAATAGAGAGGGGCAGAGTGGGCCACACCGTAGGTAGCGACGGCTGGGGCAGCGTGGGCAACACTGTAGGTAGCGACAGCTGGAGCAGCGTGGACAGCAGCGACAGCTGGAGCAGCATGGACGGCAGCGATGGCTGGTGCAGCGTGAACAGTAGTGACAGCAGGAGCAGCGTGGACAGCAGTTACCGCTGGGGCAGCGGCGTAGGTGGCGACAACTGGGGCAGCAGCAACAACTGGAGCGGACTGCTGGACAACCCTGGTTACAGCTGGGGCGGCAGCGTAGGTGACAGTTGGGGCAGCAGCAACAACCGGAGCGGACTGCTGGACAACCCTGGTTACAGCTGGGGCGGCAGCGTAGGTGACAGCTGGGGCAGCTGCATAAGTGGCGACCGCTGGGGCAGCGTGAACAGCAGTCACGGCTGGAGCAGCTTGCACAGCAGCCACGGCTGGGGCGGCGTGGACAGAGGTAACAGCTGGGGCGGCGGGCACAGTGGTCACAGCTGGGGCAGCGTGGTAGGAGGAAACGGTATGGGCGACGGCTGGGGAAGCGACAGCATAGCTGGCGGCTGGCGCGTAACCATATCCGTAGCCGACACCGTAGCCGGTGAGGCCGGAGTATCCAACGCCATGGGCAAGGCCGTAGTGGGAGAGACCAAGACCGCCGTAACCGAGACCGGCGTAACCCAGGTTTCCGTAGCCAAGGCCATATCCGAGGTTACTGGCGAGAGTGTAACCCCCAGCAAGGTGGCCAACGTGACCAGCAAGGGCGCTGGTGGCCAAAGCGAGGACGATGCAGGCGCGCAGCTAAATGTGAGAAAAAGGGCTTCGTAATGAGAAAACAGGCTAGTTTATGTACCTATTCATCAGCACTACGTGCTGGTTTGGGATATTAAGATTTTAAGATTGGTGCTGAGATATACTAGTTTTACATACGTAAACTGTCGATTTCAGGAACACTTAAAATGACACCGTCCACAGACACGAACAAGCAAAAGCACTGATCATGACTCATTTGCTATGTGTTGATGAATAAACCAACTGGATGAAAGAAAAGTTTCACTGCATGAGTTTTCTAGTCACCTGGTCTCTTTTGATGTGTAATGAAGGCATAGTTAGCCTAAGTCACCAACAAGAATCTGAACATCTGAAAAACAAAAATTGTTCTTTCTGTCAAGACTAGTCGTTTTTGTCTGTGTCTTTTTGAGATGCCCAGCTAAGTTGTCTGGAATACAATAAGTGGTCCAAGCAAAAGCACTTATGACAAATTTTATGTACGCCTCAAACGTAATGTGGCTGGTGTAAACATGAATTGCGCATTTTTTGCTTTCATTTGTCAAGTGTAATTCGGTCAGCAATCATTCTTTTGCTTGATAGCTAAGGCGAAAAAATTTGAATGCTTTCTCACCCAAACACGTTATATGTAAAAACGCAGGGCTTTTGAACAATGTACTAGCGAATAATGTTTTCGCGAGCATTTTAAGTATGAAATAATGATATTAAGTAATTTCACGTCCTAAAACAATGTTATGGTTATGAAAGACTTTGCTGTAGAAGGTTACAAATCTTTCGGCCAATTCGAGTTTAAGTATCTGTAGAGGGTGAATCTTCTAGGTACATAAAGCACGCGTGAATGTTACGTTCCTTCACAAGGCTGGACATATCAGTTTTGCTTGATGTGCTCACTGCATGCAGCATCGTTAGGTATGTCTTTAGGAAGGCATCGCACCGTTTCCTGAACGTCAGTTCCATGGAATGTTGACCCTCTGACTTTTGACTCTGCACTGCCCATATCCGTGCTTTTAACACCTGATGCTCATGAACGGTGGCCGCGGAACTATTATTCACTGCTTCCCGGACTTTCGCATCTTCGGTGGCTTGCTGTCTGCGTATACGTTGAGCCGAAGTGTGCCACGCTCCCACGCCCGAAGTAGCAGCTTGTTGTCGGTGTTACCGCTCAGCCGCTGCTTCCCGAACTCTAGCCTCCGGGTGAGCTTGTTTTCTGCGCCGACTCTGCATTAAGCAGTCGAGAACATGTCACGTACGCTTCAAAGCAGAAAGAAAATGTGTGGCTGGAACGCGCTTATCATTCATCGTAATCAGCCGCAGCAGAAACAAAACGCACGTAATGCCTTACAAATCTGTAGCGGGTAACTCGCTTATCAGGAGAATTATAAATGGCGTCGGGCGTATAAAGGGTGATTACCTACAAATTATTTTTGTAGCAAATAAACGATTTCTTCATGAAATCCCCTTCTCTAGTTCAGGTGGTTTGTATAGGAGGTGCACTTGTAGGCAATGCATTTTTGTGAGGCATGTTACGTACAGGTGGTAACAGTATATATCTGCATAAATAAAACTGCAAACCTAACCAACCTCAAGGCACAAACTGTTCATTTTTTCAACTTTGCTGTATGCAGTTTACACTTATAAAGATCGTTAGCAATACCCGACGCAGACGGCGCCTCAAACCCTCAGTGTTTGAGAAGCTTCGTGATAGTGTGTTTCATTTTGTTAAGATTGTGCACGAAACGCCAACATTCGAATTTATTCTCAAACAAATGCAGCCACCAGCAATAAAGCAGGAATATCCCATGCCGCTTGTTTAAAAAGGACGCGCGTTGCCGCGGATAAGATTATGAAATGAGGCTCTCTATTTGCCGATATGCGTGAATTTCTTGCCGTACATCGTGTTTTATTACGGCGTGCAAAGTCAGCCAAATAAGGAGTTTTTTCCTGAACACGCCGACTACTGCCTTCTTCAACGTCACAATTTTGTGGCATTATCTGAATGGTCGTTTGAGAATACAAGTTTTAATTCAGTTATAAACTTGTTTAGCGATAAATGTTTTATCGGTTACTTTATTTTTGTGAGAGTAATTCGAAAAATATAACTCGTGACACTCCACATTTTTTTGTTTGTTGAACTACGCTACTTCTGTATAAGAAAATAAACCTTTGAGCCGTAAAGTAGCACCATTCATTCTGTACAAGGATGGGTAGGAATTTATTTCTCCTGCATGCTTTATCATAAGTTGGTGTACTCTTGTATATTTTTATGACTGAGGCGGAGAAGTAAGCAAGCACCTTTACTTTCATTCCTTGCTTTGCCTATATTCTTTGTTTTCTCCGATGATTATTGTAATAAAGTTTGAACAATAGCCATAGTCTGTTTACAGAAACACTCTCTTGGCACTCTGTAGAACACATCTACAAAAAAATTGGCAGATCCCACGTACAGTGGCAATCCATGATATGCGAAGCACGAATGAGGAAGGTTGATATGTCATTTTAAAATACCCACAACGTTACGAGGAGGAGGTAAATTATGCCGTACATGAATTCCGTGTCAAGATTATGATGTTTGATTGTGTTGTTTACCTTCGTCATGCTTATACGCCGAAACCTCCTAAAGCAGCACCCAGACCAGCGTGTGGCGAATGTTGTCGTTCCCTCTCCGTGTTCGTGGCTGTGGCTTGCTTCGTAGCTCTCAAGCGCTGTTGTACAAACTAAGAGTGGGCTCTGTGCTGGTGCGTGAACGATTACACCGTCAAGGGCGTGAGAACGGCCCGTTGTGCGCAGCTTGTGGCTCCTGCGAAACACTTGAACATCTCATACTGCACTGTCCCACATTTGCTACGCAGCGGTCTTTGCTAATTAAAGAATGTAAATTCCTAGGACTCAAGTGCGTGACTCTAGGCGACTACCTCTTTCCGAGTGGTTGTGCTTCCCGACGCGACCAGGCTCACCGAGCTCTTCTATCGTTTATGAACCAAACAAACCTGGCCACCCATTTATAGACGGTCTCTCTCTCTCTCTCTTTTACTTTATACTCATACTCGTTGAAGACTTCGTCATTTTTTCTCTCTTTCTCATCTTCTTTCATCTTTTTTTCTCTAATCTTTCTTTCTTTCTTCCCTCCTCCTGAAAGAGTGAGAAGGCGTTGTGCCCCTCCAGGTGGCAGTTGCCTTCTTGGTCTCTCTCTCTTTCCTCTGTGTGTTCGTGTATCTGTGTATGCAAATCAAATAAATAAATAAATAAATAAATGAATAAATAAATAAATAAATAAATCTATCTATTCATATTAAATGATGCCAAATTTAGTATAAGCGGAGCTAGCAAAACGGCCGCGAGCACGCTATGAACGTGTTGTCATGTTCTTACATGACAAGCCAGTCATGATTATCATGTTTGCACCAGTCATATGTCTCCATCATTCATTTACGTCACGTAACACAAAATTTGGTATATGTGGAGCTAGCGAAACGGCCGCGAGTGCGTCATGCATGGCCCAATATACTCCAACGTAACGTTGACACGCGCGCGCTGGGCACAGCGACGCTACGTTAGCAAAGCGCGGGCACTATATAGTCCGACGCTATGCACGACCAGCGTCCGTCGGCGCGGCCCGGCGGCCACCGGCGCGAAATGCGACATGGTGCATTTCGCGCCGATGCATTTCACTTCGTCTGCCTCTTTTCGTGACGGAGGGACGCCGGAGCGCTGAAACACACATGCGTCAAAAAAACGCAGCGCGGCGCGCACCGGAGAGTATATGGCAGGTCCAGCGCCAGGTGCGGCAACGCCGGCGTGAACCTACGAAACGAACACCGCCGCACACGCGCGCCGGGTCACGTCGAAGTGTATTGGCACCTTGACTGTGGCATGTAGTCATGTTCTCACATGACATGCATCTCATGATTCATGTTTGCACCAGTCACGTACCTTCGTTATGCATTGACGTCACGTAATATCAAATTTGGCGTATGTGAAGCTAGCAAAACGGCCGCGAGCTCATCATGGGTGTGGCATGTAGTCATCTTCTTACGTGACACGCATGTAGTGATTATCATGTTTGAATGTGTCATTTACCTATGTCGTTCGTTCGCGTCGCGTAATATTAAATTTGGTACTTGTGATTGATTTGATTGATTGATATGGGGCGTTTAACGTCCCAAAACCACTATATGATTATGAGAGACGCCGTAGTTTAGGGCTCCGGAAATTTCGACCTTCTGGGGTTCTTTAACGTGCACCCAAATCTGAGCACACGGGCCTACAACATTTCCGCCTCCATCAGAAATGCAGCCGCCGAAGCCGGGATTTGAACCCGCGACCGGCGGGTCAGCAGCCGAGTACCTTAGCCACTAGACCACCGCTGCGGGGCGGTACATGTGAAGCTAGCGAATTGGCCGCAAGCGCATCATAAGCGTAGCATGTAGTCATGTGCTTACATGATACGCATCTAAAGCTTATTATGCTTGTACCAGTCTCATACCTTCGTCATCCTTTCACGTCCCGTAATACCAAACATGGTAAAACTGAAGCTAGCGAAACGGCCGCCAGTGCATCATGAGCATGTCATGTAGTCATCTTATTACATTACATGCATCTCTTGATCACCATGTTTGCATCAGTCATGCATGTCTGTCATCCATTCACATACTGTAATACTACATTTGGTATATGCAAAGCTAGCAAAACGGCCGCAAGCACACCATGAGTGTGGCATGTAGCCATGTTGTTACATAAACACGCATGTCATGATTTTCAGGTTAGGGCTTGTCGCTTATGTTCGCCATGCAATCATGTCATATCATACCAGTTTAGCAACATGTCATGTGAACAAAACCACCGCAAGAGCTGCAGGACCGTGAAATGTAAATATGAAATTCTTGACATAAAAGTCATGAAATTCATGTTATGACTAATTGATTGTGTTCTTTACACAGTCATGGTATGCCATACCAAGTTTGGTATGAATATCTTCATCCAAACGGCCAGGAGAGCTAAATGTCGTAGGCGGCGAGATATAGATAGATACGCTCAATGTCGCTGAAGTTCGCTAAGAAATGCTTCGCATTTAAAAGTGTGATGGTGGTGTGGTGGTGGTTGTGATATTGCAAAAGGCGGAGTTAGCCTAGCTTAAACGGCCTGGTAACCCCGCCACGGGGACGACATAAGCCCGCCAAGAGTGTTAATACTGAGCAATGACGATATTGTTACGGTGTAACAATAGCAACTACGTAATTGATAGACGCTTGTGTTTGGTTGTTTCATACCCGCCACGGTGGACTAGTGGCTAAGGCACTGAGCTGCTGACTCGAGGGTCATATCACGGGATCGAATTCCGAGCATGGTGGCCCCAATTTTTGTTAAGGCGGAAATGCATGAGACCCATTTGTTTAGATATAGGTGCGCCTTGAAGAACACCAGGTGGTTGGAATTTTAGGAGCCATCCACGACGGAGTCTTTTATAATCATATGGAGGTTATAAATTGTTAAGCAACAACAACAACAACAACAACAACAACAACAACAACAACAACAGCAAATGACTGTTTTATATAAAGCAGCTAACTAAAGTGAAACTAGAAGTTTCTAGACCTCTATTAACAGACCTTCAGGGAACAGTTGTCAGAAAGAACAAATTTTTATGAATGTGCACAGCTATAGTCAAAATAGGTACGCAGACTTTTCATGGACTAATCCATAAAAATTAGAGTGGCCGTAAATTTGTTGATGGTCAAAGGCCAGTTTGAAGTGCACAGTTAAAGGGCCTCTGCTGATTTTATCGGCAGATACCTACAAACTTTATTCGAACTTTGAAAAAAGTTAATGTTAGAGGGCAATAACTAAAATTTTGTATCACAGGCAAATATCGCGGTGCCGGCACACGTTGCGGAAAGCACGTTCGGTAAAAGAAGTCCCACGAGTACATGACCGCAACAACAACTACAGTAATAGTAGCAACGTACCATTTTTTGCAGGTGCAGGGACATTGCCACTACAAAAGCACGATGAAATGAGTTTGACAGCTATTCAGCGCTAGCTCATTTTGCGCTTCACTACGGTGTGCCGGCGGTAGGTTTGTTGCCAGCGCCATGAAACATGTGCCACGCCCTTTTAATTACGAAAGCACACATCAAAGGAAAGTTGTTTCACCTGTGGGCAGTATTACATCGCGTTTCTAATGCATTGCCGAAACCTATCTCCAAACGACCTCCTCAGCTGCGCGTCGAGAAGGAAAGTTTTCTACAAGCCGTAAAAGAAAAAATATTTGGACCTGGATAGCAAGCATAAATTAGTTCTCAATTTCAATTAGCTTTGTGTAGGCTGAGGTCTTTCGGCGAATGGCTCGAATAACACGTTCCGACTAGGTTTCGAACGGGGCGAAAGCGGTCAAACTCATTGGAAATTCACCAGAAAAAATCACGCGGAGAAACCTTACCATTTTTTTTCTCGCCACGCGATAGCACATATCTATTCTTCTTCACTGCTTTGACGGCACTATCTCAAACACGTGTTGTAAACAACCAGCCACACATTCAACATGGCAGCCAGGAGCGTAGCAAGAAATTTTTACAGCGACAGTTATTATTAGACCATAACAAGGGTCACGTGGGCCGTAATTGTCCGCCACCGGTGCCGGTGTCCGTTTAAAAAAAAAACCAAGGAACAACCAGGCGTCGCACAACGTGAATTACGTAACGAGTGGGTCATCGAATGCTCGTTCTTGTCCTTTTCATCTATTGCCCATGACGCATACCCACTGTAGAGGATTGACGAAGAATTGAGTGGTTTTGTAAAATAATACGCAGTTTTAAAATAATAGAGGTTATATATTAGAAATAATAGATATGACCTAGATAATTGTGGTACTTGATTTATACATATCTTATATAAACAAAGAAAAGAACTTGGAATAAATTAGAGCACTACTGAGTATTACGTTGTAAGCACGTTAGTATAACATTGCAGACTAATTAGTGAAGCAATCAGCTTCTATAATAATTCAGTCCCTTACAGCCACGCATACTCTCGCACCGGAGAAGAGAATAAAGAAAAATGCACAAAGTTTTTTGCAAGCGTGTAACGGGTAGCACGCTTCTGCGTATAATGACGAAGGATTACACACTTAATAACTTCTTAGTACACAAAAATGTCTTAGATTTATTGCATAGCGGGTATCCTGCAAGTGTGAATAAATTAGTTACCTAAAGAGTAAATAAATATTTTAAAAGCCGCTATTCCTTCCAGTTTTCACTGTTAATGCAGCTGCACGTTCTTCGCAGGCATGGTGTTTTTATTTATTTGGGTGGGGGGGTGTTTAACTATACTTTTTTGTTAGGTTCATGTGCGCGTTTATTTATTTATTAGAATACCCTCAGGGCCCGTAGGCCATTACAGAGGGGGTAGGTACAACAATTATAACACACAAGAAAAAAAAGACAAAATAAAGAAACAAGTGTCAGATGCGCAAATCAGGAAGGCAACATAAGTCAACTAAAAATGTATAAGAATTCAAGCACATACAAGACAAAGATAGATAATGGAAACTGCGTATAGTTACAAGAATTGCTGAGAAATTGCAGTCTTGAATAACAAAGGGTCTGTTATTGTTACAACGGAAGAGGGAAGGTGGTTCCAATCGGCGGCTGTTTTCGGTAAGAAGGCTGCTGAAAAGAATTTGGTGCGGCAAAACGGAATGGCAACCTTATGCTGATGATCAATGCGCGATGAGTGGTATGACGGTCGTGAAATGAGGCCTCGCTTCATTGATGGATTGTGAAAAAATATCTTATGAAAAAAATGCACTCGCGCCAGTTTCCTCCGGACAGTTAAATTGGGTAGGTCAAGGTTAGATTTCATTTCTGATATGCTAGCAGTACGGGAATAATTAGAACAAATGAACCGAACTGAGCGGTTCTGAACAGATTCTAACGCGTTAAATAAATTTTGCTGCACGGGATCCCATATAGCGGACGCGTACTCAAGCTTTGGGCGAATTAGTGATCGGTATAATAGAATTTTGAGGGACAGCGGAGCGCGAGAAAAGTTGCGGCGTAAGTATCCTAGCGTTCGGTTAGCGTTATTACAGATGTAGGTAACATGCGTGTGCCAAGATAGATTGTTGGTAATGTAAACGCCGAGGTACTTATATGAAGAGACATGCTGGAGGGGAACGGCGTTAATTCTGTAGGTACAGGGGGGAGAAATAGATCGCCGGGTTATTGACATGCATTTAGATTTGTTAGAGTTGAGAGTCATAAGCCATTTATTGCACCAGGTTGAGACAGTGTCAAGGTCTGACTGTAAAAATTGGTTATCATATTCATTGTTTATTTCGCGGTAAATTACACAATCATCTGCAAATAACCTTATAGCGGAGTTAATGCTGTCTGGGAGATCATTAATATATATAAGAAAAAGTAAAGGGCCTAATACGGAACCTTGGGGTACGCCGGATGTTACTTTAGAAAGAGGTGAGTTATAGCCATTAGTTGTTACAAACTGAGTGCGATTAGTCAGAAAGCATTCAATCTATTTAAGAATGTTCGGGTCAATGTTTAAGGCACTAATTTTCAGGAGGAGTAATTGGTGAGGTACTTTATCGAAAGCTTTTTGAAAGTCAAGAAAAATGCAATGCACAAGTGAGCCGCGATCTAAAGCCGATGCTATGTCATTAGTAAAATAAAGAAGTTGGGTTTCACATGAGTAACTTTTTCGGAATCCGTGCTGGTAGGGAGTAAAAAAAGAATTTGATTCTAGGATTGAGACGGGTCTGCAGCGTGACGCTTTTATTATTATTTTTTTAATTTAAGCAACTCACTAGCAGACGCTGCTTGCGTCGGCGTTGCGAGGTTAAAGAGGGGAGAGGAGAGAGAGAGGAGGAGAAATAGGGGACTTTATATATATATACATATATATATATATATATATATATATATATATATATATATATATATATATATATATATATATATATATATTGTTAAGTGCCCGGTAATCAACGCAAAAGCGCATGGAGCCATCTTTTTTCCGTACCAAAACAACAGGGGACGACCAAGGGCTAGTTTATGGACGAATTATTTCTCGTTGAAGCATGTCAGCGACGTTTTCTTCGATGATTTTTCGCTCAGCGAGAGACACGCGGTACGGGCGGCGATGTACAATAGATGTTCCCTCCGTCTGAATGCGATGCGCTGCAGTGGTAGTTCGGCCCAACGTCGAAGAGCAGGTGTCGAAAGAATCGGCGTGTTTCGTTAATAACGCAAGCAACTGCTGCGCCTGCATAGCTGTTAAGTCATCACTGATACGAGATGTGAAGGGAGAGAATGAGGCAGGCTTACTCATAGAACGGTCGTTGGTAGAGGCAGGGTTAAGTGGCGTGACGCTGACAGGCTCAGCATCCACAACACAGGCTACTGCAGTGCCCTCTGGCAGGAGAACTTTCTCTGGCGTTTTATTCGTAGCAATGACGAGCGCGGAGCCATGGTGAAAGCGTACGACACCTGATGCAAGGGCTATGCCTTTTGCGACGCAAGTCGACGAAGGGGACACCAAGACGTCACCGTGGTCGATGTCCTTAGATATCAGGGTCACAATTCGTTCTTGGTGTGGCGGTAGTTCGAGGTCTTCGCGAGCGAACAGGCGTAGAGGCTTGTAGACGCCTTCGTCGAACATGGAGTCCGTATTAGTTAGGTGCAGAATCCGTTCACCACAACATATAGCGGCTGAAGAAGAAGATAGGAAGTCCCACCCTAGAATTAGCTGGTGAGAGCACCGGGTAAGCACAGTGAACTCGATGTAATGCAAAATGTCATCAATAAACACACGAGCAGTACAAAGAGCAAAAGGGCGGATAGCGTTCCCCTGGGCTTCGACTAGATTGGGTCCATTATAAGGTGTCATTACTTTCTTCAGGCGTTTGCACAAATCATACCTAATCACAGAAACTGTAGCACCGGTGTCCACCAAAGCGTCCACGAGAACTCCTTCCACCGTAACAGAAACCATGTTGAACGGGCGTGCTGGAGGAATATGAGTCCTACTGTTACATGCAGTTTCTCCTCCGAAAACTGCATCATTTAGTTTTCCGACCGGTTATCAGTAGTAAACGAGGCTGGCCGAAGAGGAGAGGAGGAGCGACGGAAGGGCGAAGGTGATCGGCGTCGGCTTGAACGGTAAGTGTTCCGCGTCTCAGTCGACGCGGGCGGAGATGGAGACCGCTGCTGTCCAGATGAATAACGACGAGCGTAAGAATCCCCTCTGGAAAAGTCCCGTTCGCGCATGTCGTACCCGCGACGCTCGTCCTGCTGGCGCTTGCGGCAGAAGCGCGATATATGGCCACGATATCCACAGTAAAAGCATGTTGGGCGAGACGGGCGCCAAGGCGGGTAGTAGAGGTCGTTCGGCACACCGGGAGATAGCGGACTCAAGTGGACTGACGGAGGGTCGGGTGGGATTGGCCGGAAGTGGACCGGTGGTGCAGCAGCAACCGGCGTGAATGATGGCAGCGGTGAAGTAGAGTTTACGTTGCGAGGAGGCGCGGCCGCAACTTGCGCGTACGTTGGAGGGCTAGACGGAGGTGGCTGGACGTAGGCTGGACCGGTGAATGATGTTAGTTCCTCCCTTACGATGTCACGGAGGGCCATGCTTGAAGGCTGTGTGACAGATGGAGAAGGTTGTGAGATGCCCATTGATTGAAGTTCTTCTCGTATGATCTCCCGTATCATGTCACGCAGGTCGCGGTCGGCGGCACGGTGTTCACTATTGCCCGACTGAAGGCGAACAGAATCAAGTTCGTCGAGACGCTGACACGTAGAGACGACGTCCGTGACAGTAGAAGGATTCTGGGCAACAAGGGCATTGTAGGCAATGCTTCCGATGCCCTTCAGGATGTGGCGCAGTTTGTCCGACTCGGACATCGAAGAATTGACGCGCCGGCAAAGCGCAAGGACATCCTCGATATAAGATGTGTATGACTCGCCGGGATGTTGTTGGCGAGTATCTAGGGCCCTCCGCGCTAGAGCGGATCGAACGGCTGGCGTGCCGAATACTTGGCGAAGCTGCTGCTTGAAGGCAGGCCAGTCGGTGAGGTCAATCTCATGGTTCAAGAACCATGTCTTGGCAACGCCCGTGAGATAAAGCGATACTCGGCGGAGCTTGTTAGAGTCGTCCCAGTGATTAGTTGCGCTTACCCGCTCGTAGTTATCGAGCCAGTCCTCCACATCTTCGCCGCGGAGACCAGCGAAGATCGGAGGGTCACGCTGGTGGTTTACGATGTAAAGAGGAGGGGCTTGCGGCGCAGTGGCGGCTTGCGGCGCAGAGACGGGAGCCGAAAGGGCATCCACCCACTCAGTCTGAGACATGTTGGCGGACTGAGGGTCTAAGCGGCGGCCTGAACGGAGCTCCAGCGAGTAGGCGTTGTAAGTAGAGGTACTGGGAACGTCAATCCACCTCCACCACGTATGACGACTCGGTTGCAGCGAGGTTTATTGGCCGTGAACTCGGGAACGAACAAGCGCAACGGACCCGACAAAGAAGCGCTCGTGTCAAGCAGATGATGATTGTCAGCCAGAACATATGATGATGATTGAGTGCTGTTCAGATGAATGAGGATGAAGCGCATAATAGATGCCTACAATATATATATATATATATATATATATATATATATATATATATATATATATATATATATACGCAGCGAAAACTTCAGAGTTAGCGAGGTTAATCTCCCCACCTCTGGCTGTGCCCATAATGGTAACAAAGGCGTCAATGGTGGCTCGTATCAGCGCAATTGCTAACTAACCTTCAACACAATGATGTTCACGGCCTCGCCAAGGAGGACGACTTCACCGAGAGCCTGTTTTTGCTTGCATGCCCTAACGTGTCTTGCTTTTGCACAGCCGGCTGGAATTATCACCGCCACTGTCGATGTGTCCCCTCGTGTTTCTCCCGCTGGCGCATCTCCCCAAAACAAAACAAGAAAACGTTTGAAAGGCAAGAAAACAATTTATTTTCAGTGTTTTGTACGCATAAATTGAGTCCGGTATGAAAATTAATTCCCACAAAAGCGGCGAAATACAGCGATTCCTTAAAGTGTCGAATCGTTAAAGTGACACGCCCTCTTATGGTTTTCCGGCGCTCTGGCGGCTTATCAGTTGCTTCGCTTCTCATGTGTGAAGGCATCATGAGCGCGATATACAATGAATGAGTATTCAGAAATTATTTTATTCAAAAGAAAATTGAATCACCTAAAAAAAGCGAGCAGAGTAAACAACTTTTCTTGAAGTCAAATTGTGCATGAAGTTTTTTTTTGTTTTTAGGTGGTCGCCTAAATAGGAAGAAGCCATTGTTATAAGTACCATTTAAAAGCTCTGTGGTTTGATGTTCAGTGCATGAAACAATTTTATTTGATTCCTGAGAATTAAATACCTCGAATATTTAAGTTTAGGTGGAAGTTGTGTAGATAGGCCAACGTTATTAGAATGATACGACAGCGTTTGAATAATAACAATATCTGAGGTTCAACGTCCCTACACAAAGGTTTGATTATGAGAGACGCCGTAGCAGGCCCCTGAACTTTTCACCATCGGCTATTTTTTACCATGCACTGAAATCGCACAGTACACCGTCGTCTACCTTCCTGCCTCCATCGAAATGCGACCACCGCGGCCGGCATCGAAACTGCGACCTTCGGGTGAGCAGCTGGGCACCCGAAAAGCTACATCAGCGCGATGCAAAAAGTTTCGGTATTCGCACATCTAAACAAAACGACTATCTTCCGTCCTGAGTTAGAAAGTAAAAGTTTCCAACAAACGTAAATTGCAGGTATAGTGGTTTCAGTGCACTACTGCAAGTCCGAAAGTGGTGGGTCCGATCACTATGACAGTGGTCGCCTTTTTATGAAGGCGACATGAGAGAGGTCTGTGCATGGTGCGATATCAGAACACATTAAAGATCATCTGTTGGTTTGAATATTCGAAGACCTGCACTTTGTTGTGCCTCATGATGATATTGTGGTTTCTATGAAGAATCATCTAACGATCGTAATTTAAAATAAAAGGGCCATGTGGATGATTAGTTGTTCAATTACCACCTTGTCGTTTAAACTGGATTTCGCAAATTAAATAGCTCATGGCGAACCGTCGAAGGGTACAACTGCCTGCGTATTCGTTAGCGCGACATGCGTAGTAGTTCAATAACGTCCACAACCAGAATAACTTAACGGTCTTTGCTAGAAAAAAATGCCATGTTGTTTCAGCCTAATGACTGAACTGATACTCCGTTCGTAATCTGTACTCATGAAAAGCACCCCCGGTTATGCAAACTAAATAAGTAATTAATCTACCAGCAGGTGTCAATCATTGCATGACGTGCCACATTGTCACAGTGATGAAGGTTAACTACACAATGATCCTACATTAGTCACTAATATATCAATTACGGCTAACTTTGCCAAAATTGCTTATCATCAACTTTTATGCTGAATAAATTAACGTAGTGCGTATTCCCACAGCAATTTTCTTTAGGTCTATAGAAAAATCAACCTGACGTTCTCGGCACAAAAAGAATTATATCCCAATTGAAATCGCCTAAGCCTGATCAAAACCGCAAAAGTGGCAGCCTATTCCGGTGAATTATGTTAAAGAAAATTGACAAGATTTCAAACTAAAAGTATGACTAGTACTACCATAACAGTATTGTGTCCGTGAGTATGGCGAGCTCTTCCTCAGCAAGGTGTAAAGTCTGTCGTGTTGCCTCACAACTCTCCTTTGCATTCTAGTTCAACAATATCTTGTTTATGTGAATTGAGTGAAACACTATCATTCAAAACGCAGATACTGTGCAAAAACTTTATTATCCCATAAGGTTCCGTATACTTCAGTGGAGTCTCCAAGTCGAGTTTATCGTCGATGGGTTCTGTGGAAGCGCTTGGAATAGCGCAATTTCTGCAAAAAAAAAGAAATATTGTTGCATGTTTGTAACATTTCAAAAATCGTGTCACGTACTGAACCTTGCATAGAAGTAAGAGGAACTTACACTTCTTCTTGCGCAGAAGGGTGGCGTAACTCAGAGGAGAGCCAAGACCATAGCCATAGTTCAGGCCGTAGCCGAGCAGGCCATGGCCATAACCGTAGTGACCAGCACCATAACCGAGGGAGCCTACACCATAGCCGTAGTAGAGTGGGGCAGAGTGGGCCACACCGTAGGTAGCTACGGCTGGGGCAGCGTGGGCAACACTGTAGGTAGTGACAGCTGGAGCAGCGTGGACAGCAGCGACAGCTGGGGCAGCATGGACGGCAGCGACGGCAGGCGCAGCATGAACAGTTGTGACAGCAGGAGCAGCGTGGACAGCAGTCACAGCTGGGGCGGCGGCGTAGGTGGCGACAGTTGGGGCAGCAGCAACAACCGGAGCGGACTGCTGGACAACCTTGGTTACAGCAGGGGCGGCAGCGTAGGTGACAGCTGGGGCAGCGGCATAAGTGGCGACAGCTGGGGCAGCGTGGACAGCAGTCACAGCTGGAGCAGCTTGCACAGTAGCCACGGCTGGAGCAGCTTGCACAGCAGCGACGACTGGGGCTGCGTGAACAGAGGTAACAGCTGGGGTGGCGTGCACAGTGGTCACAGCTGGGGCAGCATTGTAGGAGGAGACGGTATGGGCGACGGCTGGGGCAGCGACAGCATAGCTGGCGGCTGGCGCGTAACCATATCCGTAGCCGACGCCGTAGCCGGTGAGGCCGGAGTACCCAACGCCATGAGCAAGGCCGTAGTGGGAGAGACCAAGACCACCGTAACCAAGACCAGCGTAACCCAGGTTGCCGTAGCCAAGGCCGTAACCGAGGTTACTGGCGAGAGTGTAACCCCCGGCAAGGTGGCCAACGTGACCAGCAAGGGCACTGGTGGCCAGGGCGAGGATGATGCAGGCGCGCAGCTGAATGTGAGAAAAAGGGCTTCGTATTAAAGAATAAGGCAACTCTATGTGACTGTTCATCAGCACTACGTGCTGTGTTGGGGTATTGTGATATTACGAATGGTGCTCAGGTATACCAGTTGTACCATATGTCACCTGTCGATTTCAAGAACACTTAGAAGGGCACCGTAAACAGGCACGAACAAGTAAAAGCACCGATCATGACTTGTTTGCTATGTGTTGTGGAATAAACCAACTGGATGAAAGAAGTGTTTTACTGCGTGAGTTTTCTAATCTCCTGGTCTCTTTTGTTGTGTAACCAAGGCACAGTTAGCCTAAGTCATCTGCAAGTTTCTGAACATCTGAAAACCCAAAAAATTTTTTTCTGTCAGGACTACTCGTTTTTGTCTGTGTCTTTTTGAGGTGCCCTACCATGTTGTCTGGAATACACTAAGTGGTCCAAGCAAAATCACCTATGAGTAGTTTTATCTACGCCTCAAATATATTGTGGCTAGTGTAAACATAAATTATGCATTTTTTGCTTTCATTTGTCAAGTGTAAATTGGTCAGCACTCATTCTATTGCTTGATAGCTAAGACGAAAAATTTTCAATGCTTTCTCACCGAAACCCGTTTAATGTAAAAATGCAGGGCTTTTGAACAACGTACTAGCAAATATTGTTTTCGCGAGCAGTCCATTTGAAGTGTGAAATTAATGATATAAGGTAATTTTACGTCCTAAAGCAATGTTATGGTTACGAAAGACATTGCTGTAGAGGGTTCCAAAACTTTCGGCTAATTCGTGTTCTTAACGCCCGCTGACTTCGCTGACTACATAGGCCTCTATCCATCAGCCTCCTTCTAGATGTGATTGCCATAGCCAGGATCGAACTCGCGACCTTCAGTTCAGTAGCCGACCAACACAGCCACTGCTGCACCACGCTCGACGAGGTACGAAACCACAGCAAGGAGTTAACTAGTGACTTACCATGGTGGTGGTCCTGGTCTGTTAGAGGAGCAGATGCTTCTGATCTTGGTCGGTGGCGAATGGCTTTATATACCTGGTTTTGGCTTGAAGGAGTCGCAAAACAGCTGTAGCAACCAGCAGAAAAATACCAATGCTTTTTTTTGTTTTTTTGTTAATTTTCCCCAGCCGTACGTGCGCTCCATTGGCATACCTAACATAAGGTATTTTTTAACGCTATATATTGTGGTGAAATCGTGTTTTTTTGTTAATGTTTGATCATGCGCTTAAGCTGCCTTATAAACGTCATGAATTCAAGAAAATTTGTAAAATTATAAAATATTCAATAGTCAGCTGTAACCGCCAAGGTGAGCAACATATTTAGCAGTGAAATTGAAACGTGGCGACACGTTCAGACGTTCAGCAAAACCAGTTACCTCTCAAAACTGCGGTAGAACAAACACGTTTGACGCTCACATTTCTTTTGTTACATGATCTTAGACTACTAGGCCGTGGAGAAACTTGTATTTCAACCTGTTTTCGAAGTGCATTTATAAGCTCCTGCAAAAAGTACAGATGGGTTGTGCGATGTTATTATGTTGCTTTTTTCAAGAATGAACGGGGTGTCATGCAGTACATGAGACACTAGTCTATGGAATGTAATAATATATTACTTTGGAAAGAATGACTTTAGCACGATTAACAAGGCGTAGTCCAAAAACAGAATTTCGATCCTCGGAATTTAACTTCGACTTACTTGACGCAGGAATGTCTGCACACAACAAAAGTAAGTTTATAATGCGGTCATACATCTGAAACATTACCTTAAACAGGGACACTCATGTCAGCTGAATTGTCAGGTATACTTGTCACAATATATTTTCGGAGGTATACCAATTCACTACTTCAAAAAAAATGGAAAGCAAATGAACAAAAGAAGGTTGGCGTGCTATTTGTAAACCTCCGCTTAACTTCGTGGCGCACTTCTGATTACAGAAGTATAGGACCACGCGCATGCATACCCACGTTTATATTAGTCCCATTAGTCATCCAAAACGCTTGGGTACAGCAATGGAGAGAAATGCACCGGAAAGAAAGGCAGGTTAACCAAGTAGCACGAGAACTGCAACCCTACGCCTATGGAGCTCTAAGGGCAAGAAACATGTACGAAAACAATAAATGAAATAGAGGACAACTAATACTTTCACATGCATAGCAGCATCCATCGTACATGTCCGAATGGTTTCAAAGCGAGAACTGTCACAGAGCACTGTTGGACTTCTAATGTGTAAGATGAAGTAAAGGAAGGCTTAGAACGACTGGTTCAAAAGTATCGAAGCCTTTTATTGCAATTCATGTTGGTTGCGTTGTCATTCGGGCTAGGAAAGTGCGCATTGTGCTAATCAATAAACACAACACCGATATCAGACATAGAAATTTTATCGGTTTTGCTATTTTGGTTCGCGATTTGGTCTTATCGTATGTGCCACGACACTGTTTCACCTGTCGGCATATATTTCACAGCTTTCCGAATAAACTTTCATTTGGTAGTAAGTGCTTGTCCCTGTCTTTCCTGTTAGCGTGTACGTAGTGCACTCTAGTTCAAACAATCATGTAACACCAATTCACACGATCAACCTCATTGACTAATCACACTTCGGTATGTATTGCCGTTAATGTGTACAGTATTTAAATGCGTGTGTACAGTATGTAAGTTGTGTTATTCGTCGTATACGTTGTGTTGAGTTTTGAATTCTCTACTGCTTGTATTATTCATGCTTTGTAGCCCATGAAAGGCGGAGGCAGTGATTCTTCGATAGTATCTGAAGTTGGCAAAAACGATCTCTATGCACGTTTTTTGTATGTTTAGGTATTTGTAGAGGGTGATTCTTCTAGGTACATTAAGCATGCGTGAAGGGTACAAGGCCGGACATATACGAAGGCTTGCTTATCAGTTTTTGCTTGATGTGCTTTTTGATGGCAGCGTCGTTGAGTAAATTTTAGTAAAGAATCGCACTGTTTTCTGAACGTCAATTGTTACATGGGACGTTGACCCCTTAACCTTGTGCCTCTGCACTGCCCATAGCCATGCTTTTAACACCTGATGCTCATGAACGGTAGCCGCGGAACGATTATTCGCTGCTTTCTGAGCTTTCGCATTTTCGGTGGCTCTGTCTGCGTATACTTTATGCCGAAGAGCGCCACGCTCTCACGCCAGAAGTTGCAGCTTGTTGTCGGCGTCACAGCTCTGCCACTGCTTCCCGAACACTAGCCTCCGGGCGAGCTTGTTTTCTGCGCCGACTTTGCATTACGCGGTCGAGACCACGTTACGTTCGCTTCAATGGCAGAAAGAGAATGTGTGGGCTGGAACGCGGCTATCATTCATCGTCATATGCCGCAGCAGAAAGAAAATGCGCGTAATGTCTTACAAATATGTAGTGGGTATACCTCACTGATCAGGAGAATTATAAATGCCTTCGCGGTGTATAGTGGGTGATTTCCTACAAAATCTTTTTGTAGCAAATAAATGAGTGCCTCACGAAATCCTCTTCTCTCGTTCATGAGGTTTGTATACGACGTGCACTTGTAGGCATCGCATTTTTTGAGACGTGTTACGTACAGGTGGTAACAGTAGGTGCATACACCGAACTGCAAACCTAATCAACCTCAAGTCAAAAACTATTCTTTTTTTAAAGTTGGCTGAATGCAGTTTACACTTATAAAGATCGTTAGCAATACCCGACGCAGACG
The DNA here is from genome assembly GCF_043290135.1 of Rhipicephalus microplus. NCBI lineage: Eukaryota > Metazoa > Arthropoda > Arachnida > Ixodida > Ixodidae > Rhipicephalus > Rhipicephalus microplus. The sequence continues at coordinate 88,352,627 of NC_134702.1, read as the reverse complement.
GTGCCTCAAACCCTCAGTGTTTGAGAAGCTTCATGATAGTGTGTTTCATTTTGTTAAAATTGTGCGCGGAACGCGAACATTCGAATTTATTCTCAAATAAATGCAGCCACCAGCGATAAAGCACGAATATCCCATGCCGCTTGTTTGAAAAAGACGCGCGTTGCCGCGGATAAGATTATTAAGGAGGCTCTCTATTTGCCGATATGCGTGAATTTCTTGCTGTACATCGTGTTTTATTATGGCGTGCAAAGTCAGCCAAATAAGGAGTTTATTCCTGAACACGCCTACTACTGCCTTCTTCAACGTCACAACTTTGTGGCAATATCTGAATGGTCGTTTGAGAATAGGAGTTTTAATTGAGTTAGAAACTTGTTTAGCGAACAAATGTTTTATTGATTACTTTATTTTTGTGAGAGTAATTCGAAAAATATAATTCGTAACACTCCACATTTTTTTGTTTGTTGAACCACGCTGCTTCTGTATAAAAAAAGAAACCTTTGAGCCGTAAAGTAGCACCGTTCATTCTGTACAAGGATGGGTAGGAATTTATTTCTCCTGCATGCTTTGTCATAAGTTGTTGTATTCTTGTATATTTTTATGACTGAGGTGGAGACGTAAGCAAGCACCTCTACTTTCATTCCTTGCTTTGTCTATCTGCCTTGTTTTCTCCGATGATTATTGTAACAAAGTTTGAACAATAGCCATAGTCTGTTTACAGAAACACTCTCTTGGAAATCTGTAGAACACATGTACAAAAAAATTGGCAGATCCCACGTACAGTGGGAATTCATGATATGCGAAGCACGAATTAGGAAGGTTAATATGTCACATTAAAATACCCACAACGTTACGAGGTGGAAGTAAATTATGCCATACATGACTTCCGTGTCATGATTATGATGTTTGAATGTGTTGTTTGCCTTCGCCATGCTTATACGCCGAAACCTCCTAAAGCAGCACCCAGACCAGCGTGTGGCGAGTGGACCGTTCCCTGCCCGTGTTCATGGCCGTGGCTTGCCTCGTAGCTACCTAGCGCTGTTGTACAAACTGAGTGGGCTCTGTGCTGGTGCGTGAACGATTACACCGGCAAGGGCGTGAGAACAGCCCGTTGTGCGCAGCCTGTGGCTCCTGCGAAACACTTGAGCATCTCATACTGCACTGTCCTACATTTGCTACGCAGCGGTCATTGCTAATTAAGGAATATAAATTCTTAAGACTCAAGTGCACGACTCTAGACGACTACCTCTTTCCGAGTGGTAGGGCTTCCCGACGCGACCAGGCCCACCGAACTCTCCTTACATTTATGAACCAAACGGACTTGGCCAACCGTTTATAGACGGTCTCTCTCTTTTTCTCTCTCTCCCTTTTTTCACTCATACTCATCGAAGTCTTCGTCATTTGTTTTCTGCCTTCCTCATCTTGTTTCCTCTTTCTGCCCTCTAATCTTCGTTTCTTCTGTTTCTTCCCTCCTTCTGAAAGAGTGAGCAGGCGTTGTGCCCCTCCAGGTGGCAGTTGCTTTCTGGGTCCCTTCCTTTTTCTTTTGTGTCCTTGTGTACCTGCGTATACAAAAAATTAAGAAAATAAATAAATAAATAAATCCATTCATGTTAAGTGATGCCTAATTTAGTATATGTGGAGCTAGCGAAACGGCTGTGAGCACGCTATAAACGTGTTGTCATGTCGTTACATGACAAGCAAGTCATGATTATCATGTTTGCACCAGTCATATGCCTCCGTCCCCCATTTACGTCACGCAACACGAAATTTGGTATATGTGGAGCTAGCGAAACGGCCGCGAGTGTGTCATGTAGGGCCCAATATACTCCAACGTAACGTGTACACGCGCGCGCTGGGCACAGCGACGCTACGTTAGCAAAGCGCGGGCACTATATAGTCCGACGCTATGCACGACCAGCGTCCGTCGGCGCGGCCCGATGGCCACCGGCGCGAAATGCGACATGCTGCATTTCACTCCGATGCATTGCACTTCATCTGCCTCTTTTCGTAATGGAGGGACACCGGATGTGCACGAAACGCGCATGCGTGAATGAAATGCAGCGTGGCACGCACCGGAGAGTACATGGCAGGTCCGGCGCCTGGCGTGGCAACGCCGGCGTGACGTGACGAAACGAACGCCGCCGCACACGCGCGCCGTGTCACGTCGAAGTGTATTGGCACCTTGACTGTGGCATGTAGTTATGTTCTCACATGACATGCATCTCATGATTCATGTTTGCACCAGTGACGTACCTTCGTTATGCATTGACGTCACGTAATATCAAATTTGGCGTATATGAAGCTAGCGAAACGGCCGCGAGCTCATCATGGGTGTGGCATGTAGTCATCTTGTTACATGACACGCATGTAGTGATTATCATGTTTGGATGTGTCATTTACCTATGTCGTTCGTTCGCGTCGCGTAATATCAAATTTGGTACTTGTGATTGATTTGATTGATTGATATGGGGGGTTTAACGTCTCAAAACCACTATATGATTATGAGAGACGCCGTAGTTTAGGGCTCCGGAAATTTCGACCTCCTGGGGTTCTTTAACATGCACCCAAATCGGAGCACACGGGCCTAGAACATTTCCTCCTCCATCGGAAATGCAGCCGCCGCAGCCGGGATTTAACCCGCGACCGGCGGGTCCGCAGCCGAGTACCTTAGCCACTAGACCACCGCTGCGGGGCGGTACATGTGAAGCTAGGGAATTGGCCGCAAGCGCATCATGAGCGTAGCATGTAGTCATGTGTTTACATGACACGTACTAAAGCTCATTATGCTTGTACCAGTCTCATACCTTCGTCATCCTTTCAGGTCCCGTAATACCAAACATGGTAAAACTGAAGCTAGCGAAACGGCCGCCAGTGCATCATGAGCATGTCATGTAGTCATGTTATTACATTACATGCATCTCTTCATCACCATGTTTGCACCAGTCACGCATCTCTGTCATTCATTCACATACTGTAATACCAAATTTGGTATATGCAAAGCTAGCGAAACGGCCGCAAGCACACCTTGAGTGTGGCATGTATCCGCGTTGTTACTTAAACACGCATGTCATGATTTTCATGTTAGGGCTTGTCGCTTGTGTTCGCCATGCAATCATGCCATATCATACCAGTTTAGCAACATGTCATGTGAACAAACCCACCGCAAGAGCTGCAGGACCGTGAAATGTAAATATGACATTCTTGACACACAAATCTTGAAATTCATGTTATGACTTGTCGATTGTGTTCTTTACACAGCCATGGTATGCCATACCAAGTTTGGTATGGATATCTTCATCCAAACGGCCAGGAGAGCTAAATGTCGTAGGCGGCGAGATATAGATAGATACGCTCAATGTCGCTGAAGTTCGCTAAGAAATGCTTCGCATTTAAAAGTGTGATGGTGGTGTGGTGGTGGTTGTGATATTGCAAAAGGCGGAGTCAGCCTAGCTCAAAAGGCCTGGTAACCCCGCCACGGGGACGACATAAGCCCGCCAAGAGTGTTAATACTGAGCAATGACGAAATTTTTACGGTGTAACAATAGCAACTACTTAATTGATAGACGCTTGTGTTTGGTTGTTTCATACCCGCCACGGTGCACTGGTGGCTAAGGCACTGAGCTGCTGACTCGAGGGTCAGATCACGGGATCGAATTCCGAACATGGTGGCTCCAATTTTCGTTGAGGTGGAAATGCTTGAGACCCGTTTGTTTAGATATAGGTGCACCTTGAAGAACACCAGGTGGTTGGAATTTTAGGAGCCACTCACGACGGAGTCTTTTATAATCACAGGGGGGTTATAAATTAAACAACAACAACAACAACAACAACAACATCAACATCAACAACAAGAAGAAATGGCTGTTCTATATTGAGCAGCTAACTAAAGTAAAACTAGAAGTTTCTAGACCTCTAATAACAGACCTTCAGGAAACAGTTGTCAGAAAGAACAAATTTTTATGAATATGCACAGCTATAGTCAAAATAGGTACGCAGACTTTTCGTGGAGTAATCCATAAAATTAGAGTGGCCGTAAATTTGTTGATGGTCAAAGGCCAGTTTGAAATGCACAGTTAAAGGGCCTCTGCTGATTTTATCGGCGGATACCTACAAACTTTATTCGAAGTTTGAAAAAAGTTAATGTTAGAGGGCAATAACTAAAATTTTATATCACAGGCAAATATCGCGGTTCCGGCACACGTTGCGGAAAGCACGTTCGGTAAAAGAAGTCCCGCGAGTACATGACCGCAACAACTACAGTAATAGTAGCAACGTACCATTTCTTGCAGGTGCAGGGACATTGCCACTACAAAAGCACGATGAAATGAGTTTGACAGCTATTCAGCGCTAGCTCGTTTTGAGCTTCACTACGGTATGCCGGCGGTAAGTTTGTTGCCAGCGCCATGAAACTGGTGCCACGCCCTTTTAATTACGAAAGCACACATCAAAGGAAAGTTGTTTCACCTGTGGGCGGTATTACATCGCGTCTCTATTGCAGTGCCGAAACCTGTCTCCAAACGACCTCCCAAGCTGCGCGTCGAGAAGGAAAGTTTTCTACAAGCCGTGAAAGGAAAAATATTTGGACCTGGATGACAAGCATAAATTTGTTCTCAATATCAATTAGCTTTGTGTAGGCTGAGGTCTTCCGGCGAATGGCTCGAATAACACGTTCCGACTAGGTTTCGAACGGGGCGAAAGTGGTCAAACTCATTGGAAATGCACCAAAAAAAATCACGCGGAGAAACCTTACCATTTTTTTTTCTCGCCACGCGATAGTACATATCTATTTTTCTTCACTGCTTTGACTGCGCAATCTCAAACACGTGTTGTGAACAATGAGCCACACATTCAACATGGCAGCCAGGAGCGTAGCAAGAAATATTTACAGTGAGAGTTATTATTAGACCATAACAAGGGTCACGTGTGCCGTGATTGTCCGCCACCGCTGCCGGTGTCAGAATAGGAAAAACCAAGGCACAGCCAGGCGTCACACAACGCGGATTGCGTAACGAGTGGGTCATCGAATGCTCGTTCTTGTCCTTTTCACATATTGCCCATGACGCATACCCACTGTAGAGGATTGACGAAGAATTGAGTGGTTTTCTAAAATAATACGCAGTTTTAAAATATTAGAGGTTATATATTAGAAATAATAGGTATGACCTAGATAATTGTGGTACTTGATTTATACATATCTTATATAAACAAAGAAAAGAAGTTACAATAAATTAGAGCACTACTGAGTATTACGTTGTAAGCACGTTAGTATAACATTACAGACTAATTTGTAAAGCAATCAGCTTCTATAATAATTCAGTCCCTTACAGCCACGCATACTCTCGCACCGGAAAAGAGAATAAAAAAAAATTGCACAGTTTCTTGCAAGCGTGTAACGGGTAGCACGCTTCTGCGTATAATGACGAAGGATTACACACTTATAACTGCTTTGTACACAAAAATGCCTTAGATTTATTGCATAGCGGGTATCCTGCAAGTGTGAATAATATAGTTACCTAAAGAGTAAATAAAGGTTTTAAAAGCCGCTATTCCAGTTTTCACTGTTAATGCAGCGGCACGTTCTTCGCAGGCGTGGTGTTTTTATTTATTTGGGTGGGGGGTGTTAAACTATACTTTAGTGTTGGGTTCATGTGCGCGTTAAATATATATATATATATATATATATATATATATATATATATATATATATATATATATATATATATATATATATATATATATATATATATATATACGCAGCAAAACTTCAGAATTAGCGAGGTTAATCTCCCCACCTCTGGCTGTGCCCATGATGGTAACAAAGGCGTCAATGGTGGCTCGTATCAGCACAATTGCTAACTAACCTTCAACACAATGATGTTCACGGCCTCGCCAAGGAGGACGACTTCACCGAGAGCCTGTTTTTGCTTCCATGCCCTAACGTGTCTTGCTTTTGCACAGCCGGCTGGAATTATCACCGCCGCTGTCGATGTGTCCCCTCGTTTTTCTCCCGCTGGCGCATCTCCCCAAAACAAAACAAGAAAACGTTTGAAAGGCAAGAGAACAATTGATTTTCAGTGTTTTGTACGCATAAATTGAGTCCGGTATGAAAATTCATTCCCGCAAAAGAGGCGAAATACATTCCTGAAAGTGTCGATTCTGAAAGTGTCGAATCGTTAAAGGGACACGCCCTCTCATGGTTTTCCGGCGCTCTGGCGGCTTATCAGCTGCTTCGCTTCTCATGTGTGAAGGCATCATGAGCGCGATATACACTGAATGAGTATTCAGAAATTATTTTATTCAAAAGAAAACTGAATCACCTAAAAAAAGCGAGCAGAATAAACAACTTTCCTTGAAGTCAAATTGTGCATGAAGTTTTTTTTTTGTTGTTAGGTGGTCGCCTAAATAGGAAGAAGCCATTGTTATAAATACCATTTGAAAGCTCTGTGATTTGATGTTCAGTGCACGAAACAATTTTATATGATTCCTGAGAATTAAATACCTTGAATATTTAAATTTAGGTGGAAGTTGTGTAGATAGGCCAACGTTATTAGAATGATACGACAGCGTTTCAATAATAACAATATCTGGGGTTCAACGTCCCTACACAAAGGTTTGATTATGAGAGACGCCGTAGCAGGCCCCTGAAATTTTCACCGTCGGCTATTCTTTACCATGCACTGAAATCGCACAGTACACCGTCGTCTAACCTTCTGCCTCCATCGAAATGCAACCACCACGGCCGGCATCGAAACCACGACCTTTGGGTGAGCAGCCGGGCACCTGAAAAGCTACATCAGCGCGATGCAAAAAGTTTTGGTATTCGCACATCCAAACAAAAGAACTACCTTCCGTCCTGAGTTAGAAAGTAAAAGTTTCCAACAAACGTAAATTGCAGAGATGTGCCTCCTAATGGTATAGTGGTTTCAGTGCACTATTGCAAGTCCGAAAGTGGTGGCTCCGATCACTATGACAGTGGTCGCCTTTTTATGAAGGCGACATGAGAGAGGTCTGTGCATGGTGCGATATCAGAACACATTAAAGATCATCTGTTTGTTTGAATATTCGAAGACCTGCACTTTGTTGTGCCTCGTGATGATATTGTGGTTTTCATGAACAATCATCTAACGATCGCAATTTAAAATAAAAGGGCCATGTGCATGATTAGTTGTTCAATTACCACCTTGTCGTTTAAACTGGATTTCGCAACTTAAATAGCTATGGAAAACCGTCGAAGTGTACAACTGCCTGCGTATTTGTTAGCGCGACTTGCGTAGTAGTTCAATAACGTCCACAACCAGAATAACTTAACGGTCTTTGCGAGAAAAAAAATACCATGTTGTTTCAGCCTAATAACTGAACTGATACTCCGTTCGTAATCTGTACTCATGAAAAGCACCCCCGGTTATGCAAACTAAATAAGTAATTAATCTACCAGCAGGTGTCGATCATTGCATGACGTGCCACATTGTGACAGTGATGAAGGTTAACTACACAATGATCCTACATTAGTCACTAATATACCAATCACGGCTAACTTTGCCAAAATTGCTTATCATCAACTTTTATGCTGAATAAATTAACGTAGTGCGTATTCCTACAGCAATTCTCTTTAGGTCTATCGAAAAGTGAACCTGTCGTTCTCGGCACAAGAAGAATTATATCCCAATTGAAATCGCCTAAGCCTGATCAAAACCGCAAAAGTGGCAGCCTATTCCGGTGAATTGTGTTAAAGAAAATTGACAAGATTTCAAACTAAAAGTATGACTAGTACTACCATAACAGTATTGTGTCCGTGAGTATGGCGAGCTCTTCATCAGCAAGGTGTAAAGTCTGTGGTGTTGCCTCACAACTCTCCTTTTCATTCTAGTTCAACAATATCTTGTTTATGTGAATTGAGTGAAACACTAACGTTGAAAACGCAGATACTGTGCAAAATTTTTATTATCCCTTAAGGTTCCGTATACTTCAGTGGAGTCTCCAAGTCGACTCCATCGTCGATGGGTTCTGTGGAAGCGCTTGGAATAGAGCAATTTCTGCAAAAAAATTGTTGCATGTTTGTAAAATTTCAAAAATTGTGTCACGTACTGAACCTTGGATAGAAGTAAGAGGAACTTACACTTCTTCTTGCGCAGAAGGGTGGCGTAACTCAGAGGAGAGCCAAGACCATAGCCGTAGTTCAGGCCGTAGCCGAGCAGGCCATGGCCATAACCGTAGTGACCAGCACCATAACCGAGGGAGCCTACACCATAGCCGTAGTAGAGTGGGGCAGAGTGGGCCGCACCGTAGGTAGCTACGGCTGGGGTAGCGTGGGCAACACTGTAGGTGGCGACAGCCGGAGCAGCGTGGACAGCAGCGACAGCTGGGGCAGCATGGATGGCAGCGACGGCAGGCGCAGCGTGAACAGTTGTGACAGCAGGAGCAGCGTGGACAGCAGTCACAGCTGGGGCGGCGGCGTAGGTGGCGACAGTTGGGGCGGCAGCAACAACCGGAGCGGACTGCTGGACAACCCTGGTTACAGCTGGGGCGGCAGAGTAGGTGACAGCTGGGGCAGCGGCATAAGTGGCGACAGCTGGGGCAGCGTGGACAGCAGTCACAGCTGGAGCAGCTTGCACAGTAGCCACGGCTGGAGCAGCTTGCACAGCAGCGACGACTGGGGCTGCGTGAACAGAGGTAACAGCTGGGGCGGCGTGAACAGTGGTCACAGCTGGGGCAGCGTTGTAGGAAGAGACGGTATGGGCGACGGCTGGGGCAGCGACAGCATAGCTGGCGGCTGGCGCGTAACCATATCCGTAGCCGACGCCGTAGCCAGTGAGGCCGGAGTATCCAACGCCATGAGCAAGGCCGTAGTGGGAGAGACCAAGACCACCGTAACCAAGACCAGCGTAACCGAGGTTGCCGTAGCCAAGGCCGTAACCGAGGTTACTGGCGAGAGTGTAACCCCCGGCAAGGTGGCCAACGTGACCAGCAAGGGCACTGGTGGCCAGGGCGAGGATGATGCAGGCGCGCAGCTGAATGTAAGAAAAAGGGCTTCGTATTAAGAAAAAAGGCAACTCTATGTAACTGTTCATCAGCACTACGTGCTGTGTTGGGATATTGTGATATTAGGAATGGTGCTCAGGTATACTAGTTGTACCATATGTCACCTGTCGATTTCAAGAACACTTAAAAGGGCACGGTAAACAGGCACGAACAAGTAAAAGCACCGATCATGACTTGTTTGCTATGTGTTGTGGAATAAACCAACTGGATGAAAGAAGCGTTTTACTGCGTGAGTTTTCTAATCCCCTGGTCTATTTTGATGTGTAACCAAGGCACAGTTAGCCTAAATCACCTGCAAGAATCTGGACATTTGAAAACCCCTAGATTGCTCTTTTTGTCTGGACTACTAGTTTTTATCTGTATCTTTTTGAGGTGCCCTACCATGTGGTCTGGAATACACTAAGTGGTCCAAGCAAAATCACCTATGAGTAGGTTTATCTACGCCTCAAATATATTGTGGCTGGTGTAAACATAAATTATGCATTTTTTGCTTTCATTTGTCAATTGTAAATTGGTCAGCACTCATTCTATTGCTTGGTAGCTAAGATGAAAAATTTTCAATGCTTTCTCACCCAAACACGTTATATGTAAAAATGCAGGGCTTTTGAACAACGTACTAGCAAATATTTTTTTCGCGAGCAGTCCATTTGAAGTATGAAATTAATGATATAAGGTAATCTTACGTCCTAAAGCAATGTTATGGTTACGAAAGACATTGCTGTAGAGGGTTCCAAAACTTTTGGCTAATTCGTGTTCTTAACGCCCACTCACTTCGCTGACTACATAGGCCTCTATCCTTCAGCCTCCATCTAGATGCGATTGCCGTAGCCAGGATCGAACTCGCGACCTTCGGTTCTGCAGCCGACCACCATAGCCACTGCTGCGCCACGGTCGACGAGGTATGAAACCACAGCAAGGAGTTAACTAGTGACTTACCATGGTGGTGGTCCTGGTCTGTTTGAGGAGCAGATGGTTCTGATCTTGGTCGGTGGCGAATGGCTTTATATACCTGGTTTTGGCTTGAAGGAGTCGAAAAACAGCCGTAGCAAGCAGCAGAAAAATACCAATGCTTTTTTTTGTTTTTTTTTTGTTAATTTTCCCCAGCCGTACGTGCGCTCCATCAGCAAACCTAACATAAGGTATTTTTTAACGCTATATATTGTGGTGAAATCGTGTTTTTTTGTTAATGTTTGTTCATGCGCTTAAGCTGCCTTATAAACGTCATGAATTCAATAAAAGTAGCAAAATTATAAAATATTCAATAGTCAGCTGTAACCGCCAAGGTGAACAACAAATTTAGCAGTGAAATTGAAACGTGGCGACATGTTCAGACGTTCAGCAAAACCAGTTACCTCTCAAAACTGCGGTAGAACAAACACGTTTGACGCTCACATTTCTTTTGTTTCATCATCTTAGACTACTAGGCCGTGGAGAAACTTGTATTCCAACCTGTTTTCGAAGTACATTTATAAGCTCTTGCGAGAAGTAGAGATGGGTTGTGCGAAGTTATTATGTTCCTTTTCTCAAGAATGAACGGGGTGTCATGGAGTACATGAGACACTAGTCTATGGATTGTAATGAAATATTACTTTGGGAAGAATGATTTTAGCACGATTTAACAAGGAGTAATCCAAAAACAGAATTTCGATCCTCGGAATTTAACTTCGACTTACTTGACGCAGGAATGTCTGCACACAACAAAAGTAAGTTTATAATGCGGTCATACATCTGAACATTACCTTAAACAGGGACACTCATGTCAGTTAAATTGTCAGGTATACTTGTCACAATATATTTTCGGAGGTATACCAATTCAATACTTCAAAAAAAATTGGAAAGCAAATGGATAAGAGAAGCTTGGCGTGCTATTTGTAAACCTCCGCTTAACTTCGTGGCGCACTTCTGATTACAGAAGTATAGAACCACGCGCATGCATACTCACGTTTACATTAGTCCCATTAGTCATCCAAAACGCTTGGGTACAGCAATGGAGAGAAATGAACCGCAAAGAAAGGCAGGTTAACCAAGTAGCACGAGAACTGCAACCCCACGCCTACGGAGTTCTAATGGGAGGAAACATGTACGAAAACAATAAATGAAATAGGGGACAACTAATACTTTCACATGCATAGCAGCATCCATCGTACATGTCCGAATGGTTTCAAAGCGAGAACTGTCACAGAGCACTGTTGGACTTCTAATGTGTAAGATGAAGTTAAGGAAGGCTTGGAACGACTGGTTCAAAAATATCGAAGCCTTTTATTGCAATTCATGTTGGTTGCGTTGTCACTCGGGCTAGGAAAGTGCGCATTGTGCTAATCAATAAACACAACACCGATATCAAACATAGAAATTTTATCGGTTTTGCTATTTTGGTTCGCGATTTGGTCTTATCGTATGTGCCACGACACTGTTTCACCTGTCGGTGTATATTTCACAGCTTTCCGAATAAACTTTCCTTTGGTAGTAAGTGCTTGTCCCTGTCTTTCCTGTTAGCGTGTACGTAGTGCTCTCTAGTTCAAACAATCATGTAACACCAATTCACACGATCAACCTCATTGACTAGTCACACTTCGGTATGTATTGCCGTGAATGTGTAAAGTATTTAAATGCGTGTGTACAGTATGTAAATTGCGTTATTCGTCGTATACGTTGTGCAGAGTTTTGAATTCTCTACTGCTTTTATTATTCATGCTTTGTAGCCCATGAAAAACTGAGGCAGTGATTCTTCGATGGTATCTGAAGTTGGCAAAAATGATCTCTATGCACGTTTTTTGTATGTTTAGGTATTTGTAGAGAGTGATTCTTCTAGGTACATTAAGCATGCGTGAATGGTACAAGGCCGGACATATACGAAGGCTTGCTTATCAGTTTTTGCTTGATGTGCTTTTTGATGGCAGCGTCGTTGAGTAAATTTTAGTAGAGAATCGCACTGTTTTCTGAACGTCAATTGTTACATGGGACGTTGACCCCTTGACTTTGTGCCTCTGCACTGCCCATAGCCATGCTTTTAACACCTGTTGCTCATGAACGGTAGCCGCGGAACGATTATTCTCTTCTTCCCGAGCTTTCGCATCTTCAGTGGCTTGCTGTTGGCGTATACGTTAAGCCGAAGCGCGCCACGCTCTCACGCCAGAAGTTGCAGCTTGTTGTCGGCGTCACAGCTCTGCCGCTGCTTCCCGAACACTTGCCTCCGGGCGAGCTTGTTTTCTGCGCCGACTCTGCATTACGCGGTCGAGACCACGTTACGTTCGCTTCAATGGCAGAAAGAGAATGTGTGGGCTGGAACGCGGCTATCATTCATCGTCATATGCCGCAGCAGAAACAAAATGCGCGTAATGCCTTACAAATCTGTAGTGGGTATACCTCACTCATCAGGAGAATTATAAATGCCTTCGCGGTGTATAGTGGGTGATTTCCTACAAATTCTTTTTGTAGCAAGTAAATGAGTGCCTCACGAAATCCTCTCTCTCGTTCATGAGGTTTGTATACGACGTGCACTTGTAGGCATCGCATTTTTTGAGACGTGTTACGTACAGGTGGTAACAGTAGGTGCATATATAGAACTGCAAACCTAATCAACCTAGTGTCAAAAACTATTCTTTTTTTAAAGTTGGCTCAATGCAGTTTACACCTATAAAGATCGTTAGCAATACCCGACGCAGACGGTGCCTCAGACCCTCAGTGTTTGAGAAGCTTCGTAATAGTGTGTATAATTTTGGTAAGATTGCGCGCGAAACGCGAATATTCGAATTTATTCTCAAATAAATGCAGCTACCAGCGATAAAGCACGAATAACCCATGCCGATTGTTTAAAAAAGACGCGCATTGCCGCGGATAAGGTTATGAAATGAGGCTCTCTATTTGCCGATATGCGTGAATTTCTTGCTGTACATCGTGTTTTGGTACCGCGTGCAAAGTCAGCCAAATAAGGAGTTCATTCCTGAACACGCCGACTACTGCCTTCTTCAACGTCACAATTTTGTGGCAATATCTGAATGGTCGTTTGAGAATACAAGTTTTAATTCTGTTATAAACTTGTTTAGAAATAAATGTTTTATCGGTTACTTTATTTTTGTGAGAGTAATTCGAAAAATATAACTTGCAACACTCCACAATTTTTTGTTTGTTGAACTACGCTACTTCTGTATAAGAAAAGAAACCTTTGAGCTGTAAAGTAGCACCGTTCATTCTGTACAAGGATGGGTAGGAATTTATTTCTCCTGCATGCTTTATCATAAGTTGGTGTATTCTTGTATATATTTATGACTGAGGCGGAGACGTAAGCAAGCACCTCTACTTTCTTTCCTTGCTTTGTCTGTCTGCCTTGTTTTCTCCGATGATTATTGTAATAAAGTTTGAACAATAGCCATAGACTGTCTACAGAAACACTCTCTTGGGAATCTGTAGAACACATGTACAAAAACTTGGCAGATCTCACGTACAGTGGGTATCCATGATATGCAAAGCACGAATTAGGAAGGTTTATATGTCACATTAAAATACCCAGAACGTTACGAGGTGGAAGTAAATTATGCCATACATGACTTCCGTGTCATGATTATGATGTTTGAATGTGTTGTTTGCCTTCGCCATGCTTATACGCCGAAACCTCCTAGAGCAGCACCCAGACCAGCGTGTGGCGAGTGGACCGTTCCCTCCCCGTGTTCGTGGCCGTGGCTTGCCTCGTAGCTCCCTAGCGCTGTTGTACAAACTGAGTGGGCTCCGTGCTGGTGCGTGAACGATTACACCGTCATGGGCGTGAGAACAGCCCGTTGTGCGCAGCTTGTGGCTCCTGCGAAACACTTGAGCATCTCATATTGCACTGTCCCACATTTGCTACGCAGCGGTCTTTGCTAATTAAAGAATGTAAATTCCTAGGACCCAAGTGCGCGACTCTAGACGACTACCTTTTTCCGAGTGGTAGGGCTTCCCGACGCGACCAGGCCGACCGAGCTCTCCTTAGATTTATTAACCAAACGGACTTGGCCATCCGTTTATAGACGGTCTCTCTCTCTTTCTCTCCCTCTCTTTTTCACTCATACTCATCGAAGTCTTTGTCATCTTTTTTCTCCCTTCCTCATCTTCTTTCCTCTTTCTGCCCTCTAATCTTCGTTTCTTCTGTTTCTTCCCTGCTTCTGAAAGAGTGAGCAGGCGTTGTGCCCCTCCAGGTGGCAGTTACCTTCTGGGTACCTCCCTGTTTCTTTTGTGTCCTTGTGTATCTGCGTATACAAAAATTATGGAAATAAATAAATCAGCAAATAAATAAATAAATCCATTCATGTTAAGTGATGCCTAGTTAAGTTAAGTGATGTGGAGCTAGCGAAACGGCTGTGAGCACGCAATGAGCGTGTTGTCATGTTGTTACATGACAAGCAAGTCATGATTATCGCGTTTGCACCAGTCATATGCCTCCATCCCCCATTTACGTCACGCAACACGAAATTTGGTATATGTGGAGCTAGCGAAACGGCCGCGAGTGGGTCATGCAGGGCCCAATATACTCCAACGTAACGTTGCACGCGTGCGCTGGGCACAGCGACGCTAAGTTAGCAAAGCGCGGGCACTATATAGTCCGACGCTATGCACGACCAGCGTCCGTCGGCGCGGCCCGATGGCCACCAGTGCGAAACGCGACATGCTGCATTTCACTCCAATGCATTGCACTTCATGTGCCTCTTTTCGTGATGGAGGGACACCGGATGTGCAATAAACGCGCATGCGTGAATGAAATGCAGCGCGGCGCGCACCGGAGAGTACATGGCAGGTCCGGCGCCCGGCTTGGCAACGCCGGCGTGACGTGACGAAATGAACGCCGCCGCACACGCGCGCCGTGTCACGTCGAAGTGTATTGGCGCCTCGACTGTGGCATGTAGTCATATTGTCACATGACATGCATCTCATGATTCATGTTTGCACCAGTCACGTACCTTCGTTATGCATAGACGTCACGAAATATCAAATTTGGCGTATTTGAAGCTAGCGAAACGGCCGCGAGCTCACCATGAGTGTGGCATGTAGTCATCTTCCTACATGACACGCATGTAGTAATTACCCTGTTTGGATGTGTCATTTAGCTACTTCGTTCGTTCGCGTCACGTAATATCAGATTTGGTACATGTGAAGCTAGCGAATTGGCCGCGAGCGCATCATGAGCGTAGCAAGTAGTCATGTGTTTACATGACATGCATTTAATGCTTATTATGTTTGTGCTGGCCTCATATCTTCGTGATCCTTTCACGTCCCGTAATACCAAACTTGGTAAAGTTGAAGCTAGATAAACGGCCGCCAGCGCATCATGAGCATGGCATGTAGTCTTGTTATTACATTTCACACAACTCTTAATCACCACGCTTTCACCACTCACATACCCCCGTCATCCATTCACGTACTGTGATACCAAATTTGGTATATGCAGAGCTATATAGCAGAACGGCCGCGAGCACACCATGAGTGTGGCTTGTAGCCATGTTGTTACATGACACGCATGTCATCATTTCAGGCTAGGGCTTGTCGCCTTTGTTCGGCATGCAATCATGTTATATCATACCAGTTTACAACATGTCATGTGAACAAAACCACCGCAAGAGCTGCAGGACAGTGAAATGTAAATATGGCATTCTTGACATACAAGTCAACATTTTGATGTTATGACTAGTCGAATGTGGTTTATACAGTCATGGTATGCCATACCAACTTTTGTATCGATATCTTCATCCAAACAGCCAGGAGAGCTAAAAGTCGTAGGCGGCTAGATAGATACGCTCAAAGTCGCCGAAGTTCGCTAAGAAATGCTTCGCACTTAAAAATGTGATGGTGGTGTGGTGGTGGTTGTGACATTGCAAAAGGCAGAGTTAGCCTAGCCTAAATAGCCTGGTAACCCCGCCAGGGGGACGACATGAGCCCGCAAACAGTGTTAATACTGAGCAATGATGATATGGTTACGGTGTAACAATAGCAACTATGTAATTGATGGACGCTAGTGTTTGGTTGTTTCATACCCGCCATGGTGGACTAGTGGCTAAGGCACTGAGCTGCTGACTCGAGGGTCACATCACGGGATCGAATTCCGACCATTTTTGTTGAGGCGGAAATGCTTGAAACCCGTGTGCTTAGATATAGGTGCACCTTGAAGAACACCAGATTGTCGGAATTTCAGGAGCCATCCACGATGGAACCTTTCATAATCATGTTGTGGTTATATAATGTTAAACAACAACAAAAACAACAACAACAACAACAACAACAACAACATCAACAACAACAACAAATGGCTGTTTTATATAGAGCAGCTAACTAAAGTAAAACTAGAAATTTCTAGACCTCTATTAACAGACCTTCAGGAAACAGTAGTCAGAAAAAACAAATTTTTATGAATATACACAGCTATAGTCAAAATAGGTACGCAGACTTTTCATGGACTAATCCATAAAAATTAGAGTGGCCGTAAATTTGTTGATGGTCAAAGGCCAGTTTGAAGTGCACAGTTAAAGGGCCTCTGCTGATTTTATTGGCAGATACCTACAAACTTTATTCGAACTTTGAAAAAAGTTAATGTTAGAGGGCAATAACTAAAATTTTGTATCACAGGCAAATATCGCGGTGCCGGCACACGTTGCGGAAAGCACGTTCGGTAAAAGAAGTCCCACGAGTACATGACCGCAACAACAACTACAGTAATAGTAGCAACGTACCATTTCTTGCAGGTGCAGGGACATTGCCACTACAAAAGCACAATGAAATGAGTTTGACAGCTATTCAGCGCTAGCTCATTTTGCGCTTCACAACGGTATTCTGGCGGTAAGTTTGTTGCCAGCGCCATGAAACTGGTGCCACGCTCCTTTAATTACGAAAGCACACATCAAAGGAAAGTTGTTTCACCTGTGGGCAGTATTACATCGCGTCTCTATTGCATTGCCGAAACCTATCTCCAAACGACCTCCACAGCTTCGCGTCGAGAAGGAAAGTTTTCCACAAGCCGTAAAAGGGAAAATATTTGGACCTGGATGACAAGCGTAAATTTGTTCTCAATTTCAATTAGCTTTGTGAAGGCTGAGGTCTTCCGGCGAATGGCTCGAATAACACGTTTCGACTAGGTTTCGAATGGGGCGAAAGCGGTAAAACTCATTGGAAATTCACCAGAAAAAATCACGCGGAGAAACCTTACCATTTTTTTTTCTCGCCATGCGATAGCACATATCTATTCTTCTTCACTGCTTTGACTGCGCTATCTCAAACACGTGTTGTAAACAACCAGCCACACATTCAACATGGCTGCCAGGAGCGTAGCAAGAAATTTCTACAGTGACAGTTATTATTAGACCATAACAAGGGTCACGTGGGCCGTAATTGTCCGCCACCGCTGCCGGTGTCCGTTTAAAAAAACCAAGGAACAACCAGGCGTCGCACAACGTGAATTACGTAACGAGTGGGTCATCGAATGCTCGTTCTTGTCCTTTTCACCTATTGCCCATGACGCATACCCACTGTAGGGGATTGACGAAGAATTGAGTGGTTTTGTAAAATAATATGAAGTTTTAAAATAAAAGAGATCATACATTAGAAATAATGCACATGAACTAGAAAGTTATGGTACGTACTTGATTCAATTCATATACATTATATAAATAAAGAAAAGAATTTAGAATAAATTAGAGCACTAGTGTGTATTACGTTGTAGTCAAGTTAGTATACCATTACAGACTAATTAGTAGACCTATCAGCTTCAATATTATAAGTCCCTTACAGCCACGCATACTCTTGCACCGGAGAAGAGAACAAAAAAATAAAAATGCACTAAGTTTCTTGCAAGTGTGTAACGGGTACCACATTTCTCCGTATACTGACGAAGAATTACTTAATTATTCGCTGCTTACTACACAAAAACTATTTAGATTTATTGCATAGTGGGTACTCTGCAAGTGTGATTAAAATAGCTACCTAAAAAGTAAAAAAAAAGGGTATTTAAGGCAGCTATTCCAGCTTTCGCTGTTAATGCACCTGCACGTTCTTCACAATAGGTGTGGTTTTTGTGGGGGGCGGCGGGGGGGGGGTGTTTATTTATGTTTTAGCGTTGGGTTCATGCGTGCCTTTATATATATATATATATATATATATATATATATATATATATATATATATATATATATATATATATATATATATATATATATATATATATATATATATATATATATATCTATACAAAAAGAAAAGTGATGCTGGGTCCGGGAAAGGTTATTCGTATAGGGAAGAAGACGCACGTACGAAGTGATTTTATTGACGTTTCGGCCGTGGGTCTTCTTCCCTATAAGAACGTATATATATATATATATATATATATATATATATATATGTATATATATATATATATATATATATATATATATATATATATATATATATATATATATATATATATTTTATTTAATGTTTGTCCTCCCGTTTCGCTGTTTCTTCTTTTTTTCTTTTTTTTTCTCTCTCTCTCTCTCTCAATTGACCCCTCCCCTCCTATCTCGACAGGATATAAAAAGGCACGGAACATGTGTAAATAGTATTATGCCTTGAAAAAGACAGGGTTCCTGTCGAAACGTCGGCACAATATACAGTTGTTATGTGAAAGCGCATCTACTTTCATATTTATATATATATATATATATATATATATATATATATATATATATATATATATATGTATATATATATATATATATATATATATATATATATATATATATATATATATATATATATATATATATATATATATATATATATATATATATATATATATATATATATATGCGCAAGGAAAGCTCAGAATTAGCGGGTTTAATCTACCCCACCTCTGGCTGCGCCCATGATTGTAACAAAGGCGTCAGTGGTAGCTCGTATCACCGCAATTGCTAACTACCCTTGCATAACAATGAAGTTCACGGCGTCGACAAGGAGGACGACTTCATTGAGAGCCTGTTTTCCAGCATGCCACAACGTTTCTTGCTTTTGCACAGCAGGCTGGATTTCTCACCACCGCTGCCGGTGTGTCACCTCGTGTTGTTCTCGCTGGTGCATCTCCCGAAAAAATCGTTTGGAAAGGCGAATACTATTTATTTTCAGTGTTTTGTACGCATAAATAAATCTGATTTAAAAATTAGTGTCCCGTAAAAGAGGAGAAGAAAATACAGAAATTTGTCAAAGTGGCAAATCGTTGAAGTGTCGCGCCCACTCATGGTTTCCCGGCCGCTCTGGCGGCTTAGCAATTGCTTCGCTTCTCAAGTGTGAAGGCACCGTGAGCGTGACATGGAGTGAATGAGTATTCATAAATCATTTTAATCAGTAGAAAACTGTATCACTTCAATAAAAACAGCGAGCAGAATAAACATCTTTCCTTGAAGTCACATTGTGCTTGAAGTTACTTTTTTGTTGTTAGGTGATCACCTAAATAGGAAGAAGCCATAATTATAAATACCACTTAAAAGCTCTGTGATGTGACGTTCAGTGCACGAAACAATGTTAGTTGATTCCTCAAGGATTGAATACTTCAAATACCTAAATTTAGGTGGGAGTTCTATAGATAGGCAAACATCATTAGAATGACACGACAGCGTTCGAATAATAACAATATCTGGCGTTTAACGTCCCGAATCCAAGTTATGATTATAAAAGACGCCATAGCAGGCCCCTAAAATTTTCGCCGTCTGGTGTTCTTTATCATCCACTGACATCGCACAGTACACTGGTGTCTACTTTCCTGCCTCCATCGGAATGCGACCAGCGCAGCCGGAATCGAAACCGCGACCTTCGGGGGAGCAGCCGGGCACCCGAACCGCTACATCAGCGGGATGCAAAAAGTTTCAGTATTCGCACATCGCAACAAAAGAATTACCTTCCGTCCGGAGGAAGGAAGTAAAAGTTTCCAACAAACTTAAATTGCAAAGGGGAGGAGGAGGATTGAAAGAGCAAGGACAGGAAGGTTAGCCAGTTCTCAGACCGGCTGGCTACCCTCTACTGGGGAAGGAGGTAAGGGAGATAAAAGATGATAGAAAAGAGACGTTGAAGAAAAAAAAAGGGAAAGAAGGTCATTAGACGATCCACGACGCTGCTTACAGTCGGTCTCTAAGACCACTTGCCCGCAGAAAGTGCAACAACGCTCTCAATGCCTTGCGTGCCGAGGACGGTCTCGGTCAGTGTCCTAATACCCTTTCTTCCGACAATTGGCGGTTGTCTAGTCTATCTTAAACTTTCGACAGTTCATGTCTTGGCACACTGAAGCAAGGACACTCGCAGAGAAGATGGGAGAAAGTCTCTGCGCAGCCACAGTTGTCACATGTCGGGCTGCTGGCCATTCCGATTCGAAAAAAATAAGCATTCGTAAAGGCCACCCCAATCCCAGTTCATGTCTTGGCACACTGAAGCAAGGACACTCGCAGAGAAGATGGGAGAAAGCCTCTGCGCAGCCACAGTTGTCACATGTCTGGCTGCTGGCCATTACGATTCGAAAAAAATAAGCATTCGTAAAGGCCACATCAATCCACAGACGGCACAAAAGTGTCTCCTCAGCTCTGGTTATTCCTGATGGAAGATGGAGCTGTAGGTGTGGGTCAAATTATGAAGGCGGACGTTGGTGAATGCCAGTGAGTTCCACTGAACGAGTGTCAGTTCTTGTGCAAGTGATCGAAGCGTTGCAGCGGCGTCCGTTCTTGATAATGCTATAGTGGCACAAGGGGCATCATCATAAGCAGATCGGGCTGCTTTATCTGCACGGTCGTTTCCATCAATGCTGGAGTGGCCTGGTATTCATTGATACGCTATGTCATGTTGTTTCTCTATAGCCCGGAGATGAAGCAGTCGTACTTCAGCAATTAGCTGTTCGTTTGCTCCATGACGATATGGCGAGGCACTGCCCTGGAGGGCTGCTTTGGAGTCGGCGAAGATTGACAATGTCTGCTGCAGTTCTTCAACCAGAAACTCCAGAGTGGCAGGAATGGTGGCGAGTTCTCCTGCCGTGGATGATGTCAGATGCGAGGTCTTGAACTTTATCGTGTTGGATTTCTCCGGAATTACCACTGCGCCTGTTAAACTTGTTGAAGTGACCGACCCATTCGTGTAAATGTGAATGCGTCCACTATGTTTCTCATGCAGAAACAGTATTGTTGTTTGTTTTAGGAACGAATTTGACAAATTTTCGTTCTTTTGCATTCCGAGGATGGTTATGAGGGCTTCTAGTGGATGTAGACACTACAAAGGTAACGACGGTCTTGCTGCGTGCGCGAAGTTCGTGGGAATCACCTTGCGATGTAGGGCAATAATAGAGCAGAACGCGGAGCGTGGCCTGGAAGTTGGAAGGGAGGCGAGTTGATGCGATTGAATCCGGGTAGCATGTCTTATGTGCGTTCTTAAAGCATCGACACGAATGTAGGTTGTGATAGGGTGTTCACGAGCGATTGCGACAGTCACTGCTGTGGATGCGCATCTCGGAAGCCCGAGGCATATTCTCAGTGCTTGAGCTTGTAATGACTGGAGGACGCATACGTTTGTAATGCGGGACTTGCCAAGCAAAGGTAGGCTGTAGCGCATGAAGCCAAGAAAACGTGCACCATACAGTTGAAGCATGGCTCGTACCGATGCACCCCATGATTTTCCCACAAGAAACCTTAGGACGTGGGCGATCATGGTCAGTCTCTTCTTCATGTGAGCGATTTGAGGGCTCCAAGACAAGTCACGATCTATTATTACACCCAGGAAACGGTGGGTCTTTTGATAGCTGATCGTGTGTCCATTAATTCTGATGCGGTATGGCGTCATTGTCTTGCACGTAAACGCAACCAGTGAGCATTTCTGAGATGACAGCTCCAGTCCTCGCCCTTGAAGGAAGTTTTACGTCAGTGTAGTCGCTGTCAGAAGCCTGGCTCGTACGTGTAGACGCGTGAACCCTGATGCCCAGATGCAGATGTCGTCCTCGTATATCGACAGACGGACGGAGTGTGGCAGGACGTCAACGAGGCCGATGAGCGCAAGGTTAAAAAGTATGGGGCTTAGGACCCCACCATGAGGTACGCCGCGATAAGTATGATGGTGCCTTGTTGCACCATCGTCTGTCTGAACAAAGAAGGTTCTGTCCTTCAAATAGCTGTAGATCAATTGGTAAACGCGGGCTCCCAATCCAATGCTGCCCAAAGCGTCCAGGATGGTTTCATGTAGTACATTGTCTTATGCAGCCTTAATATCCAAGAAAAGTGCCGCTAATCATCTTATTAGGCTTTTCTGCTGCTACAGACGTGACAAGATCAACAACGTTGTCCATGGAAGACCGTCCACGTCGAAAGCCGGTCAAAGCATAGGGGTGTATATTGTTATGTTCCAGGTACCACTCCAAGCGAGTCAGCACCATTCTCTCTGTCACCTTTCCAAAACAGCTGGCAAGCGCGATGGGGCGCTAGGAGGCCATGTGCGGAGGCGATTTACCTGGTATAGCAGGGGCACAAGGCGGCTGCACTTCCATGAAAGAGGAACCCAACCGTTGCTCCACGAGTCATTGTATACAGCTAGAAGGGCACGCTGAGTTGTTTGCCCTAGGTTAGCAAGGGCCATGTAAGTGACTCCATCGGGTCCAGGAGATGATGTGCGCTTGAATCCTGCCAGTGCTGCCTGGAGCTCCTCTAGAGAAAACATATTGTCCATCCGAGTGTCTCTGGACGCTGGCGCGTTTCATAGGTTTTTTAGGTTGATCCCCGACCCCTTGTTTGCAACCCTGGCACGAAAGTCTTCTGCTACATCGATTTCACGTCAGATTTGGGAGGAGCAAGGCATTTGAACGGGTGATGCTGTTGCGGCAATGTTCGTAGGCTGCGGAATATTCTCCATATTTGCGAAAGAGGTTTGTGGGGATCGAGCGACTCTCATAGTGAATACCATCGTAGCGACTGTAGTGCATTGATTCGACGTTGAATCTTCTTTTGCCGACGTCTCGCCTCCCTCAAATCGTACATGAATTTCGTGCGCCTATAACGTCGTTCGGCGCGATGACGGATTCCTCGAAGTCGCTCCAACTCCACCCCATAATTGCAAAAATCTGGCAGAGGTCCACAATTAAACGTTGCCTCTTGGATAGCGGCCTTCAATATACCTTCTAGGCTTTCAAGAGAACCTTCTTGGTTTCTCTCGCATTGATTCTCTGTGGATGATCTGTATTTTGACCAGTCTATCCGTGAAGTGGACGCGAAATGCGACTTGCTCTTGGCCTTGATTGAGGCTACTTGACACAAAGTTAGGTCGAAACAGCTACTATATGTCAGACCCCGTAAAAACTTTGGGGTTCCATCATTTAAACAATATAGTTGGTGGTCAGATGCAAAGGAGGACACATTTCTTCCCCGACGGTCCATCTTTGGCTTGCCCACAGGGGGTGATGAGCGTTAAAATCACCCGTAATAATCCATGGCCCAGGTGTCACTGGTATAATGGCACTTAATCTTGCTGGGTCGAAGTGGCCTGAAGGTGAAATGAAATATATACTGCCACTAGCGTGAAGTTCACGTTCTTACGATTAACTGTCAGGCACACGTATTGGTTGCTGTCGTCCGGTGTTACTGGATGCTAAATATACGTGAGTTCGCACCTGATGTAAACAATGACCTTACTGTTTTTGTTACGAGTCGCAGATCTGAAAGCGTCGTATTTAGAAAGTCGTATTGCATTGTGAAGACGTGGTTCACAGATCAAGATAATTGGAAACTGATTCTTGAAAGCATGTGGTCGAAAATCCATAATGCGCGGTTTAAAGTCTCGGGCATTGCATTGGAAAATTGATGTCTCTTTCACTTGTTTATGGAAGGGCTGCAGCGAAAGAGCCAAGGTGCTTCTCTAGATTTGATAGCACCGGATCCAAAGCGTCCAATATTTGAAGAGCGCTGTGGGCAGCCGGAGTCTAAGTATTATTCATGAGTACTCGAATTGTCTTCATGAGGGTCTTAATCAACTATATTATTTCGTTATCTTGACTTTCACGTCTTACTCGCTCTGAGGTAGCTTTCAGTGTGCGATGCTGCAGCTCTACTGGCGGTGTCACTGACGGCAGCGCTGGCCACGCGTCCGGGTCAATGTTTTTTGCGTCTTTCTGAGGATGCTTGTTGTTGGCAATTGTTCATGCTGGTGGTGGTGAGTGCGTGATAAGGGGTAGCGGTGTATCCCTGGCTTCGGCAGAGGATGTCCTAGGAGCTTTCTTATGGCACTTTGGAAGCAGCCTCCCTGTGGGTGGAACCGTCTCTGGCCATCTGCCTTAACACTTGCATCTCCTTCTTCACACTTGGGCACTGCTTTGATGACGCCTCGTGAGGACCTTGGCAATTGCTGCATTTGCGATGTTCTGCTTGGCAGGTTTCTGTGTTGTGTAACTCCGAGCATTGGGACCACACAGCATAACTTGTGCAAACAGCACTTACGTGTCCTATTTTACGGCACTTCCGACACTGAAGAGGTTTCGGCACAAACGGCCGTACTGTGTGTCGAAAATGACCAACTCTTACTTGATGTGGAGACTGTAACCCTTGAAAACTAGTTTCACACACCGTGAGTTCCTGAGATGGCGGGCTTGCAAGACTATAGTAGCTTCCGTCACTGGTTTGATTCGAATGGGAAAATCAATATCGCTGATAGAAGTGTCGACGTCGTAGATAACACCTGCCCTAGAGTCCTTGCCATCTGGTATGAAAGGAAGTACGTTGACGTTCCCCTGCATATTCACCTTGGTCAATACGTCGAGAGCAGTACGTTGCGTAACGTCTATCGCCAGAACGTTCTTGCGGCCATTAATTCTCACGTCTGTTATTTGTCCCGGAACGAGCGCCTCAAGTGAAGACGTAGACGTGACCTGGCGATTAGGTCGGTTCATGCTGTCTGCGGCATTCAGCGGGACAAACAAATTAGTGTGAACCGGTGGCTCTTGAATATTCAGGGTGGCTTTACTTTGGGAAGGAGATGTCGTAAGTAGGCTCCTCTTCGCCTTGCGTCTTGCCACGGGCACAAAGTCACTTTCATTGGACTTCTCATCACTGCACGTAGAATATATCAGCGTGCCCTCACTGTCGACGTCACTAGTGCGGCCGGAGCACTTTCTTAGAGTAGCCACAGACAACATGGAAGATACGTGAAAGCCCTGGTGATTCTACGTTCATTTCTGAATGCAGAAGAACGGCGTCTTCCACAAACACCAA
Organism: Rhipicephalus microplus; assembly: GCF_043290135.1. NCBI lineage: Eukaryota > Metazoa > Arthropoda > Arachnida > Ixodida > Ixodidae > Rhipicephalus > Rhipicephalus microplus. The sequence continues at coordinate 88,327,380 of NC_134702.1, read as the reverse complement.
TGAAAAACGAGAAAAATTAACAGAGTCTGAAACTGGCGTTCCACTCAGGAAAAACTTCGTCTTCAAATTGCAGAGATGTGCCTCATAGCGGTATAGTGGTATAGTGGTTACAGTCCTTTACTGCAAGTTCGAAAGTGGTAGGTTCGATCACTATGACAGTGGTCGCCTTTCTATGAAGGTGGCATGAGAGATGTCTGTGCATGGTTCGATGTCAGAGCACGAACACGTTAAAGAGATCGTCTGTTGGTTTAAATATTCGAAGACCTGCGCTTACATGTGCCCCATGATGATATCGTGGTTTCCGTGCAGAAACACCTAACTATCATTATTTAAAATAAAAGGGCCTTGTGCATGATTAGCTGCTCAATCACCACCTCGTCGTTTAAACTGGTGATCACAACTGAAATAGCCAAGGCAAACCGTCGGTGTGTACAAACGCCTGGCTTATTCGTTAGCGCGACATGCGTACTAGTTCAATAACGTCCACGACCAGAATAACTTAACGGTCTTTGCTAGAAAAAGAAAAAAATGCCATGATGTTCAACCTTACTGACTGAACTGATACTCCGTACGTAATTTGCACTCATGAACTGCACCCCCGTTTGTGCAAACCAAATAAATAATTATTATACTAACAGGTGTCAGTCATTACATGGCATGCCGCAATGTCACAGTGATGAAGGACATCTACACAAGGATCCTACCTTAGTAACTATAATGTCAATGACGTCTCACCTGGCTGAAACGGCTAACCATAATCTTTTACGCGGAATAAATTACTGTAGCGCGTACTCCCACCGCAATTATTTTTAGGGCCATAGAAAAATGATCGTGACGTTCTCAGCACGAGAAGGATTATATCTTTCATTAAATTGCCTAAGTCTCATAGAAACCGCGAAAGTGGCAGCCTATTCTGGAGAATAATGTTAAAGGAAACATGACGAGAATTTAAACTAATAGTATGACCAGTACTACCATTCGAGTAATGTGTCCGTGAATATGGCGAGTTCTTCTTCAGCATGGTGTAAAATCTGTGTTGCTGCCTCGCAACTCTCCTTTCCATTCTAGTTCAACAATATTTTGTTTGTTACGATTGAGTGAAAGACTAAGATTGAAAACGCAGATACTGTGCAAGAATTTTATTATCCCATAAGGTTTCTTATGCTTCAGTGGAGTCTCCAAGTCTAGCTCACCATCGATATGTTCTGTGGAAGCACTTGGAATAGCGGAATTTCTGTAAAAAAAGAAATAATGTTATATGTTTGAAAAAACTTCAAAAATCATGGTCACCTACTGAACCTCGGATAGAAGTAAGGGGAACTTACACTTCTTCTTGCGCAGAAGGGTGGCGTAACTCAGAGGAGAGCCAAGACCATAGCCGTAGTTCAGGCCGTAGCCGAGCAGGCCATGGCCATAACCGTAGTGACCAGCACCATAGCCGAGCGAGCCTACACCATAGCCGTAGTAGAGTGGGGCAGAGTGGGCCACACCATAGGTAGCGACGGCTGGGGCAGCGTGGGCAGCACTGTAGGTAGCGACAGCTGGAGCAGCGTGGACGGCAGCGACAGCTGGGGCAGCATGGACGGCAGCGACAGCTGGGGCAGCATGGACGGCAGCGACAGCTGGGGCAGCGTGAACAGTAGTGACAGCAGGAGCAGCGTGGACAGCAGTTACCGCTGGGGCAGCGGCGTAGGTGGCGACAGCTGGGGCCGCAGCAACAACTGGAGTGGACTGCTGGACAACCCTGGTTACAGCTGGGGCGGCAGCGTAGGTGACAGCTGGGGCAGCGGCATAAGTGGCGACAGCTGGGGCAGCGTGGACAGTGGTCACGGCTGGAGCAGCTTGCACAGCAGCCACGGCTGGGGCGGCATGAACAGAGGTAACAGCTGGGGCTGCGTGCACAGTGGTCACAGCTGGGGCAGCGTGATAGGAGGAGACGGTATGGGCGACGGCTGGGGCAGCGACAGCATAGCTGGCGGCTGGCGCGTAACCATATCCGTAGCCGACGCCGTAGCCGGTGAGGCCGGAGTATCCAACGCCATGGGCAAGGCCGTAGTGGGAGAGACCAAGACCACCGTAACCGAGACCGGCGTAACCCAGGTTGCCGTAGCCAAGGCCGTAGCCGAGGTTACTGGCGAGAGTGTAACCCCCCGCAAGGTGGCCGATGTGACCAGCAAGGGCGCTGGAGGCCAGGCCGAGGATGATGCAGGCACGCAGCTAAATGTGAGAAAAAGGGCTTCGTATTAAGAAAAAAGGCAAGTCTATGTAACTGTTTATCAGCCCTACGTGCTGCCTCGTGATATTGAGATTTTGAGATTGGTGCTCAGATATACCAGTTGTACCACTTGTCACCTGTCGATTTCAAGAAGACATAGAAGGGCACCGTCAACAGACACGAATAAATAAAAACTCTTATCATGACTTGTTTGCTACGTGTTGTGGAATAATCCAACTCGATTAAAGAAAAGTTTCACTGCATGAGTATTTTACTCCCCTGGTCTCTTTTGATGTGTGACAAAGGCACAGTCAGCCTAAGTCACCTGCAAGAATCTGAACATCTGAAAACCTCTAGATTGCTCTTTCTGTCTGGACTACTAGTTTTTATCTGTATCTTTTTGAGGTGGCCTACCAAGTTGTCTGGAGTACACTAAGTGGTCCAAGCAACATCAACTATAAATAATTCATCATCATCATCATCAGCCTGACTACGTTCACTGCAGGACAATCTCATTTCGTTAAAACGTTATAAGTAATTAATATTAAAACATGTAATTATACTTATAATATTGAAATTATAATAAAAACATTATAAGAGCATAAGTAATTTATGTACGCCTCAAATATATTGTGGCTGGTGTAAACATGAATTATGCATTTTTTTGCTTTCATTTGTCAAGTGTAAATCAGTCAGCACTCATTCTAGCGCTTGATAGCTAAGACGAAAAATTTTCAATGCTTTCTTAACCAAGCACGTTATATTTATAAATGCAGGGCTTTTACACAACGAACTAGCGAATATTTTTTTCGCGAGCAGCCTATTTGAGGTCCTTAATAGTAATATGTTGATATTATCATCATAATAATATGTAATTATTATCATAATAACTATTATCATAATATTATGTAATAATATGAATCAATAATAATATGTAATTTTACGTCCCAAAACAACTATATGGTTTCGAAAGACATTGTTGTAGAGGGTTCTGAAACTTTTGGCCTATTTGTGTACATTAACGCCCACTGACTTCACTGACTACATGAACCCCTATCATTCAGCCTCCATCTAGATGTGATCCCCGCAGCCGGGATCGAACTCGCGACCTTTGGTTCTGCAGCCGACCACCATAATCACTGCTCCCCCACGGTGGACGAGGTATTAAACCACAGGAAGGATTTAACTAGTGACTTACCATGGTGGTTTTCCTGGTCTGTTAGAGGAGCAGGTGCTTCTGATCTAGGTCGGTGGCGAACGGCTTTATATACCTAGTCTTTGGCTTGAAGGAGTTGCAAAACAGCCTTAGCAACCAGCAGAAAAATACCAATGCTATTTTCATTTTTTCGTCAGCTTTCTTCAACCGTATGTGCACTCCGTCAGCATACCTCACATAAGTTATTTTTTAACTCTATATAATATGGAGAAATCGTGTTTTTTTGCTAATGTTTCATCGTGCTCTTGAGCTGCCTTAAAGGACGCCATGAATTCAAAGGAAAAGGAAAGTGGTGAAATTATAAAAGATTCAGTATTCAGCTTTGACCGCCAAGGCTAACACCATAATTAGCAGTGAAATTGAAACGTGGCGACACGTTCTGACGTTCAGCAAAACCAGTTACCCCTCAAAACTTCGGTGAAACAAACACGTTTGACGTTCACATTTCTTTTGTTTTACAAGCTTGGTCTAGGCCATGGAGAAACTAGTATTCCAACCTGTTTTCAAACTGCGCTCGCGAGAAGTACAGATGGGTTGGGCGAAGTTATATTTGTTACTTTTTGCAAGAATGAACGGAGTGTCATGCAGTATGTGAGACACTAGTCTATGAAATGTAATCACATGATACTTTGGAAAGAATGAATTGAGCACGATAAACAAGGCGTCGCCCAAAAAGAAAAGTTTGATCCTCGGAATTTAACTTCGATTGATTTGAAGCAGGAATGTCTGCACACAACAAAACAGAGTTCATAATGTGATCATACATCGCAACGCTACCTTAAATAGGGACAATCATCTTAGTTGAATTGTCAGGTACACCTGTCACAATATATTTCCAGAGGTATCCAATTTCACTGCTTCGAAAGAAAATGAAAGGCAAATTGATACAAGAAACTTAGCGTGGTATGTGTAAATCTCCACTTATCTTCGTCGGTGCACTTATGATTTCAGGACTATATGACCACCTACATGCATACCCACGTTTACATTAGTCTCACTAGTCAGCCAAAACGCTAGGGTGCAGCAATGGGGAGAAATTCACGGGAAAGAAAAAAAGTTTAATCTAGGATCACGAGAACTGCAACTCTACGCCTACGAAGGTATAAGGGGAGGACACATGTAGGAAAACGATAAATGAAATAGAGGACAACTAATACATTCACGTGCATAGCAGCATCCATCGGACATGCCCGAATGGTTTCAAAGTGAGAACTGGCACACAGCACTGTTGGACTTCCAATGTGTAAGATGACGTTAAGGGAGGCTTCGAATGACTGGTTCAAAAATATTGAAGTCTTCTATCGCGATTCGTGTTGTTTAGGTTGTCATTCAGGCTAGGAGAGTGCGCATTGTGCTTAATCAATAAACGCAATACCGACATAACACATAGACATTTTATCGGTTTTGCTATTTTGGTTCGCGATTAGGTCTTATCGTATGTGCCACGACACTGTTTCACCTGTCGGTGTATATTTCACAGCTTTCCGAATAAACTTTCATTTGGTAGTAAGCACTTGTCCCTGTCTTTTCTGTCCGCGTGTACATTGTGCACTCTAGTTCAAACAATCATGTATCACCAATTCACCCGATCAACCATATTGAGTAATCACATTCGGTATGTGTTGCCGTGATGGTGTACAGTATGTAAATGCGTGTGTACAGTATGTATATTGTGGTATTAGTCATATATGTTGTGTTGAGTTTTGAATTCTGTGTTGCCTTCATTACTCATGCTTAGTAGCCTGTAAAAAGCTGAGGCAGTGATTATTCGATGGTATTTGAAGTTGACAAAACTGATGTCTATGCACGTTTTCTGTATGTTTAGGTATTTGTAGAAAGTGAATCTTCTAGGTACATTAAGCACGCGTGAATGGTACAAGGCCGGACCTATACAAAGGCTTACTTATCAGTTTTTGCTTGATGTGCTTTCTGATGGGAGCTTCGTTGAGTAAATTTTAGTAAAGAATCACACTGTTTTCTGAACGTCAGTTGTTACATGGGATGTTGACCCCTTGGTTTTGTGCCTCTGCACTGCCCATAGCCATGCTTCTCACACCTGATGCTCATGAACGGTAGCCGCGGAACGATTATTCGCTGCTTCCCGAGCTTTCGCATCTTCGGTGGCTTGCTGTTGGCGTATAATTTAAAGCCAAAACATGCCACCCTCTCGCGCCCGATGTTGCAGCTTGTTGTCGGCATTACAGCTCGGCCGCTGCTTCCCGAACTCTCGCCTCCGAGTGAGCTTGTTTTCTGCGTCGACTCTGCATTAAGCGGTCGGAGACAACGTCACGTTCGCTTCAATGGCAGAAAGAGAATGTGTAGACTGGAACACGCTTATCCTTCATCGTCATATGCTGCAGCAGAAACAAAATGCATGTAATGCCTTGCCAATCTGTTGCGGGTACCTCGCTTCTAAGGAGAATCACAAATGGCTTTGCGGCGTATAAAGGGTGATCTCCTACAAATTCGTTTCATAGCAAATAAACGAGTGTCTCACGAAATCCCCTTCTCTCGCTCATGATGTTTTGATAGGAGGTGCACTTGTAGGCATTGCATTTTTTGAGACGTGTTACGTACAGGTAGTAACTGTAGGTTCATACATATACTGCAAACCTAATCAACCTCAAGTCACAAGCTATTACTTTTTCAAAGTTTGCTGAATGCAGTTTACACTCATAAGGACTGTCAGCAATACCCGACGCAGACCACACCTCTGATTTTCAGTGTTTGAGAAGTTTTGTGATTTTGTGTATCATTTTGGTAAGATAGTGTGCGAAACGCGAACATTCAATTTTAATCTCGAACAAATGCAGCTACCAGTGATAACATACAATTATGCCATGCCCCTTGTTGAAAATATAGACGCGCGTTGCAGTGGACAAAATTATGAATGGGCGACTCTATATTTGCCGATATGTGTGCATTCCTTGCTGTACTTCGAGTTTTGTTACCGCGTTCAAAGTCAGCCAAATAAGGAGTTTATCTCTAAACACCTCGACTACTGCCTTCTTCAACGTCATGACTTCGTGGCAATACCTGAATTGTCGTTTGAGAATACGAGTTCCACTTCTGTTATAAACTTGTTTAGCGAGTAAATGTTTTATATTTTGCGTTATTTGTGTGAGAGTAATTTGAGAAATATAAGTTTTTCCACTCCACATTTTCGTAGCGTTAGCTACACAGGCCTCGCTCAGTCAATTTCGCGTTGCACTGGTCTGCGCATGCGCAATGATACTCCGCCGCCGCCGCGCGCGGCTCGCCGCCGGTGTGCGCGCAATTCGATGCGTTGCGCAGACGATCAGTGGTGTCACGCATCGGAGCCGGCACCTCCCTCGCACTCGGCCGCGGCCGCGCGCGACTGGCCACCGCCGGTGTGCGCTTTCCAGAGGAGTGCCGTCATAGCCTTGGTACACATATGGACGCCGACGCGCGCGCCTTCCCTGTGCAGTCGCCATCTGACACTGTGCCGGAGCCGCTTGATAGCGCCTGTCACTGGCGTTTGCCACTGTGGTATAGCCATAGAGAAGGAGAGTTTCAAATGCTGCTCAACGGTGCAGTAGAGCGGAGAAGTAGTTGCCAGGCAAAATAAATATACAAGTGCCACACAATAAGTATACCGTGTGGGGGTCATCGGAACAGCTGTAAGCATAATATCTGGAAAGCCAAGAATAATCAGCTGAACCTTTGCCAACGCTACGTATATCCTGGCATAGCTGAGCTAAGCCACTGCCATTTTTTTCTGCAACCGCGCAACTTCTGTATCATACAAAAGGATCTTTGAGCCGTAAAGTAGCAACGTTCATTGTGTGCAAAGATAGGTAGGCATTTATTTCTCTTGCATGCTCTGTCGGAAGTTGAAATATTTTTGTATCTTTTATAATTGAGGGTGAGTCATAAGTAAGCACTTCTACTTTCATTGTTTCCTTTGTGTCTTGCCTTGTTTCCTACAGTGTTTATTGGGATAAGGTCTGTAAAATAGTCATAGACGGTCTACAGAAACACCCTCTCGGCAATCTGTAGACCACATGTACAAAACGTTTGATGGTGGTGATGGTTGTGATGTTGCAACAGGCGGAGTTAGCCTGGCCTAAAATGCTGGCTGACCCCACCAGGCGCCGGACTTAAGTCCCCAAACAGTGTTAATACTGAGCAATGACGATATTGTTATAGTGTAACTATATCAAATAAGTAATTGATAGGTGCTTGTCTTTGGATGTTTCATACCCACCACCATAGACTAGTAGCTAAGGCGCTGAGCTGCTGACCAGCAGGTCTGACCACAGGAGCGAATTCCGACCACGGTGGCCCCAATTTGGGTGGGGGTGAAAAAGCTTGAGGTCCATGTGCTTAGATTTAGGTGAACCTTGAAGAACACCAGATTGCTGGAATTTCAAGAGCCCTCCATTCCAGAGTCTTTCATAATCATATGCCGGAGCCCTCCACTACAGCATCTCTTATAATCATATGGTGGTTTTAGAACGTTAAATACAACATATAACATATTTCACAATCATATGGTGGTTATAGGATGTTAAGCCACCTCAACAACAACAAAAAATTGACTGCTTCATATAAGTCATGTAACTTAAGTGAAAGAAGAAATTTATACGTCTTTATTATTAGACCTTCAGCAAACAATTTTCAGAAAGAACTACAGCTCTATTGAACATAGATACGCAGACGTTTCAAAAACAAATCTAAGAAAATCACACTTGCCATGAATTCATGGACGGTCTATAGACGGTTCACAGACGGTCTATTAATAGACGTTCTCACATGGCGTCAAAGGGAGCGAAAGAGGTCAAACTCACCAAACTTTAACCAGAAAAAAATTGGCAGATCCCACGTACAGCGGGAATCGACGATATGCGAAGTACGAATGAGGAATGTTGATATGTAACTACAAAATAGGCATAATGTTACGAGGTGGAGATATATGATGCCGTACATGACTTCCGTGTTATGATTATTATGTTTGAATGTGTCGTTTACCTTTATCACGTATTCATGTCATGTGATACCAAATTTACTATAGGTGGACCTAGAGAAACTGCCGTGAGCACGCTATGAGCGTGGTATGCTGTCGCATTCTTACATAAGACGCGTGTCAGCATTATCGTATTTGCACGAGTCATATTTTGTCATCCATTGACGTCACGTAATACCAAATTTGGAGCTAGCAAAACGGCCGCGAGCGCATCTTGAAGGGCCCAATATACTCCAAGGTAGCGTTGAAGTGTGCACACGCTGGCCACAGCGACGCTACGTTAGCAAAACGCGAGCACTTTATAGTCTGACACCAGGCGTGACCGGCACGAACAGCGTCCGTCGGCGCGGCTCAGTGGCAACCGGCGCGAAATGAGACATGCTTCATTTCACGCCGATGAATTACCCAGACAACACTGCGTCTCCGTCTTTTCGTGACGGAGGGACACCAGACGCACTTAAACGCACATGCATCAAAGCAACGCAGCGCAAAGCGCCTGTGAGTATATGGTAAGACCGGTGCCTGGCTCGGCAACACCGGCTTCACGCGACGAAATGAGCGCCGGGAGGCACGCGCACCGCATCACGTGAAAATGCATTGGCACCTTGACTTTGACATGTAGTCATGTTCTCACATGGCACGCATCTCATAATTATCATGTTTGCACCAGTCACATACTTTCGTCATTCATTGATGTCACGTAACACAAAATTTGGCATATGTGAAGCTAGCGAAACTACCGCAAGCGCACCATGAGTGTGGCATGTAGTCATGTTGTAACATGAGAAGAATGTCATGGCTATCATGTTTGGATGTGTCATTTACCTATGTCGTCCGTTTGCGTGGCGTAATACCAAGTTTGGTGCATGTGAAGCTAGCGAAATTGCCGCGAGTGCATCGAGAGCGTAGCATGTAGTCATAATGTTACATAACACACAGCTCATGTTTATCATGTTTGCACCAGTATCATACCTTCGTCATCAATTCACGTCCCGTAATACTGAATTTGGTATAAGTGAAGCACCGAAACGGCCGCCGGCGCATCATGGGCGTGGCATGTAGCCATGTTGTCACATGACACGCATCTCATGATTATCATGTTTGCAGCAGTCGCATACCTTCGTCATCTATTCACGTACCGTATTACCAAATTCGGTATATGTGACGCTAGCGAAACAGCCGCGAGCGCATCATGAGCGTGGCATGTAGTCATGTTGTTACATGACAGGCATGTCGTAATTTTCATGTTAGGGTCGGTGGCTTGTGTTCGACATGCAATCATGTCATACCATACCAGTTTCGTAACATGCCATGTGAACGAAACCACTGAAAGAGCTGCAGGACCTTGAAATGTATATCATGACATTCATGACATACAGTTCATGATTTTCATGTTATGACTAATGAGATATGTTTTTCGTACAGTCATGTTGTGCCATACCAAGTTTGGTATCAATACTATTCTTGAAACGGCCAGGAGAGCTAAAAAGCATAGGTGGCTAGATAGATAGATAGATAGATAGATAGATAGATAGATAGATAGATAGATGGATAGATAGATAGATAGATAGATAGATAGATAGATAGATAGATAGATAGATAGATAGATAGATACGCTCAAAATCACCGAAGTTCGCTAAGAAATGCTTGATTTTAAAATCACGCGGAGAAATGCGACCGATTTATTTTTTCGCTATGCGATAGCACATATCTATTCCGCTTCACTGCTTTGACTGCACTATCTCAAACACGTGTTGTAAACAACCAGCCAAACATTCAACATGGCAGCCAGTAGCGTAGCAAGAAACTTTTACAGTGAGAGTTAATAGTAGATCATAACAAGGGTCACGTGTGCCGTAATTGTCCGCTGCCACTGCCGGTGTCCTTTTAAGAAACATCAAGAAACAACCAGGCGTCGCACAACGCGAATTGCGTAACGAGTGGGTCATCGAATGCTCGTTCTTGTCCTTTTCACCTATTGCCCATGATGGCACTGATGTTCTTAAAAGCGTTAACAAAGTGCAAATTCAGCCACATGCATACAGCTTTTTCTTTAAAGTACATACGGGCACGTTACTGGTTAAGGTGTTTTGAGAAGATGGAAGATTTTATATGGCAAGACGTTCGGACTATTTGATCTGTCGAAAGCCAGAGAAAACAGATCACGTTTTTCTTTTTTTTTTTGCATTGTTGGGAAAGGGTCTACTTCTGGGATGTTCACAGAGCACTCTAAAGAAGGAACTTCCTTTACGTTCACTAGGTAACAGTAAAAAAAGGTTTTTAACAGTAGAAAAACAGGTTTTTAACAGTAGAAAAAGAGGATGGCCTGCCTTATGATCTTATAATGCTGCTTGGCCTCCATGGTCTATGGCGGGCTAGAATGGCTGGTTACTACTGTGAACCTGACAGGCGTCCGGCGCGCGTGCGATTCTTCGAAAGCATTGATCAATACGTTGATATACTCAAACAAAAAGACTTTGTTCCGGAATGGGTTTCCAGGGTTGAACCCCTGATGAATCTGAAGGAATTTCAGCACAGTAACCACTAATAGCTTCGCGACTGTTTTTCCATCGCTTCTCTTGTGTATATTATTGTTCATAGCAACCTATATTGATGTTTGTACCACGTGCAAAACCGGTTATAAGATAATAATAAAAAACTAGCGTAGCTCAGTTGGGTGACGCCAAGTGGTCCGCTGTTCGTGCCCCACTGTGTCATTGGTGCTAGGTATTAACGTGATAGCGTAAGGGAGCTTGTGCCAAAAAAAAATTCACCGTCAGCGTCGGCACTGTTGGTTGAGAGCGAAAAATTATCCGTGACCGAAAAATTGAGAAAGAAGCAAATACAATACAAAATTACATTCTCGGCCCCGTTGGGGATCGAACCCGGGCCGTTCGAGTGGTAAGCAGAAGTCCTACCACAAAGTTTTTTTTGCTTTATTGCCTGTTTAGAGGCGCGTACATCAAACCACAAGCAGTACAAAAACAAGCAGTAACAGTCCGACAGAAATTCAAATTCCCTAAGTGCTGCCAAGGGCTCCACCCTCGAAAACCACTCAGGTAAAATCTCCTGAGTTTTCTGCAGTTCAACAAACTTGGCCATACATTCACGGAACTACATTCGTGCAGGCCGTGCATCCTGATCGCGATAGAAACCCGCCATACGGGCCCGCCATAAACAGTGAAGTCCACATAGCATAATCAAATCAAAAGGCATTCCCTCTTCGTCCACTATTGGCAGATATCTTATACCATATGAATTTAAAGGTAATTATTTCTGTAACGTCCTTTAAAGTACATCCCAAAAAATATACTCCCTCTCAACAGTGTAAGAAAACATGGTCAATAGTTTCCGGTTTTTTACAGATAAGGCAATTAGCCCCCAAGGTAAGTAAAAACCATGGTCTGCTTGAAACGTCCTGACTGATATTGTACCTGTGTGCAGCTTGAGAAAGAAAGACTTCGCGGCAGGAGCCACTTGCAGTCTCTTCAGTCGTTTAAGCACATCTTCCCCTTCACCTCCAGCGTACATGGCACGGTACAGCGGTTCAGGTAAAACAACATCGCATGCATCTTTGTACAACTTCTTTCGAGTCACTGAAAACAAATATTCATTAGAAAATCTAACAGATAAAAACCGTACACTTAGAATAACCTCTTTAAGATACCCGCGCACAGCACCGGTCATGTCATTCGTGCTAACCACATATCCAGGTAAAGCCCACATCAGTCTCATTTGGCACACTGTACGTAAGAAAGGGTCCCTTGTGTAGCGAAAAAAAAAGAACCTATTTACAACTTGGCGTATGAAAAGATGTGTTAAACCAAGCCCTTCATGTTTCACTTTTCGAAACAGATTAGTTCGACGGCATCTCTCCCAGTTCTAAGCCCACACGAACACTGCGAAGTTCCGATGTAACTTCTGTATGTTTGCCCTTGAACAATGCAATACTTGCATCACATACCAAAGTTTTGAGGCAAAGAGAAGATTACAGACAGTCGCCCTAGCAAACACTGACAGATGATTACCGTTGCATCTATTAGCCTTCATCCGGTTTTCTTTCGCTTGTTCTTGCCAGTAGTTCTCACTATCTTTATGAAATTCCAGTCATCGCCAGTAAAAAAACCCAGGAACTTTCATACAGCTCTAATAATGGACAGCTATGTCCATCTAGTGGAAGACAAACCATGCCTTTCCAGAGGCGTAGAGGGGGCGTTGCGTTGAATAAGTAAACGGCAAACGCTAAAATAATGTGCTGGCATCTGTGAGGCATTGTGATACTATGGCAGAGGGAAGTGGCCACACTGCACAATCACTGCGTTACTATAGATACGTCGTGCATGTGGGCGCGTTTGTGTGTGTGTGTGTGTGTGTGTGTGTGTGTGTGTGTGTGTGTGTGTGTGTGTGTGTGCGCGCGTGTGTGTGTGTGTGTGTGTGTATAACAAAACAGATTAATAAGTATGCACTTAGCAGTTGAAGGGCGCACTAGCGGCCGGATTTCGCTATCACGTTCAACTCTAAAGAGCGAATCTTAAGGGTCTCCCAATTGTTTTTTCTGGTTTCTTGCGATGTGGTTACGGACACCGGCGGTGCCGGCGGCGGCGGACAACAGGGTCACACGCAGTTGTGATCTCAAAACAGCTTTTTCTGTGAAAATTCCAGTATTCGCACATCCCAACAATAGATACTACCTTCCGTCCCGAAGTATGCGGTGAGTTTCCGACAAACCTAAATTGCAGAGATGTACGTCATAGTGGTGAAGTGGTTACAGTGCTTCACTGAAAGTCTGAAAGTCGTGGGTTCGATCACTATGCCAGCGCTCGCATTTCTACGAAGGCGATATGATAGGTCAGGCGATATGATAGGTGCGATGTTAAAAAAACCTTAAAGAGCATCCGTTGATCTAAATTTTTGAACACCTGCGCTTAGTTGTGCCTCATGATGATATGGTGGTTTGCGTACAGAGTCATCTAACTGTAATTATTTAAAATAGTAGGGCCTTCTGCTAGATTACCTGCTTAATTACCACCCCGTTGGTTAAACTGGTTATGGCAACTCAAATTGCCAAGGCAAAACGCCGGTTAGTACAAATCACAAATAGCACCGCGGTAGTTCAAAACAAAGTTATGCTACAAACTTGTGTCAATCATTACATGACGTACCCGCATTGTCAGTCTGATAAAGGTTTTTTACACAAGGAGCCTGCATTAATCATGAAAATATCAATCATGTCTCACTTGGCCGAAACGGGTATCTATGAACTTTCATTTATGCTGATCGAAATATATAGAGTGAGTTTTCAACGCTTTTCTCTTCAGAGCTCTTGGAAAATAAACCTCAACATTCTCGACACAAAAACACTTATATCCTAATTTAAATGGCTTAAGCTTCATCAAACCCGCAAAGATGGGAGCCTACACTGAAAAAATAAGTAAGACGAGAATTTCAGCTCAAAGTAGGAACAGTACTCCCGTGTTCTGTGTCCGTGAGTATTGTGAGTTCTTTGTCAGCCCAGTGCAAAGTCTGTGTTGTTGCCTCGCAACTCTCTTTTCAATTTTTGCTCAACAGCATCTTGTTTTGAACGATTGAGTGAACGACTAATATAGAGAACGCGGATACTGTGCAAGAGTTTTATTATTCAAATTAATTTCGTATACTTCAGTGGAGTCTTCAAGGCTGGTTCACCATCATTCTGTACGACGACTTCTGCGGAAAGGCTTCGAAGAGCGCAATTTCTGTAAAAAGAAAGATAATGGTGTATGATTGTGAGAACTTCAGAAATCGAGGTCATGTACAACACCTTAGAGAAAAGTAAGGGAACTTACACTTCTTCTTGCGCAGAAGGGTGGCGTAGTTCAGGGGAGAGCCAAGGCCATAGCCGTAGTTCAGACCATAACCGAGCAGACCATGGCCATAACCGTAGTGACCACCACCATATCCGAGGGAGCCAACACCATAGCCGTAGTAGAGTGGGGCGGAGTGGGCGACACCATAGGTAGTGATGGCTGGGGCAGCGTGGGCCACACTGTAGGTAGCGACAGCTGGAGCAGCGTGGACGGCAGCGACAGCTGGGGTGGCATGGATGGCTGCGACAGCTGGAGCAGCGTGGACAGCAGTCACAGCTGGGGCAGTGGCGTAGGTGGCGACAGCTGGAGCAGCATCAACAACCTGAGTGGCCTGCTGGACAACCTTGGTTACAGCTGGGGCGGCTGCGTAGGTGACAGCTGGTGCCGCGGCATAAGTGGCAACAGTTGGGGTAGCGTGGACAGCAGTCACGGCTGGAGCAGCTTGCACAGCAGCCACGGCTGGGGCGGCGTGCACAGCGGTCACAGCTGGGGTGGCGTGGTAGGCGGAGACAGTGCGGGGGACGGCTGGGGCAGCGACAGCATAGCTTGCGGCTGGCGCATAACCGTATCCGTAGCCGGCATAAGTGGTGGTAGTTGGGGCAGCGTGGACAGCAGTCACGGATGGAGCAGCTTGCACAGCAGTCACGGTTGGAGCAGCTTGTACAGCAGCCACGGCTGGAGCAGCTTGCACAGCAGCTACAGCTGGTGCGGCGTGAACAGCGGTCACAGCTGGGGCTGCGTGAACGGCGGTCACTGCTGAGGCGGCATGAGTGGTGGTCACAGCTGGGGCAGCGTGGTAGGAAGAGACGGTTTGGGCGACGGCTGGGGCAGCAACAGCATAGCTGGCGGCTGGCGCGTAACCATATCCGTAACCAACGCCGTAGCCGGTGACGCCGGAGTATCCAACGTCATGGGCAAGGCCGTAGTGGGAGAGACCAAGACCACCATAACCAAGACCGGCGTAGCCGAGGTTATTGGCTAGAGCGTAGCCTCCGGCAAGGTGGCCAACGTGACCAGCAAGGGCACTTGTGGCCAGGACGAGGACAATGCAAAAGCGCAGCTAAAAAGAAAAAAAAACAGTTCTGCATTTTAATAAGTTACCTACAGATTGCCTGGATAGCTGTGCGTCTGCGTGGTTATTTATTATTAGTCCTGAGTTATCACAGTTGCGCGATATTCTCGTTTTTCTGTATTTCAATGATGCTTTGATGGACGTCGCCAAAAGATAAAAAACAACGAAGACGCTGTTCTTGGTCTGAGCATTTTGTAGCGGCCTGCGACGTGTTCTCGAATGGAAGTGTCCCCCGCATGGTCTTTCTATTCCAATGAGCTCTTTTATATGCAACCAAAAAACACTCGAGGCACCAACGTAAATCTTGACATACGATACAAAAATGATCCCTTTCAAAGCACGAATATTTTCTCTCCGTGTATTTTTGATGGTGCCATTCTAATGGTTCAAAGATGCACAAACTGGCCCAAGCAAAGGCAATCTTGACTTCAAATACTTCAAGTCTTGCATATTGTGGCTACGCTAACTACATGGGAATTTTCATGTTTTGTTTAGATTTTCTTAAACGTGAATAGGTGTACAACCTAATAATCCTTGTTGGCTAAGAGCACTATCAACGGTTTTGAAGCGAACGACGTTTTACCTCAGGAAGGCCGGATTTTTTGTAGGCACTTGCGGATATTCAATCGCGAGGAATCAATTGGAGGTTTGCAAGAGCAAAGAGCAATAATTCATTGACTTACCATGGTGGTGGGCCTGGTCTGTTAGAGGTGCAGAAGCTTTGTATCTGGGTTGATGGCGAATCGTCTTATATACCTGGTGTTTGGCTTTACAATTTCGCAAAATAGTATTAACGCTAGTCGAGAAGAATGTCAAGGTTAGTGTTATTTTTTCGTTAACCTCTCCCAAGCGTACATTAGCTGCATTGGTAAGATTCACTTACGTTATTTTCTTGCTTTCCAATGCGGAAAAATGATCCAGCGCTTGCTCTCGCTTTTAAAAAGTGATGAACGCAAGGTCAGTGATGAAATTGGGTATAATTGAGTGTTCAGCTGTGACTACTACAGCGAATTCCACGATGAGAAAGGAAAGAAATACCTGACGGCTCGTTCACAAGGTCTGGAAAACCACATACTTGTGTAAACTGATGTAGAACAGACACGTCCCACATTGATATTTTTTTGCTTCACGTACTTGGAGAAGGCCGTGGAGAAACGTGTTATCCAACCAGTATTTCGACATGTTAAAAACTTTGGGCGAGAAGGCTGTTACGGTGAAGAAAAATAACTATAGTTACTTTTTGTACGTAAAAAAACAGGCCGGCATTTTGCAATACTCAAATCACTCGCTTATAAACGGTAAAAAAACTGTAGTTTCAAGAAGATAAATTTAGGTGAACAAACACAGCACCTAATAAAAATGTTTTTTCAACAGCATTGTAGAGGGAAGAGAAATCTTCAGACATAACAAAACGCCAGTCAGAAGATAGGCATGTGCAAAGACAAAAAAAAAAACAAACGAGAGGGGGCTGTCCCTCTCCTCTCTATATATTTAGGAGGGGTGGAGCTGGAAATATTCCCCACAAACAAACTTAGTAGGCGGGGGTTGCGCTGAGACGATGCTTCGCCCTGCCTGATGGAGAATACTGCGCATGCCTATGAATCAAATGGGAGGTATGCAGTTCAAGCTGGCTACGCGACACTGACTTGTTTTCTGCGCCAGCAGTGCTTTTCGCGGGCGAGATCATGTCACGTTCATTTTAGTGGCAGAAAGAGGATGTGTGGTCTGGAACTCGCTAATCATTCATCGTCATGTGCCGCTAAAGAAAGAAAGTGCACATATAGCAAAATAGTATGAAGTCATCATGAGTGCTAAGTGCGAGAATAGCAAGGAAAGAAAAAGGATCTTCGTTAACTTAATTCAGAAGTAGCTGTTGCAATATTTTCACATAGGTTTCAAAGTTCGGTGCTTTGAGAGAAAATGTGAGGCAAACTGACGCAAGAAGCGCAGTGTTGTCGCTGTAGAAAAGTGATTTCACAAAAATAGCAGCGTCTTTTGCACATGACCGAATGGTTTTAAAGTGCAAACTGTTCCAGAGCACTGTTAGATTTCCGCTGTGCAAGACGAAGTGGACTGATGCCCATTTTGTTAAGGAAGAATTTGAAGGACTGGCTGCTTAGTATCGTAGGCTTGTGTTGCTCTTTGAGCTGGTTGAGTTGTCATTAAGTCTTTGAGAGTGCGCATTGTGCTGCCCAATGAACGCAACACCAACATCATACTTTGGTCTGTGTTGCCTTGTTTGTCAGTAGATTCATGCACCTGTTCTCTTTGAGAGCGCAATGGCGGCTTTCATCGGCGACCGATACATGCGGAATCGGTCACCGCTTTTAAGGTGTCCGCGTTTTTTAGCGTTTAACAACCGAAATTTTCTGAAGGATAGGTACACTGTTTAGGTATAGGCGCACATCCCAAGACCAAGATAACACGCTGTGATCCATATGTTTGCACTAGCAGGCAAATGGTTTTTGTATTAAACTGCACATTTTCATTGCTTGGTGCATTTTTTGTACAAATGCTCTTTTTTATATGGCGTCTTCTGAACTGCACAGCATAGAGCAGAGAAGGTGGCGCAGTCGCACACCGAAAACTTGAGCCTTTTTTCTTCCAGCTACCTTAGCCTGTGAAACTCCTGATCAGATAGGTGAATATAGCTTGGGTTTAATACGGCTCGTTTGATTGGGTATAAATATGTCTTTTACAACCCCCTTCATGTTACTACGAAGAACACTGCAAGAAATGAAACCAGGGCTTTGGAACTTACGTGCTGAAGCCCGTGCCGTCAATTGGTTCATTAATATTCTACTTTTAGGGGTGTGGTCAAAGCGTCTCACCTTTTTCTAGCTCAATGAACGAAAGTTTACCACATCTTTTGTAAGACACAGTGTTTGCAGTGCGACTGTGTGAAAATTACTTGATGCCATTCACTGTGCGTTATATTTTAGTTGCATCTACGGCGTACCTGCTCGTTGTTGTGTTACACTCAGGCTGGAATTCAAGCCAGGCGTTATAAAAATATCAAGCAGCTTCAAACAGATTGAGGCAGGGCGCACAGCACGGATCGCATACAAGCCAAAAATTTACGTCCCAATGCGGTATAGAATATAGTCATCATCAGTGCTACGTGGAAAGATAGTAAGAAAAAAAATAATTGTTTTTCCTCGAGGCAAATCATGATGACTGAGTGAATATCGCCCACAACTCGCACACGTAAATTAGTCAAAATGCGACTGTGTACAGTACATGAAATGTTTTATTTCTCGTAACTCCTGTTGTGTTGAGTTTTGCATTGCGTGTTGCCTTTATTATTATTGCTTTGTGGCCCGTGAAAGGCAGAGGCAATGATTCTTCGGTGGGATCTATCCTGAAGTAGGCGAAGACGAGGTCTATGCAGGTTTTCGGTATATTCAAGTATTTGTAGGGGTGCCCTGCCGCGCTGGTCTTGTTTTCTGCGCCAGCATTGCTTTTCGCGGGCGAGATCATGTCACGTTCATTTTAGTGGCAGAAAGAGGATGTGTGGTCTGGAACTCTCGCTTATCATTCATCGTCATGTGCCGCTAAAGAAAGAAAGTGCACATATAGCAAAATAGTATGAAGTCATCGTGAGTGTTAAGCGCGAGAATAGCAAGGAAAAAAAAAAGGATCGATTAATAACGATTTAAAAATCTGTAGCGGATACCTCGCTTAGCAGCAGAATCACGGATGGTATAGGGGCGTATACTGGGTGTTTCGGTGTTTCCTTGCACTTTATTTTTGAAATAAACGAACGATTGCTCTCGCAAACTTCACTAGTCTCGTTTTTGAAGTTTGTACAAGTGGCTGATTTGTAGGCACTGCATTTATGTGAGGCATGTTATCTACGGGTGGTAACAGTAAGTCCATACATAGAACTTCGATCCTAATTGACTTCAATTATCAAACTTCTTTTTTTTCAAACCTACTTTGTTTGGTTTATACCTATGAAGACTGTCAGAAATATTTGACGCAGATTGCGCCTGACACTCAGTGTTCGGGAAGCTTCGCGATTGTTGTATAAGGTTTTGTTAAGATTGTGTTACGATCCCGAAACCTGGAAAACCGCTGAGCATCTATGCCTTAAGGCCCACATCACTCACATCTTGTGTTGCAAAAGTAGCTGAGCATGCACTACTCAACCGTATCACGGGCCGCATTGAGAGTAATGGGCTCTTTCGACACAACATTATTGGCTTGCCCAGAGCACAGCCCACACAGGACGCCATGTTGATGTTAAGAGGACACATATGTTTACGGGCTCCTCCACACGCCCAAAGCCATATTAGCCGTGGACCTGGCCAAGGCCTTTAACACTGCAAAACATGAACACATATCGGGCGAAATATCGCACATTAACTAAGGCAAAAAACTTTACAACCACACTAAAACAATTTTGGCAAACAGAAACGGTACCATACGCACAGGAGAGCAATGCGGAGAACCCGAAGGACTCGGAAATGTTGGCACCTCACAAGGGTCAGTGCTCTCGCCATTAATCTTTAATGTGGCGATGCACAAGTTGTCGCAGAAGCTCGCTCAAATGCCATCCGTTCACCATGCCATATACGCGGGTTATATGTTACGGAGTCGGTGACTTCTGTACAAAATGCTTTTACAGAAGAAAAGCCACAGGCAAGAGTCACAATGGCTGATTGGCAAGCTCGCTCACCTCTCAGCTGATTGTGTCCTTCCTCTTCCTTTAATTAATTTCCGTAACAATATTACCATATGGGTCCCATGTGACCACTCATATGGTGCCTTGGAAAGAATCCTTTAACAAGCACTAACTAGCACCGAAAAATTTCTTAAGCCAACTGGACTCGCACTCTCCCCCACGAACTCTACTCTAACGCTCTTTCACCCTCGACAAAGTTCGGACAAAGAGGAGCTGCAAGTAATGCTCAAAGCTGAGAACAACCAAACGATACCGCAAGTATATGCGGTTAAGGTACTAGGGCTAACGTTAAGCTCCAAGGAGGGTCACAACAAGGAAGCACTCAAGCGCCTTGAAAAAAGCACGAACAATTTTGCAAGAGGCATTGCTAGAATCGCCAACAAGAGAGCAGGCCTTCTAAAATCCATCAAGAAGGCGTATCACGCCATTCTCCTAAGTCACGTTTAGAATACGCTTTCCCGTTTCTAAAACTTACGAAAGCTGAAATAAAAAAGAGGTTGACTCCATGCTCCGCAAGGGAGTGAAAATGGCACTCGGCTTGCCCAATAGCACGAGCAACGCGAGAAACTCGAGCATGTTGGTTTGCAGAACATGGCCGAAGAGATTTTTGAGGCTCAGAGAGTGGCACAGACCACACGCCCGTCGTTGACGGAGCCAGGCCATCTGTCGACGGAGGCAGACCATCTGGACAGAGCTTACTGTATTATGGGTTCTCTCACCGCAAAATGTCAGCCAAATAAGGAGTTTCTTTCTGAACATGCCGACTATTGCCTTCATCAACGTCACAACCCCGCGGAAATCTCCAAATTATCATTTGTGAATATGAGCTTACTTCAGTTATTCTTAGGGAGTGCTTTTTTTATTTGTTACTTTATTTTTGTAAGACTCATTGCAACAAATAATATTTCTTTCTCTCCCAAATTTTTTGTCAAACCATGCATCTTTTGTATACCAAAAACTATTAGATCTGTAAATAGCACTGTTTTTGTGTGCAAAAATAAGTAGGCTTATATTTCTCTTGTAATCTCTGTCATAAGTTGATATATTTTTGTATCTTTTTTTTCTGATTAAGGCTGAGTCAGAAGTAAGCGGTAACACTTTCATTCTTTTCTGTATTGGGACCATGGCACTGCCCATCCAATTTCCGAAAGGCAACGAAAGCACTGTTGCATTTTCTCAAAGACACCGACCTGTTTCATCGTTTGTGATGGTGAAACTGTTACGTGTCGGCCCAGTCAGTGACTTTTTATCTCCTCCCCTATAACTTTCCTTCCCCTCTTCTCTTCCCCAGTGCAGGGTGGCCTACCGGCGCTCAGCCATGGTTAACCTCCCTGCCTTTCTCCTTGTGTTCTTTCTATGTCTCTGTCCTGTGTGCTTTGCATTGGTTCCTCCATTGCGTATTGTGATAAAGTCTAGACATTACCTATAGACTAGTCTACAGAAACACTCTATACACTGTAAAGAAGAAATAGCCGAGATGGGAGTTTCTCCAGCAGATGACCCCCAAACTCCCCTGTCCCAATTATTTACTTCCTAGTACGGAGTGCACTCGGCACATGTCGTGGTAACACACCCCCTGCTTAATGACAGAGTTTATGAATGACATGACCTTGTTAAACTCCCAAAGGTGTTTCAGGTGACGTGGTTACAAATTCCTTATGGGAGTTTTAAAACCCTTTTTGGTAGTGATGTGCGTGTGTGTGTGTGTGTGTGTGTGTTTGAGGGCATCTGTTTGCTCGTCGGTGTGAAACACCAGTGCTTTTTGTGGCGAACCGTGTTAGGATCTGTCGACAAGCAACGAAATTATTAGTACAACGAAGATTTGCAACGAGCGAGTGGTGATCAGTAGTAAAGTTTCAAGACATTTCACATCGTAGAACCACGCTTGACATCAGTCCGATTCCTCAACAAAACGCCGCGAATGTCGCGCTTCAAGGGGCCGAGTTACGAAACATTTCGAGGAATAATTTAATGGTAATAAAAGTACGCTGTTACGATCATTAGTGATTACTCCTGGAGTTTCACCGTCTAAAACTTCGAAGAGGTCTGAAGTAGGCTTTGCTCGACCATGGCAGGTTGGCCGGCAACCGGTGTGAGAATTGCGCCGGCGGCGCGCTCACCCCATCTCCGCCAATGGCGGCTTCTCGGATTGTCACCGGTATTTCGGCTGCTGCAACATCTAAACGGTAACAAGGCCTCACTAGGCCGTCGGTATCAACGTTACTAGAATGAACTCAGTTTGAAACACGGAGGTTCCTTTCCTTCCTCCGTGGTTTGAAAGCTCCTCCGGAGAAGCGGGCCGCGTGGCAGTCACGAGAACTAGTGGCGCTGCAGTACGATCTTGATCCAGCGGCCCGAGCCGCGCGTGTTCTGATCGGCGGCTCCGTGGAGTCGGCTACCGCGAATGGAGAGCTGTATACCCACGTCACTCCTCGGATTGTTTTAGGCACTGCGTGGTTTCATGTACGAAAACGCATTTGTCATGTACGAGGCGTAGCGAGGAGGAGCCGATTTATCTACAGTGAAGTACGCCGACTAGCTTTGCGCCAGAATCCAAAAGCGGCGACTGCAATGACAACTACGGTTCACGCAACTTGTTCGTTCATTTGTTTGTTTGTTCATTAATTTTTTTGTAAATGTGGTTACACAGTGGCGTGGGACAATATGAAAGTTGCCATAAGCAGCTTGAGAACCTCGTATATGTAGCCCTCGATCTTTCTCGCCCTGCGGTGGCGGGCTAGCAGATGAACAATCATAAGCACATTAGCTGTCTAGCTTTGCACGTTGTAGTGCAAATAAAATTCTAACTTTATTGTTATTGTTATTATTATTATTACTAGAGACTGTTGGGTGTGCAAAACCTGCAGAGCCAACAAAAAGCAATGTGCCTCTGCTATGTCCTCCGGTGCACCGCCAACGCCAAGCTGCAGCGATTCTATTTCTTCTTTGGCCGAAGAAGTTAGAGATATGAAAAGAACTTTAGAAATTCTGCCTGCACTAAGTCAGAAGATTGATTTGCTCTTGCTTGTAAACACAGAACTTTTGTAGCTGTCAAAGTCAGTCGCTGACCTTGATGAGTCAGTCTCTTTTCTTTCAAAGCAATATGATACATCATGTGAACAGCTCAAATCTTCAGAGGGTGCTGCGTTAAACAGAGACAGAGAAATTAAAAAAACGAAACGAAATTGTTGAGGCTCAGGCTAAAATTATACATCGTTTACAACAAGAGCAAAACGAATCCGACCAATACAGTAGACTGTCTAACTTGGAAATTCATGGCTTACCAGTCACCCAAAATAAATATTTGAAAGAAATGCTCATACATCTTGCTGTGAATCTTGAACTGCATGATTTTTCTGCTACTGATGTGGTTGCCCTGCATCAGCTTTCTGGCAAGCAGGATTCTTTTCCAATAGTTCTGGTGCGCTTTTGCAATGTCGCTATGAGACCAAATTGGTATAACAGGCGTGGTAAATTACGAGAGTTATACCTCAATAAAGTGCTACCGAAACTTTTCTTCAATGACAACTTAACAAACAAAGCTCAACAGGCATCTGTTCTGGCTTGCTAGGTCGGCGGGCAAACAAAACAACTACAAATTCGTTTGGGTGAGAGCAGGCAAAATATTTGCCAAGAAGGATGAGGACGCTTCACTCATTCGAATAATCAGTGACGGTGATATTGGAAAGATCAAATGAATATCGTGCCATCTGCTCCACTTGCAGTTTTCAACTTCGATACCATTAAGAGCAGCTTCGGTCCTAACTCCTATTCAGATTTTACTTTGGTTAATGTAAATATTCGCAGCTTGCACAAATACTGGGAGGAGTTTAAAAGGTTGGCAGAAGATGCAAACACTTACGTTGATGTTTTTGTACTCACTGAAATTAATGTTCCAGATTCATTCCTGCATTCATTTGAGCTGAAAGGTTTCACCGCTTAATTCTTAACTCGAGGACTTCGTAGAGGTGGTGGCATTGCTGCTTTTGTGAATGATAACTATACTGTTTCTAAAGTAAACGTTAGTTTCACCCATGCTGAAGTCCTTACTTCAAAGTTGTGTTCCTTTCATTAAAATCTTACTTTGTTAGCAATCTACCGCCCCCCTAATAGTAGTGTCAATCGCTTTATTCCAGAACTAGAAGCTGTCTTGAAGCGTTTTAGTTGTGAAGAAACATTTTGCATCACGGGTGACCTGGACATTGATATTTTATGTCTAGGTAAAATCCAAGTGTCCGATTATCTTTCATCTCTGTCAGCTTTCGGCCTGGAACACACAACTACAGCTTTCACACGAGAAGAGGTCGTAAGTGGTCAATTGAAACGCTCATGTTTGGACCATATACCAGTATGGGCGCCGAATCACACTTTGAGCTCCTGTGTCATAGCACAATTCCTAGCAGACCATTAATTTCCTTCCTGCCGCCTTTCTTCGAAAACACTGCCTTCTGCCTCTAGCTGCTTGAAAGCCGACAGCTCGCGTAAATAAATGCGTGTCTCAGTTATTGATCAACGCAAGTTGGATTCGTTAGTTAAAGAGTTTGATTGGTCTTATCTTATTGTTTCTGGTTCTCCTGGTGAAGTATATGATAGGTTTTGCTCAAAAATGCGTAATCTGCAACAGTATTGTACTCGTATTGCTAGGGATAAGCAAAGACGTAATCCCAACTGGCTGTCCCCAGATATTTTAGAAGCAATCGCTGACAGAGACATGCTTTGAAAACAATTTAAACGGTCCCTTGGTAATTCAGAATTACAGAATCGCAAGGAATAAAATGGTTGCCCTTATCCGATGCGCAAAACGACGATACTTCCATCATCAGTTTCAGTTACCTGCCAGAAACCCGGCGTGGATGTGGTCACTGCTAAACCATCTTCGAGCTAAAGAAAATAGCGATGCTAATCCTACTGATGCATTTACTAGAGACCTGCGCATACAGCTGATCTTTTCAATCGCCACTTCGCAAGTGTGTCTGCTGGACTTCCTTCAGCGGCGAAAGGCCGTTCTGGTTCAAAGAAATGAACACCTGCGTCGGCCTTCCTTCCAACTTTATCAATAGATGACCTCACTAAAATAGTTTCCGGCTTCAAAAGGCAGAAACCAGCAGGTATTGACGGTATCTCTGTATGTTTGCTGCAGCGGAATCTGGGCGCATTATCAGAAATTCCGCTTTTCATGCCTAACGGATTCCTGGAGACGGCTTCTCTCCCATCAGACTTAAAAACAGCAATTGTAAAGCCACTATTTAAAGGTGGACAAAAAGATAGCCTTGACAGTTACCGACCCATTTCAGTTTTACCCATCTTATCTCAAATAATTGAGAAATTTTTATTGTGATGCTTGACTTCCTTTCTAGATAAATTTTTGCTTATTTCAAGCCGCCAGTTTGGTTTTGTAGCATTTCGGGGCACAATTGATCTACTTGAAGAATTCTCCAATGAACTCAATGATGCTTTGGAATAATGTTCAATGATGCTTTGATGCTTTGCCTGTGCTTTATTTCTTGATATCTCTAAAGCATTTGACACCATAAACCACTCTATATTGTTTGAAAGAATTTATTTTCTTGGCTTTAGGGCTCTGTTCTGCGACTTTCTTAAAAATTATCTTTCTGATCGTTCCCTGGTAGTGCAGTTACACAATCAGTTACCTTTCAGTAATAGGCTTCTCTTGAAAGCTGGTGTACCATAGGGATCCATTTTCTCTCCTCTTTTGTTTAATATATTCATAAATGACTTTACTGCTGCTGTTCCGAAATGTCTTGTATTTAAGCATGCAGACGACACTGTTCTGTTAACGAAACATGTATATTACAACAAAGCGTTGCCACTACTACAAGACAGTGTTTATGAGGATGCTTCATGGTTTACAGATAATTGCCTGGTGATAATTCAGAAAAAAACGAAATTATTTTGCTTTAAATATCTATTTAAAGCAATTGTTACGAATGCACCCCTACTCTTTCATGCCCGTGATTGCGCCTCCTGTAAGTGTATTCCCATTGAATATGTTAATTCTATAAAATACCTTGGTGTATTCTTCGATATCAACCTGTCCTGGAATGATAGCAACAGGTCCTGTTTTGGCTTACATTTGTGACAGACTACGAAAAATGTCGTGGTTACTTTTCAATATTAGATCAATTGCACCCACCAATATAAAAGTGACATTCATGCTTGCTCTTGCGTATAGTATCCTACGGTATGGCATCACTTTATTTGCTTTTTATTCTTCGCGATGGCAGCATCGGTGTGACAATATTTTAAAAAGTATGTTGAAATCTATTGTGTATGTTCGTTCTGCAACAGACAATGTAAATTTATTTTCTCTACTTCGCCTGCCGTCTTTCAAAGCGTCCTTTAACCAAACTGTCGTATTACGGCATTTCTGGGGCTCTCAGTTCGAAAACGAATGCATTACTCCTCGTATATTTAGAAAAAACTGCCTGCTTTTCTGTACCATTCATCAAAACACGATATGGCAAAGCTACTAGAAAGACCTATGTCCCGACTGTATTTAATGACATCCCCGACAGTGTTTTTTCGGCAACGAATAAACGCAGTCTACGAAAGAGCTTAAGGTCTCTTTAATGCTGCATTAGTTATCGCATTATTATTTTTTTTCTAGTGTCTTGCATACTGGGTATAATCTGTTTAAAATTTTTCAATGTTTGTCTTCACATTTCTTATGTTTAGGTAGTATTGCATCCGCTAATTTGATTCTCGATTGTTATTGTGTTTACATGTAGCGTACATGAGTTACATGTATTCTTTCTCGGAGTGTTTACATGAAAAGCTTTTAAATATATTTGTCACCTCTCGTCTGCCGATGTGCCGGGCCAAGTCCTCCAAACCACTGTCTGGCTTTGACAGGCCTGTTATTTGCTTTGTACAACTCAAGATGACAATGAAGATTATAATAATAATAATAATATTATTATTATTATTATTATTATTATTATTATTACATGTGCTAGCAAGTGGCGGATATGGCCGAGGTGACGCCGTTCAGTATTATATATATATTGTGTAACAACACTTACATAACAGTTACAAACACAACAATTACAAAACTTAGAGAACACTCGAGCCTCGCTTTCGAGAGTAGATCGCAATAGCGTAACGGGGCCCTGTGCGAATCACCTTTTCAATTACAAGCCTAGCTTCGATCTCTGTGTGCTTCAACTGTGCCGTGAGGAAACGAAAGATTGTGTGTACACCACTGGCCGCTTCAAACTATCGTAGAATGTATACTGGAAGTACAGTTGTGAAGTGTTCACTGCACCAGAATTGTTCCTTTTGCGAATTAGCAAAGGGGCCTTTACGTGCGCGTAAAGCAACACACGAACATAAGTTTGAGCGCCCTGTATTGGCTAGTTCCTTCTAACAGCCACTCGTTGCGTATTCCACATGTTAAGACGCCATACGCGATTGTGAGCTTCTACTACCTAATATTGCGTGCATCGAAAAAATTACTTCTACTAAATGAATTGAAGGAATGTAAACATGAGGCGTCGCTTTTTTTTTGCTGGGATGGGCATATTGGGAACTTCTACAACACGAAATTCACTGGTTTTGTTTTTTTGGAATCATTTTCGATCATTGGCATGCCTCTGTGATATGACGGTTTCCCCGCAGAAAGCCTGAGATTAATTCTCACTTTTAGTGAAGTTTTTTTCTTCGATTGTCCAGCTTTTTTATTTTTTGTGATAAACAATATGATGCCTTCTCACTCACAACTGGAGACGCTGATAAAGACACCACCAACAGAATTCCTGGAAAACGAGCTCGTTAAAGCTTTCACTTTCAAATAATGTACAACGCATAAAAGTTATATATATATATATATATATATATATATATATATATATATATATATATATATATATATATATATATATATATATATATATATAGCTGAAGAAGAGACAGTCGTTTATCCTACAACCTAATTTGAGAGCATGATCAAAGCACACATTGATAGCTAGTTCTAACCTGCAAGAGAAGTAACCTGGAAAAGTGATCAGACGATCCAAACAGTTTGAGACCATGTTACTATAGTAGAAGTTTTAAATCGGGCGTAGTAAAGTCAATGATCCGCATGCAATCAATCAGGATTGACTGGGGTATAAACCAATTATAGGTGATTGCGACAGACCCCCAAAGAAATCCGGCGCAATTCAAAAGATGGTACCAAACGTTGCGTCTTCAAAGATAAAAAGCTCAGTGCCAAACGCAGTCTATGGCGTTCAATGTGAGAATGACGGCATCGTAACGCACTAGCGACAGGTTTTGCTGAACAAGAAGTTTCGATCTCACGCGGAAAGTGGTAGCTCGCACTCGGTATCCATCCACGCTTGTTTTCAGTGATTCCGCCCCATTAATCGAAGCCGAAATGATCATAACCAAGGTGCCTATTCCCCCCCCCCCCCCCTCTAAACACATCGCACCCCTCGAATGCTCATTGCACAGCTTGGAGGAGCCGCCAGAAGTAGAACAGCAAGACGAAAGGCGCACGACGAGCAACGCTGTTTATACTTCGATCCACAGTGTTTCTCCGATCTCCGATGTGTGGATACTTCGATCCACACATCGGAGATCGAATGTCGATACTTCG
Organism: Rhipicephalus microplus; assembly: GCF_043290135.1. Lineage (NCBI taxonomy): Eukaryota > Metazoa > Arthropoda > Arachnida > Ixodida > Ixodidae > Rhipicephalus > Rhipicephalus microplus. The sequence continues at coordinate 88,298,740 of NC_134702.1, read as the reverse complement.
ATCCACATTCGATCAATTGCCAAGTGCCTCGCTGCGTTAAAAGCAGTGGACGATTTTGCTTTTATAAATATTTCTCTTGTTTATCAACACAAACGTATGTAAGTTACCGTGTTTTGCCAGTGACTATGTTTTCTTACATTTCCTTCATATTACAGCAATTTATATCTTTCTCAATCACACTGTTCTCATTTATGAAGCCTATAGCAGGTTGTGGCACGGGTCACTTTTAGGGGCAGGAAAGTGCACCAGGAAGTAGTACACCCTGAGTGCACTGTATCTGTGGTTTCCGTCGTAATAAATTGAATTTTTGAAAACGTGCTAAGGGGGCCACTAGCTTCACGCACAAGTAGTTCTGGAGCAGGTGCGGCAAAACCAAAGTGCGCTCACTTGAGATGAGGGATTTTCATGATGGCTGCTTAGATGACCACTTACGCGGCCTTCTTTTTACATTAAAAGCAATTGAGAAAATTGACGGAAGGCTTTGGTCGAATACCCCCTAGTTGATAACCTCTTTCGGGTTGTTCTTAAAAAGTTGGCATGGTTGACCCTGCATCTTTTGAGTGGTACCACTGATCACGAGAACGTGATAGTTATGTCTTACATTTTGATGAGAATATGCTTGTTTCTTTTATATTTTGCAAGAAAACCAATCAGGAGCTTTCTGAAACCGTGGAAAATGCGAGAAAGGAGGTAAAGCTGCTGTAACATTTCGCACTCTGCTCTCGATTGGTTGCCGTTGTGTGGATTTGTCTGGTGAACAGTGTGAAGCATACGTAATGTTCTTCAAGAAAGTTTTTTTTTTGTAATTAGCCAAAGACATGAGTGCAGTTTTTCTATAACATTCTTGTATTCCAGTAAATCATTTTTTAGGCTTTTACAGACGTTTTGAGGCCGCTTTTTGTCCAGGCAAGATAAGAGGGGTTAATATAGTAGCGGTCTTCATAAAATTGTTACGCTGAAAATGCTCAATCACGTTTAATTTCCTGTACCTAAAGAATAAACCGAATGCAGACAGCGCAAATATAGGCAAGACATCAATTCTTAGCCAACTTGCCATGAGCAAGACATCCGGACCTATCTATACAAGGAACCTTGTGTGTATCCACATAAGCAGCCCACAAATGCACGCAACAAGGTCGACTGAAAGGGCATGATGAATGGTTAAGTTCAATAACAGTACCGAAGAGAAGCCAGCGCGAGGAACAGCACAGCGAACCACCGTGGTACACTGCCGTAGCAGACGATGCGCCGAGTGTAGCGCAAGATCAGACCGCAGGGCTGATAGTTCTCGCGACCGCCGTTCGGCCTATTCTCCTCCGCTGGCGGAGATACGCAGCTTTGAAACTGAATTTATTCTACTAACATTGGTCGGAATCAAGCCGGCATCATAGCGAGCTCACACTGCGTGCCGGCCACCGTGGCGAGCTCTACGAGCTAGCACCAACCCCTTGCGAGGCAACGAATGTGTTTCGCAAAAAATGAAGGCTTCTTGAATGAATAACACTCTTCTGCGCCTTGCGACCGCAGCTGTCAAGAGATTAACGCGAAGACGAGCGCCGAATGATACGGAGACACACAGAAACAGCTTACGCATGTAATGCAAGCGAGCAACAGTAACCATGACTGCGAACGGTCTCGTTCGTTTAAAGAGGCCCTGAAACACTTTTTCAAGGAAGCATTAAATGAACTCCCTGGAAGAGCTTATTGCCTCACGAATTAAACGCCACAAAAGTTTTAAAAATCCGTCCAGTGCGTGTGGAGGTACAAAGATTCCTCGCATGCTATGATTCCATTCTCATCTCTCGTCCCGACGAAAGCGCTAGAAGGTAAGCAGAGAGAGATGGCAGGCGCAAAGAAAAACGTCATGCACGCCTAGTGACCTCGAGCACTTTTTTTTTCTCCGAATGCGCGGCTTTATCAGTGTGATCGTTCGTGCACGCGTGGACAAGTCGTAGCCTCCCGTGGTTCACTCTGCAACGACGGAGCGCGCCATGCTCAAATGAGCCAATGGCTGATACCATCCTGGTAGGAAGCGCAGCCACTATTACACAGAACACACAACACAAGCGCTTAATTACTACAAAAAGCCAGAACTTCCGGGCGTGTTAGCTTCATACTTAAGCAAAACGAGAATGACCTGGCACGACATCTGACGAGGGCAGTGAGGGTTATTAGAAGGGTTGGGTGAAGAGATGTTAATGGTGAACAGCCCTCAGAACTAGAAATGTAACTCAATAAACAATTGTATCGGGCCAGTTGGCGTGAATCCATCTTGGTAGGAAGCGCAGCCGCTATTACATAAAACACACAACACAAGCGCTTAACCACTACAAAAAGCCACGTGTGTTAGCTTCATCCTCGTCACTTGTCGTGCCAAGTGATTCTCGTTTTGCTTAAGGATGAAGCTTAAGGATGAAGTCGAAAATGGGAAAATATGTGAATCTGGATGACAAGTTTGAAGGTGTTCTCAGTAAGCTTTGTGTGGACTAAGGTCTACCGGGGAATGGCTCGAATGGCACGTTCCCTCATGGCGTCGAAGAAAACGAAAGCCTTCGAACTCGCCCCGAATTCAACAGCGAAATAACGTGGAGCATCTGACTGATTTTCCCTCCATGCAATAGCAGATTCTCTTTCTGCTTCCCTCCTTTGGCTGCACTGGCTCAAACACGTCATGTAAACAACTAGCCGCAGATTCAACATGAAATCCAGGAGCGTAGCAAAAAAAAAAAAAAACTTTTGCAGCGACAGCTATTATTAGATCATAACAAGGGTCGCATGCACCGTATACGTTGTCTACCGCCACCACTGGTGTCCGTTTAAGAAAAACCAAGGAGCAACCAGGCGTCGCACAATGCGACTAGTGTAACGAGTGAGACATCAAATGCTCCAAACCCTTGCTTGAGGAATACTTTTTCCTCGTCCTAACCACAGAACAAAAAGTATCAGAAAGTTCCTTGCAGGTGTGTAGCGGGTGCCACGTTTCTCCGTAGAATGACGAAAGATTACACAGTGAATGCCTGCATACTACACAAAAATACTAATATTTATGGCATTGTGCATACTCTGCAAGTGTGGGTAAAGCAGTTACCTAAAGAGTTTAAAAAAAATTGAAAATCCCACGTACAGTGGGAATCGATGATATGCGAAGCACGAATATGAATGTTGATTTGTCCCTTTAAAATCAGGACAACGGCTCCGCCGCGGTGGTCTAGTGGCTAAGGTACTCGGCTGCTGACCCGCACGTCGCGGGTTCGAATCCCGGCTGCGGCGGCTGCATTTCCGATAGAGGCGGAAATGTTGTTGGCCCGTGTGCTCAGATTTGGGTGCAGGTTAAAGAACCCCAGGTGGTCAAAATTTCCGGAGCCCTCCACTACGGCATCTCTCATAATCATATGGTGGTTTTGGGACGTTAAAACCCCACATATCAATCAAATCAATCAAAATTAGGACAACGTTACGAAGTGGAGGTAAATTATCACGTACGTTACTTCCAAGTCATGATTATCATGCTTGACGTGTCCTTCGCATTCGTCGTCTATATTCACGCCACGTGATACCAAATTTGGTCATTCATGGAACTGGTGAAACGGCCATGAGCACGGTATGAGAGCAGCGTGTAGTGATGTTTTACATGATACGTATATCATGACTATCATGTTTCGATGTGTCATATACCTTCGTTGTCTATTCACGTCCCGTAGTACGAAAATTTGTATATGCGAAGCTATAAATGGCGCACGCATCGTGAGGGTCCCAATATACTCCGACGTAATTTCGACGCGCGCGCACGCTGGGCGCTGCGACTCTACGCTAGCGAAACGCGAGCACACTATAATCTGACGCCAGGCTACGGAGCAAGAATGCGACCAGTGCGACTAGCGTCCGTCGGCACGGCCCGGTGGCAACCAGCGCGAAATGCGACGTGCTGCATTGCGCACCGACGACCTAACCCAGACAGCACCACGGCTGCCTCTCTTTTTGACCGAGGGAAGCCGGGCGCGCTCAAACGCGCATGCGTCAAAGCAACGCAGCAGGGCGCATGCCTACGAATATATGGCAGGCAGATATGGGCCTAGCGTGGCATCGGCGGTGTGACGGGACGAAAAGTGCGCGCCGGGTCACGTCGAAGTGTAGTGGTGCCTTAAATTTTGCAGGTAGTGACGTTCTTAAAGGACATGCACATCATATTCATCATGCTCGCACCAGTCAAATACCTTCCTCATCCATTCACGTCACGTAATACGGACTTTTGTACACATCAAGCTAGCGTAACGACCGCAAGCGCATGGTGAGCGTGGCTTGCAGTCATGTTGTTACATGACACGCATCTCAAATTTACCATGTTTGCACCAGTCACATACCTTCGTCATCAATTCACGTGCCGTAATACCAAACCTGGTATATGTGAAGCTAGCGAAACGGATCCGAGCGCATCATGAGCATGAGATAGTCATGCTGCTACATGACACGCATCTCATCGTTATCATGTTTGCACCAGTCGCATACCTTTGTCATCCGTTCACGTCCCGTAATACCAAATATGGTTTATGCGAAGCTAGCGAAACGGCCACGAGAACATCATGGTGAGTGTTGCAATGCAGTCATATTGTTACATGACACGCATTTCATGATTTTCATGTTAGAGTCTATCGCTTGCGTTCGCCATGCAGTCATGTCATACCAGTTTGCAACATGTCATGTGAACGAAACCGCCGCAAGAGCAGCAAAACCATGAAATGTAAATCATGACATAATGTTATGCCATGCATATTTTCATATCGGTACCATAAAAGGAACGGCCAGGAGAGCTAAAAGTCGTATAAGCAGCTAGATAGATAGATAGATAGATAGATAGATAGATAGATAGATAGATAGATAGATAGATAGATAGATAGATAGATAGATAGATACGCTCAAAGTCGCCGAAGTTCGCTAAGAATTGCTTCGCATTAAGAACGCTCCTAAAGGCCAGTCTTCCAGCTTTCGCTGTGACAGTGCTGCGCGTTTCTTGCGTTGGTGAATACAAAGGGTTTACCATTCCGAAACACCATATAATTATGAGAGATGCCGTAGTGCTGCGCTGCGCAAATTTCGTCCACTGGGCACACGGGTGCGTTCCTCGCACACATGGTGGTTTTTTCGGGGGAGGGGTGTTCGTGCGTGCGCACACACAAAGGCTATATATATATATATATATATATATATATATAATGAGATATAATAGACAGTAATGCCAACATGCGAATAAGAATGTTTTCACACTCGTTGTTTGGCTTATAGATAGCGCTGACTGTCACTCCTACTTCTAAATTCACATATATAAACCCCAAAAAGTGGATGGAGGGACGGCCGCTGTGATAGCTCAGTGGTTAGAGCATCGAGCGCGTTATTCGAGGGTCGTAGGTTCGATTCCTGCTCACAGCTGGTAATTTTTTCATCCACTTTTCTTTCTTCTTTCTTCTTGTTTACATTCCATTGGTTCTAATAACTTCCCCTGTACATTTCTTTGCATTACTGTCTGTTATATCTCATTATTATTGTGTTAAAACACGGAAATACGAGCCCTTAGGTATACACTTCTCTCCCTTATATATATATATATATATATATATATATATATATATATATATATATATATATATATATATATATATATATATATAATATATATATATACATAGTGGGAGTAATAATTCAATGGGCCAGTTAGTCTTTGTGAAGGTATGGGATATGGCACAACGGGAGCGTTGTCAACCAGGATAAATATATTTATTTCCCAACAGTTTCGGGAGGGGTCCTCCCTTCATCCGGGGATGAGTTATACTGACATGAATTTCCAAACTTCGTTGCTGCCGCATCCCTCTCGCCTTGAAATATGTTTGCGAGAGTGAGAGGGAACTAGAAGAAAAGGGGCGGAGAAAAAAAGAAAAATAGAGAAAAGAAAGAAAGTAAAAAAGAGGAAGAACCACTGTCAGCACTGAGAACGAAACCAACTGTCCGTGTACGTCCACATACGCTTCTTATCACGTGCTGTTCAGTTCTCGACGTGTGTCGGGCCACCAAGATTGTCACCGCGGTGCCGGGAGGGTCCGTGACGACGTGCGTAAAGAAAAGGTTTCCCCGTAATGGGTTGGTCGGCATGCGGCGTGCGTAAAGGGAGGGTCTCCCGTTAATGGGTCGGTCGGCTCTGTTTACCTTTAATCTTCGTCCGTTTCCCTTCAATGGTCATCAAGTGGTAGGCGAACGAAAACACTTTGTATGTGCATGTGGAAAAAGGAAGAAAAGAAAAAATGAATGAAGAAAAAACGAAAACAAGAATGGACAGTGTACACGTACGAGTCAGTCAGAAAAAAGCATGGTCTCCAGCTATCAATCTTTGTCACCAATTGCCTCCTGGCTTACTTCTCGGAGGCAGTTGAGTTTACCGGGGTCCTATATATATATATATATATATATATATATATATATATATATATATATATATATATATATATATATATATATATATATATATATATATATATATATATATATATATATATTTATATATATATATATATTTATATGTATATATATATAAATATATATATAAATATATATATATATATGAATATATACATATATATATATATATATATATTTATATATATATATATATATAAATATATAAATTTATATATATATATATATATATATATATATATATATATATATATATATATATATATATATATATATATATATATATATATATATATATATATATATATATATATATATATATATATATATACAACGCCCTTGATGGTGTCTATCATGGTGCCAGTGGTGGCTCGTATCGGCGCAATCGCACAGTACCCTTGCAGCACGACGAAGCTTGCGGCTTCAACAAGGACAAGTTTTTTGACAGCCTGTTTTAGTCGGCTTGCCCCAGCGTTGGTCTATTTTGTATAGCCGGCTGAATTCACCGACACCCCTGCCGGTGGAGCCCATCGTGTTATTTCTGCTGGCGCATTTTTCGAAAAAAGAAACGTTTGGAAAGGTGAAAACCATTTATTTTCTATGTTTTTCACGCAAGTTTGAATTCGGCGTGAAAATTCATCGCCAATAAATTAGCAAAATGCAACAAATCTTCAACGTGATGAATCGTCAAAGTGGCACGCGCAGAAATGCCTTACCGGCCACTCCGGTGGTTTAGTTGTTGCTTCTCTTTTCATGTGTTAATGCACCACAAACACGACATGCAGTGCAGGAAAATTCAGAAGTCATTTTGTTGAGAAAAAAACTGAATCACTTCAAAAAAAAAAGAGGAAGCAGAATAAAACTTTTTTTCCTTGGGGTCACAATGTGGTTGACTTTTTTTTTAAATGATCGCCAACATGAGAGAAAGCTGTAATTATATTTACCATTTAGAAGTTCTGTGATTTGATGTTTAGTGAACGAAAGTACTTGTATTGTTTGGTCAAATCTGAAATACCTGAAATACTGAAATCCCGGAGCGAATTCTACAGAGAAGAAAACATTTTTCGAAGAATACTTCAACGTTTGAGCATTTCTAACTATATCTGGAGTTCAACGTCCCAAAACCAAGATATGAATGTGAGATGCCATAGTGGCGGGCCCATGTGTTCTTCAATGTGCACTCACTTCGCACAGTACACGGGCCTCTACCACCTCGCCTACATCGACATGCGACCGCCATGACCAGGATCGAACCCACGACCTTCGGGTCAGCAGTCGAGAACCCTGACCGCTACAACACTGCGATGCAGAACGTTTCACTATCGCGCACCCTAACAAAAGATACTAACTTCCATCCCAAAGGAGTACGTAAAAGTTTCCGACAAACCTAAAGTGGAGAGGTGTGCGCCATAGCGGTGTAGTGGTTAAAGTGCTAGACTGCAAGTCCGAAAGTCGCGGGTTCGTTCACTATGACAGCAGTCGCTATTTATGAGGGTGACATGATAGAGGTTTGTGCAAGGTGCGATGTCAGAGAACAAGAAAAAAACTCTGTTGGTCAAAAGTAACAAAAGATTTGCGATTAGTCGGGCCTCATAATAATATTGTTTTTATCGTACGTAAACACTATGCTATTATTATTTAAAGTGGAAGTGCGGTGTGCATAATTAGCTGCTCAATAACCACCCTTCCGGTTAATCTACTGATGACTACTCAAATAGTCAAGGCAAATTGTCCGTGAGTGCAACTGCCTGGATAATTTGTTGGCGCAACATGCGTACTAGTTCAATCATGTTCACAACCAGACCATGTATCAGTGTTCGCCTAAAAAAAATTACAAGGTGTTTAAGCTTACTGATTAAACTGATACTCCGTACGTATTATATACTCATAAAGAGCACCTTCGGTTGTGCAAACCAAGCAAATGAAGTCATGCAACAAACTTGTGTCAATCATCAAATTACGTGCCGAATGGTGACAGTGATGAAGGTTATATACACAAGGAGTGTACATTTAATCACGATTATATCAATCACGTCTCATTTGGCCGAAACGTATATCTATGTACATTTAGGCTGAATAAATTAACGTAGTATGACTTCCCACCGCATTTATCTTTAGTGTGCTAGGAAAATAAACGTGAACGTTTTCGACACGACAAGAAATATATCTTAATATGAATCGCTGAAGCCTGATTAAAACCGCTAAAATGGCAGCCTAACCTGGCAAAATATCTTAAGAAAACACGACGAGAATTTTAACTAAAATTATGACCTGTATTACCCTAAGTGTTTTGTACTCCTGAATATGGCAACTTTTTCGTCAGCCCGGTGCAATGTCAGTGTTGTTGCCTCGCAACTTTCTTTTTGATTCTTTATTTCAATGACATTTTGTTTCTGTCAGTTAAGTGAAGGAATAATATAAAGAAATCAGATACTGTGCAAAAATTTTATTATACCATAAACTTTCGTATATTTCAATGCAGTCTTCAAGTCTCGTTCACCATTGACGGGTTCTGCGGAAGGGCTTAGAAGAGCGCCATTCCTGTGAAAAGAAAAAAAAATAACGGTGCAGGTTTCTGAGAACTTCTGAAATCGAAGGTACGTACTCAAAGTTGAATAGAATTAGGGGGAACTTACACTTCTTCTTGCGCAGAAGGGTGGCGTAACTCAGAGGAGAGCCAAGACCATAGCCGTAGTTCAGGCCGTAGCCGAGCAGACCATGACCATAACCGTAGTGACCGGCACCATAGCCGAGAGAACCGACTCCGTAACCATAGTAGAGTGGGGCAGAGTGGGCCACACTGTATGTAGCGACGGCTGGGGCAGCGTGGGCAACACTGTAGGCAGCGACAGCTGGAGCAGCGTGGACAGCAGCGACAGCTGGGGCAGCATGGACGGCAGCGACGGCAGGGGCAGCGTGAACAGTAGTGACAGCAGGAGCAGCGTGGACAGCAGTCCCTGCTGGGGCAGCGGAGTAGGTGGCGACAGCTGGGGCAGCAGCAACAACCGGAGCGGACTGTTGGACAACCCTGGTAACAGCCGGGGCGGCAGCGTAGCTGACAGATGGGGCAGTGGCATAAGTGGCGACAGTTGGGGCAGCGTGGACAGTAGTGACGGCTGGAGCAGCTTGCACAGCAGCTACGGCTGGAGCGGCGTGCACAGCGCTCACAGCTGGGGTGGCGTGGTAGGTGGATACAGTGCGGGTGACGGCTGGGGCAGCGACAGCATAGCTGGCAGCTGGCGCGTAACCGTATCCGTAGCCGGCATAAGTGGAGGCAGTTGGGGCAGCGTGGACAGCAGTCACGGTTGGCGCAGCTTGCACGGCAGCCACGGCTGGGGCAGCGTGCACAGCGGTCACTGCTGGAGTGGCTTGGTATGTGGAGACGGTACGGGTGACGGCTGGGGCAGCGACAGCATAACCAGCAGCTGGCGCATAACCATATCCGTAGCCGGCACCGTAGCCGGTGAGGCCGGAGTATCCAACGCCATGGGAAAGCCCGTAGTGTGACAGACCAAGACCACCGTAACCAAGACCGGCGTAACCGAGGCTACCGTAGCCAAGGCCATAACCGAGGTTATTGGCGAGAGTGTAGCCTCCAGCTAGGTGGCTAACGTGACCAGCAAGGGCGCTGGTAGCCATGGCGAGTATGATGCAGGCGCGGAGCTAAAGTAAAATAAAGCTATTTTGGATTTAAAAAAAATCACCTATATAACGTCTGAATATCGGGGCATCTTCATGAATTTTTATTATTAAAGCAGGAATATTCCCATTGTGCAATATGCTCAGGTTTTAGATTTCAACGATAGCTTGAAGGGCGACGTCAAACGTCAAGAATTATGAAGACGGTGTTTTAGTCTGTGCATTTTGTAGAGGGTTGTTAGGTGTTCTATAATGGAAAAATTGGCTCCAGCATCGTCTTTTTAGTCCATTGCGTTTTTTTATGGGGAACTGAAGAACAACCGAAACCAAGTTCTCCTGCGTAAATCTTGATTCGACGGAAAAAATGCTCTTGTTTTATGCACCAATCTTCTCTGTCTGTGTATTTTAACCATGCCCTGCAAATTGATTAAAGATGCACTAACTGGCCTACACAAAGGTAATATTCGCGTTGTTTATCTGAAGTCTGGCATATTTTGGCAACAGTAATGAATTGAACTTCTCATTTTTTGTGCTAGTGTGTCAAACCTGCAAAGGTGTACTATGAACCGAATATTCCATGTTGGTAAAGAGCACTTCTCTACGGTTATGAAGCGAACCAAAGTTTACATTAGCAGGCAAGATTTTTTAAGGTACTAGCGGATATTCATTCGCGAGGAAAAAATTGGTGGTTTGCAAGCGCAAAAAGGATATAATCCTTTGCTTACCATGGTGGAAGTCCTAGTCTGTTGCAGGAGCACAAGCTTGGAATCTGGGTCCGTGGTGAACGGTCTTATATACCCGGCGCTTGGCTTCACATTTTCGCAAAACAGCCGTAACACCAGGGGAGGAAAATGTCAAGGTTACTTTAATTTCTTCATTTGCCTCAGAAGCGTACATTAACTGCATTGGTAGGATTCTCAAACGTTATTTTCTTGCTTTTCAATGTAGAGAAATTATTATTCGTTTATTTCTATATCTAGTGCTTGCTGTCGCTTAGAAGACGAGATGAATGCAAGGACTGTGATGAAAGCTTGCAAGATTGAGTATTCAGCTGAGACTGCTACAGCTAATGCCATGATTAGAAGTGAAAGCGATGCGTAGCGACTCCTGCACAAGCTCTGGAAAACCAGGTACTTGTGTAAACCACAGCAAAACGAATACGTTCCACGTTGATATTTTTTTTTTTCTGTTACACGTACTCAAGAGAAGGGCGTGGAGAAACTTGTAATTTGAGTGGTATTTCAACATGTTAACAGATTATTGCGAAAAGGACGATTAGGTGAAGCAAAGAAAAGAAGCTTAGTTACTTATTGTACGTGAATAACAAACCGGCCTTTTGAAATGATTAGGTCTCTCGCTTTTTAACGGTAACTAAACAGTAGTTTAAAAAGAAGTTTAAAAGAACAAACACGGTGCCTAATAACAATGCTTTTTAATCGGCAATGTGTAGAAAAGAGGAATCTCCAGACATAACAAAACATCTTTCAGAAAATAGGCGTGCGCAAAGAAAAAAAAACTGACAGGAGGGCTTTCCTCTTCACTCTAAGTATCTAAGAGAGGGAGAGCTCAAAATGTGCACCATACTGTGACTTCGTAGGAGAGGGGGGGGGGGGGGTGACGACATGAGGCTTTGAGACGCCTGATTGGAAACACGTCGCATGCCTATGAATCCAAATGTGGGTGCACAGATCAAGCCAGCTATACGACACTGAAAATTATATTGTTATCTTCGGCGGTAGCTGTTGCAATGTTTTCAAACAAGCTTCAAAATACGCGGCTGTGAGATAAAATGTAAGGCAAGCTGACTCAATAAACGCCGTATTGTCGCCGTGCAAAGCTTCTTTTGCCTCCTGGGCGTGCATCTCATTAAAGCATTGTTCGTCCAAGCACATCTGTAAACCAGCGGACAGCTGCAACTATTTACAACAGCCACCTATATAAACATTGTAGAGAGGCGCTGATTGACTGAGTGTTCTTCCCCGGCAAGCCATTGGCCGGCAATATCAGGGTAACAGCGCACAACATAAGAAATGTTTGTTGTAAGTAATGACAGGTCCTCATTCAGCAACACGACCCTCTGTGTTGTTAGACTTGCTTTTATGACGTTCACTGTCGGCCTCCATTTTTTCACCTTACCGCTCTTCGCGTTCCCCCCAGGCGCTACCCACTCTTTGTGTCACACAACTTGACTCTCCATGCAATCACGACCACACTATAGTTTACACAATAAGGGTTGTGGGACGAGCGAAAGCAGGTAGCGGCGGCGAGGCGAAAAGCATGGAAATCATCAGCCGCGCCCTTTTCGCGCCGTTGCGCCTTTATCCAGAAGCCTCAACACAGCAACTTGCGTTCTGACAGCAGGTACTGATGATTGTAGTCGCTTGTGCGTGGTATTCTTGGTATTTGTATCGCAGTAGCTAAAAACTTTTTTTTATGTATCGAAGTATTGGCATACTGGAAAGACACAGTTATCTCGCCACTCTTTTGTCGATGTGTATGGAATAGCGAAGGAAAAGCATGTATGCGCTTAGCTTCAAAAAAGTGTCCCGCCAGTGGGCGACACATGTAGATAAGCGAAGAATCTCCCACACGCACAGAATGCTTCATGTGGTTAAGTGTATGTCGCGACTGACAGCCGAATCAAGGAGGCAGTGCCGACGATCTTACATCTTTTTGAAGGCTGTTGAAGCATTGCCAGATTTTGGGGAAACAATTTCGGTACTTAGCAGTTATAACAGGAAGTTATGTTCGGCAACAATAATAAACATGCCTCTTTATATCGCCAGTCCTCAATTCAAGCTTAACCAGCGCTGTCTATTGCCAGCCTATTATAGAAGTTGCTGTTAATTTGGTGTAATTAGTGTAAACCTTCTAAGCACAACGGATTGCTCATGGGTGTAAAATAAGGTGGTCTAAATTTCCGGAGCCCTCCACTTCGGCGTCTCTCATAATCATATAGTGGTTTTGGGACGTTAAACCCCACAAATCAATCAATCAATCAATGGGTGTAAAATAAGAGCATACTGCACCTTCTATTAGTGCTGTTTTTTAGTCAGAGAAGCGATAATAATCAGGCTGACATGCATTTTAGTTATCTGTAGCATTGTGGACGATGTAAGTGTACACTTAAAGGCCAACTCCGGAGATTTCTTCACCATGTTTTTATGTCTCTTAGACACTCTCCTCACGCGCCCGATAACTGAAATGCTCAAAGAGTTCAAAACTAAATTTTAATTACCAAAAAACTACAATACCAAAACCAAAACGCAACCGAGTGCGCTTGTACGTCCAACGTAAAGATTTGCCGGACGCTGCCGGAACCTGCCTGGTTGCACATAATGCCCGCCACTACCTGTCCGCACTGTCCACGATGATCTGTTAAAAAGCTTACGCTGTTATGGTGAACAAAAGGCAAATTGTGTGTGGCACACGATGCAACACCAATTCAATTGGCACCTAGCACATGCCACCAACATGAAAAAGAAAATCGCACTCTCAACCAAGGAAGCGCCGGCGAAACCCACACAATCCATAGCATACAAGCAGATGCTGCAGTGGCACATCAGTTCGTCATTTCCGTCCGGCAAAACTCGACGTCACACGCACAATATTGCCAATTATTCTGGCAAGTGGGGTGAGTGTTTCAAGGCAAGCTTTAAAATTCATTAAAAAAAGCCTGCGAAAATCTCAAGATTGAAATTTGGAATGAAAGACGCCAACGTGCAGATGAACGTGCACAGTGAATTTCATTGATATCCACTGACCTCGAAAATCACGGGAGTTGGCCTTTAAAGGGGTGCTCAAACACCTTTTTGAGTAACAAGAAAATTAATTCACTGGAAAAGCATATTAGCTCACAAATTAAACGCCGAGAGAATTTTAAGAATCCGTCCAGCACAGCAGAGTTACAAAGACTTGTCCCACGCTGCAATCGCATTCTCTCTTCCCTCGTCCCGACGAAAGCGGTCGAAGCTAAGCAGGGAGAAAATGGAGGGCCAAACAAAAAACATCACTCATGCCTCGTGACCTTAAACACTTTTTCTTTTCTTTTTTTAATACACGGCTTTCTCAGTGCGATCGCGTGTGCGCGTGTGGACAAGTGACGGCCTATCGCAGCGACCTCTGCAACAACAGAGTGCGCCATGTTCAAATCAGCCAATTGCTGATGTATGGGTTTACTACGAGTGATTTTTGGGCTTATTCCGTGATTTATGAAGTGAAGAGGAAGATATATGTAGTTGATTTGTTAATTTATTGTAAATTCCAAGCCACGTGCTGCTCTATAATATTTGGCTCACGTGTTGTAGGGAGCCTATACTATCGATCGGCAGCGTTTTCTGACCATGTTCAAGAAGTGTTGCCGGGCCCCTTTAAGCAATGTAAATGCGGAACATCAACACCCATGGAAGTTAAAAAAAATTTAGTGCCTGTATTCCTGCATATATGTGTGATACTGTAATTGTTTTTCGGAATACTTTTATCTCTTTTTGCAAAGTTATCTTCGTAATATCTAGTTAAGTGTTTTATAACTGTTCCTCAGTACCTGCATTTTTTGGCTTTAAGCACGTGTGTTTCTATATTTGTATTTTCAGAACATTTGTATGAGTATCTTCACCGAAACGTGATTTGTGCGCATTCATAGACGCTCTTCAGAATATATATTGCCACTGGCGTTCCTTATTTCCACTTTTGTATGTTTCAGTTTTCGCACACGAAGCGTTTCAGCAATGCTCAGCGCAAACTGCGTCTTATTGTTCGAAATAGTGCACGGTCATTGTAGATCGTGCAGTTAGGTTTGCACGCAAGACAGGAACACTCGAGATTATTGCGGAGCTTGCTGGACGACCAGTGATAAAGCTGGAATATTCGAGGCTGAGACCAGGACCCTTCCCAAAGGCAGGGCCTCCAAGGTAGCGAAGTTCTTCGTCAGGACATTGCCCGGCATGACGGAGCTCCAGAGACTCTAGGGGTCTTCATTACTGACAGAGGTGCAGCCTTTATGACGGACCTAATTTAAGCGATCCTGAGGTACAGCCAGACAAGTCACCGCTGAATTACGGCCTACCATCCACAAACCAATAGCCTGAACGAGCGTCTTAAGACAATCACAGATATGCTGGCTATGTATGTCGATGTCGAACGCAAGACGGGGCATGCAATTATTCTGTACTTGACGTTCACGCACAACACTGCCGTGCAAGAGACGACGCAAACGACGCCGTACAAGTTGGTGCATGGAAGGACCTCGGCGACGAATCCCGACGCCATGTTCTTTCGGCCTGCATTTTTCTCCATGTTTTCTTTTAGGCGTTGGGATGATACTTTTGAAAACGGGGGCAATGCCGCTCGCGTTCCTCCTTTTCACGCATGTATTACTCTGTTTTCGCCAACAATACCTGTTATGAATGCTCAGCGCGAACTTCACCTCCTTGTTCGAGAAAGTTCACGATTATTGTAGATGGTTCGGCTGAGACGGCGCGAAATGCACAAACACGCGAAATTATTCTAGAGCTTGTAATGACTAGTGAAAAGGCTGCCTTAATCGACAGCACATATATAAATGCCGACGCGTTTCTCCGCTTCTCAGTTGAACGGCCCAAATGAACGGTTTCGTCTTCGACCTGCAGTCTCTGCCTTCGTGGAAATCATGACTCCGCGACAATATGCTGAATGCTTCGTTGTCTCGGAGCTACACATCAACAGTATTTGTAACATTGTGCCTCATGTGAAGAACAAGAGAGTGAGAGTAAAACTTTTTTTTTAAGGAGAGAGTAAAACTTTATGTGAAGAACAAGTTTCTCTGCATTATTGGCATTCTATGCGACACTCACAAGGAAAAAAAACGTACGAGAAATATTTCGTTCATGTCTTCACTTGCCTGCGCTGGACGGAGAGCAAATCATATTAATAGGTTCAGCTGAACGACCTAGAAGCTTGGGTTTGTGTTGCCACACATACTGTTTGACGGGTGGCTTTTTGTTAATTAAGATGTTTTGATGCATTCTTTCAGTTGCTTATTTGTCACTTTCTAGTTTTTTTCTGGCGTTCATGGCACATCGGAAGAGCGATATCGCACCCTTTCTGTCTGAGTAATCACATGCCATTCGTTCCAAAAACTTTGTGCCTGACAGGCTTGTTTCGAAACTTTCACGTAATTCAGCTTTCAAGACAAAACTATTTATTCCTCTTTTGTTGATGTAGTGTACTATTCTAAACATCAGGAGTGAAGCATCAATTTTAAAGCATATCGCCCTCGTCATATGAAAGTTAGGCAAACAAGCGTCCACAGCGGCGCGCTTCAGGATGGATGGATGGATGGACTGATATGGCTGTACCCTTGAGGTCGGGCGGCTTTCTCCTTTAGATCAGCATGGATGGATGGATGAATATTGCGGAACTCTTTAGATCGGGCGGTGGCTAGCGCCAAAAAGCAGTAATACCTAATGAACTAAAAACTAGATTTATTATTTTTTTCCTTTAAATAGTGACGTTGAGGATTGGTACTTTCCCATGAAAGGTTTAATTTCCACTTGTACCTTGACTTTAGCCACCAATCAGATAACATCCTTCTTATTATAACATCCTTCTTATTAATTCTACCCGCTTAAAGTCTAATTTGCCCTCCAAGTCCCTAAACCCCAGTGCTTTGATCTGCGCCATCATCCTGAACTATAGGGCGAAGTCGTTTACAGAGTATTAACAACTGTTCGGAAGTTTCTTCTTCCTCTCCACACGCACTGCATACCGTGTCTACACCTTCGTATTTGGCTCCATATGTCTTGGTTCGCAATACTCCCATCCTGGCCTCAAACAGTAGAAAACTACCCCAAATATTATCATAGATCCTTTCCTTGGCAATGTCCTGCTTAAAAAATTGATAGGTCTCTAGTGCGGACTTCTTAATCATGCCAATTCTCCACATATCTGTCTCAGCTTCCTTCACCTTCTTCTTAACCAATAATTCTTTTTGGTTTGGCCTCCTGCTATTTTCTAAGTATTTACCAGTCAAATTTTCTGGTTCGCTTCATCCATTTTGTATCGACATTCTTCATGTACGAGCAGCTCAATACCTTCCTAGCCCAACGCTCCTCCCCCAGTTCTCTCAATGGCTTCTCAAATTTTATCTCGCTGCTAGCTTCCCTGCCCTCAAATGATTTCCATACCATATCACCTTGTACTCCCGGATTTGGTGTATTCCCCTGAGATCCTAAGGCAAGCCTACCTATTCCACGTTGCTTAATTTCTAATTTTGCTTGAACTTCACATCTCATGCACAAGACCACTTTGCCGAACGTCAGACCAGGAACCATGACCCCTTTCTATATTCCTGTCACAACATCAAACCTATTGTAATTCCACAGTGCCCTGTTTTTCATTACCGCTGCATTCCTGTTACCTTTAGTCGTCACGTATATTTCGTGTTCCTTTAGGTACTCGGCCCCTTTGCTTATCCATACGCCCTGATATTTGTATTTATCTCTTATCTCTAGTGTGACCTCCTGTATTCCAAGCTCACTACTTTCATTGTCATTAAAAATCATGACTGCTGATTTTTCCTTGCTGAATCTGAAATCTAACCTATCTCTCTCATTACCGCAGATATCCAACAATCTCTGCAAATCTTCCTTGTTTGTGGCCATTAGCACTATATCATCTGCGTACATCTATGCTGGTAGTGCCTGTTGAATGAGTTTTCCTTGTTTGACAAAGACAGGTTGAAGCCCAGTTCACTTCCCTCTAATTTGGCTTCTAATCCTTGTAGGTACATCATGAGTAATAAGGGCGACAGGGGACACCCCTGCCTAAGCCCCCGTTTTACCTCAGCAGGCATGGATACCTGTTTTTCCCACTTTATAACTACCTTTTTACCTTTATAGATATCCTTTAAAAGATTAGTGACTAGTGTGTCCATGCCTAGTGTGTCCAGTAGTCCCCACAATTCCTCTTGAACCACGCTACCGTACGCTCCCTTGATAACCAAAAATGCTAGCCACAGGGGCCTGTGTTTCTTTTCTGCTATTTCGATGCACTGCGTCATTGAAAACAGATTGTCTTCCAACCTCCTGTGTTTCCGAAACCCATTATGCAGTTCCCCCAGCACCCCCTCATCCTCTATCCACGCCTGCAGTCTTTCCTTTGTAATGTGCACCGCCAGCCTGTAGACCACTGATGTCACTCTTATAGGACGGTAGTTGTTTATGTCAGCTTTGTCCCCCTTTCCTTTAAAGATCATGCTCATCCTGCTAAGTTTCCATCCATAGGAAACTTCACCATCGATTATTATTTTGCTCACTACCTCTCGCAAAGCCTGCTTAGACTTCGGACCTGATGTCTTTATCAATATAACTGTAATGCCATCAGGGCCTGTTGATGTACTACTAGGAACCATTTTCTCAGCTCTTTCCCACTATCGTGTTGAAAATGGAACCATTGCGCCACTTGATTCATCCTTGTCTATTGTGGTGCATAAAGGACTTCTTTCTTGAAATTTTTCTGTCATCGCTGTTCTTATATATTAAATAGCTTCGTCCCCTTCTAGCCTAGCACCTTGACCTGTAGTTATAAACCTCTGCTCTATGCTCGTCTCCTTTCTTAGGGACTTTAGATGGTTCCAAAATTTTGCAGCTGCCTTTCTATCTTTTTTATGTACATCTCCCAGTCACTGAGCTCCCTTTCTTCTAATCTTTTCATTGATCAGAAAGTATGCATTCCTTCTACAGCTTAGAAAGATTTCCCATTTTCTTTCAAAATCATCTGTCGGTTCACCGCGCTGCTTAGCATGTCTGTGTTTTTTAGAGACTACCTGACGTTTTGCTATGGCTCTCTTAACTTCCTCATCCCACCAACTTTTGGGTTTGTGTCTTCTTTTCTGGGGTGACTTGTCACGTGCCTTAGCAAGCTCTAGCTCAAACAGTCTAATTAGATTCGTGTATGTTCACACTATTTTATTTTCATCAGTGATTAGTTTCTCAATTTGTTTAGTGGCTATTTCAATTTGCCTTTCTGAATCAAAATTTTCCTGTAGTAGCTCAGCTTGTCTCCTTCCCACTTTCACTGGTTTTCCAAAACTTAGCTTGATACGTTTGTGATCACTACCCAGACTTCTGGAGCCACCTTCATCTATGTGCATTCCCCTGAGCTTATCATACATCCTTTGTGGCATCAGTGCGTAATTTATCGTCGACTGCAGCTTCCCTACCTCCCATGTTATTTGCCCTTCACCCTTCTCGGTACTGTAGCAAATGATCAAATCAAGCCTTTCACACATATCCATGATCATTTTGCCTGTCGGGTCGGTATACCCATCTATATATTCTATGTGCGCATTTATACCTCCTAGTATTATTATCTCGCACTCTCCTACTAACTCCTGAATGGCATTTGATATACACTCTAACATTGCCTGGTTTTCCTCTCTCGCCTTTGCTCCCATTCACAAGTACGCGAAACCAAGAAGTGTCATTTGCCCTGATACTTTCCCTTTTAGCCATAAATGTTCCTTGCACTCCTGCTTGACCCTTTGCCAGTCTGTACTTTTATGAATGAATACCCCAATACCACCCCCCTTTCTGCTGCCTTCTGTTCTATTACAATATTCCCACGCGTAGTCCGGATTGTTAGGAGGTTGTTCCATGTCCCTGAGATGTGTTTCTACAAAACCCTACACCATCGGCCTCTCCTCCCTTCGCTGCTGTTCTATCTCTTCCCACTTCAGCCTGTTCCTACCACCCTGCGTGTTAATACACCCTATGTCTGAATTGGCTCGGCACTCGTGGCTACGTCTATTTCTGCCCGGGACTCTACCTATCTTAGATACTGTTGCCACTTTGGAATCTTATCTGCCCATACCACTTGTAAAAGAGTCTCCCTGGTTGTTTCCTCGTTACTAGCTATCCTGCACCCCGAAGGGCCTGCTTGCCCCCCAAAAAGCTACTGCGCGTCCTGCAAGTCGCCAACCCACCTCATGACCTAGCCGCCCATTGAAGTGAATTCTGTCTCGTTGAAAACCACTCAACCTATGCACCTCTATGTTTATTTTCACCACCTCAAAGCCTTTCTCTCGACTCATCCGCCATATCTCTTGGTTTGCGTTGACAACTGCTCTTTGCAGGTTGCTATCACGCACCGGTTCCTCCGGTATCGTGCATATCACTACCTTTACCTGAGAAGTGGCGCGCGTGTCATCGACGCCTTTCGCCAGTGTGGTTACTAGTCCTGCTGTATCTTCATTTAAGACATCGTTTAAACCGCCTGAAATTACCACGAGGTTTCGTCTATCAGCTGTAATTTTGAGTTTTGCGCTCGCTTGCCTCATGATTGCTTCCAGCTTGCGTCCTGGGAATGCCCCTACTGCAACCCTCTTATCATTTCTTACCCTCTTTTTGATGGATTCTGTGCATCGATTTAAATTCGAGTCCCCGGCGATTATCACATGCTGTGACTTTTCAGCTGGAGCGTTCTGCACCTGGGTGTTACTTGCACGTGTGACGCCGGCTGCTTTGTCCCCTCAAAACCCCACCACTACTTCGCTGAAACTGGGCCTTGCGATAATTGAACCGGCTAAACCTTTTTTTTCTCCAAATTTGCTTGCTCTTTCTTCTCCGCCGTTCTGGTTGCCGGTTTCCTACTGTTATCTCCATAGGCCGCTCCTCTGTTCACCTTGTCTATTGCTTCCTCGGCGGACTTCAGGCTTTCTCCCATTGCCTTCGTTTTCTCTTGCTCTGTCACCAACGCAGTCTCGAGCTCGGTGATTCTCATCAGCAGGTCACTCTGGGCAACCATAATTTTTTTCATTTTTTGCTCGAACTCACATTGCCATACTTCGCGTCAGCCTCTTCTCCATCTGTTTCTACACTTGGGTCCACTTTCAAACCCACCCCACATCCTGAACACTTTACAGTTTTTTTAGCCATGTCTTTCTGACACATATTGTCCCAATGACTTGTCTCACTCGATAATTACAAAATTCAAGCCCTGCCCTACGAAAAAGACAAAGTCTAAGCTCTACTACAAAAATTTGCATGTTCAATGTACGCCCACCTCCCACACGGGGTGGCAATAAAAACAACAAAAAAACAAAAAATGAAACACACACACACGCGCAAACTAGTAAATACCTGGTGACTGACCCCCAAAAAAGGCGTACAATAAAGTAAGTGCTACAGTGATTTTAACTGCTGCCTTATAACTCTAAAGACAAGCTCAAAACATGCAAAACCACTTATCTGCGCGGTCGATCGGGAGCGCTCAAAGAACACGTCCTTCCACCTTGACAGTCCGAACCGGTCGACCTGTAGAAAGATCTGGAGAAAGGTGCCGCAGCGCCCCCTCGTGGTTTTCAAAGAAGCGCCTCGCCGGGAAGAGTGCGCTCGTTCTATTACCCCTATCTTGTTCATTATAACCGCCCCATGCAGAGCAGCGAAGTCGAACATCTCATGATTATCATGTTTGCACCAGTGACATACCTTCGTCATGCATTCACGTCCCGTAATACAAAGTTTCGTATATGTGAACCTAGCCAAACTATCGCGAGCGCGTCATAAGCGTGGCGTGTAGTCATGACTCATGACATGCATGTCGTGATTTCATCGTTAGCTTCTGTCACTTTTGTTTGCCATGCAGTCATATCATACCATGCCAGTTTTGAAACATGTCATGTGAATGAAACCACGATAAAAGCAGCAAGTTCGTAAATTTTAATCATGACATTCGTGACAAACATATCATGTTATTCGTGTTATGACTAGCCTGTTATCGTGTGCTCAGACTTGGGTGCACGTTAAAGAACCCCAGGTGGTCAAAATTTCCGGAGCCCTCCACTACGGCGTCTCTCATAATCATATGGTGGTTTTGGGACGTTAAACCCCACAAATCAATCAATCGACTAGCCTGTTATGCCGGTCGTACAGTGATGGTATTCCCTACCAAATTTTGTATTGGTACGATAGACTAAACGGCCAGTAGAGCTAAATGTCATTGGTGGCTAGATAGATAGATAGATAGATAGATAGATAGATAGATAGATAGATAGATAGATAGATAGATAGATAGATAGATAGATAGATAGATAGATAGATAGATAGATAGATAGATAGATAGATAGATAGATAGATAGACGCTCAAAGTCACCGAAATTCACCAAGAAATGCTTCACATTTAAAAGGCCCTTACAGGCTAGTCTTCCAGTTTTCGCTGTGACTGTGCTGCGCGTTTCTTGCGTTGAGTTATATATAGCGTTGAACGTTCCTAATCCACGATATGACAAGAGATGCCGTAGTGCAGGTCTTCAGAAATTTCACCCACTGGGCACACGGGCGCGTTTGTCGCAGGCGTGGTGGTTTTTCGGGTGTGTGTGTGTGTGTGTTAGCGTGTGAGTTCACGCACACACAGTTTAGACACACACGCGCATATATATATATATATATATATATATATATATATATATATATATATATATTTATATATATATATATATATATATATATATATATATATATATATATATATATATATATATATATATATATATATATATATTGTTAAGAGGTTTATCGGCGGACACTCCGCGATGATTCACGACAGCGACAGTCAATGCGGGGACCTACTCTCTGCACGAGCTGCTCTTCTTATGAAAAGGGCGACCCACTAGAAGGCGCTAGAGAGGACGACCCACTGTTCAAAGGCTCTACCACAACTACCCCCGGTTCGAAAAGGGAGCCGCCTGGCGACCTAACAGCTGGTTACAATGAGCGGGTCATGGTAGGCCTTGAGGCGCTCTAAGTTAACAACGTCACGTCCTCGACGGCGCATGTCTGAAGATGGTTCAATGGGTTCAATCAAGTAGTTGACTGGGAAAGTGCATTTGACGACACGGTAGGGGCCATCGCATTTGGGCAATAGTTTTGAAGATAGGCGAGTTGCAGTGGTAGAGATCGAGAGCCAGACGAGCGGTCCAGGGAGGAACGTGGGCGCAGTAGTGCTGACCTCAGCGCGAATGCTTTTTTGCCGCTCTTGATCATGCGCATAAAGGTCTTCGCAGGCTCTCGACACTCTTCTGCAAGCTTGGCTGTAGCAGAAATAGGTGCCCACTCAGACGGATCTGCTTAATACGGAAGTAACGTGTCAGTGGTGTTTGACGAGTGCCTTTCATATAATAAAAAGAAAGGTGAAAAGGCAGTAGTGCTCTGAGGGGTGGTATTGTATGTGTAGGTGACGAAGGGTAGAATGGAATCCCAATTTGTGTGATCGGTGGCGACCTACTTGGAGAGCATGTCACCAAGCGTACGGTTGAAGCGTTCGGTGAGGCCATTCGTCTGCGGGTGGTAAGCAGCAGTTTTGGGGTGAACAACGTTGCACTCTTTGAGAATGGCTTCAACGACTTTAGACAGGAAGACACGGCCTCGGTCACTGAGCAGTTCCTAGGGTGGACCGTGTCGCAGAATGAATCGTTGGAGCAAAAGGAGGCCACATCACTCGCTGTAGCCGCGGGAAGAGCGGCCGTTTTGGCGTATCACGTGAAGTGGTCCAAAGCGACAATGGCCCAGCAGTTACCAGCCGACGTTTGTGGAAGTGGCCCATACAAATCGATGCCAACGTGCCCAAAGGGCCTGGCAGGGCAAGGTAGAGGTTGCAGACCTACCGGCGACAGGTGCGTTGAAGCTTTGCGGCGCTGACAATCTATGCAGGAGCGAACGAATTTCTGCACGTAGCGGTACATGCCGCGCCAAAAGTACCGTTGGCGAATGCGGTGGTAAGTCTTCGATACCCCGGAGTGCGCACATTGCGGATCAGAATGAAAGAATTCGCATATGTCAGAGCGCAGACTACGAGGTATGACTAGTAGCCACTGGCAGCCGTCACCGTTGTAATTGCGCCTGTGTAGGAGGTCGTCGCGAAGGACTAAATGGTGGTCTTGACGACGCAACGCGCGAGTAGAGGGAGTGGATGGATCAGTCAGCAAGTTTATCAGTGAGGCAATCTATTGATCTTTGCGCTGTTCAGTAGCAATGGTATGAATGCTAATCGAAGAAATGGCAAGGTGAGACGCTGAGTTGTTGGCATTGTCGTCAGGCAAGGGAGAGCGCGACAGGGCGTCGGCGTCAGCATGTTGCCTTCCGTTGCGGTACAGCACGTGGATGTCAGTCTTGCAGGCGAAGTGCCCACCGGGCGAGACGGCCTGAGGAATCTTTCAATGACAACAACCAGCATAGTGCGTGATGGTCGGTGGCGACATCAAATGGGCAACCATACAAATAAGGTCGGAACTTTGCAAGGGCCCAGACAATTGCCAAACTTTATTTCTCGGTAACTGTGTAATTAGTCACGGCTTCAGTAAGCGTACGGCTTGCATACGCCACGACATATTCCGGGAACCCTGGTTTGCGCTGCGCAACGACAGCGCCAAGGCCGACACCACTGGCATCCGTGTGAACCTCTGTAGGGAACGTAGGGTCGTAGTGGCAGAGTATGAGAGGCGACGTCAACTAACGACGAAGTGTTGTGAAAGCCTCGTCACACTCTGATGACTAGGAATGGAGAGGCCCGTTACTTCCGAGGAGCTACGTCAGCGGCGATATGATAGTCGCGAAGTTTCGAATGAAGCGCCGAAAGTAGGAACACAGTCCTAAGAAACTGCGCAGTTCCTTGACAGATGTCGGCTTGGGGAACTCGGTCACGGCCCGAAGCTCGGCTGTATCAGGGAGAATTCCGTCCTTGGACACGACGTAGCCGAGTATTCCTAGCTGCCGAGCTGCAAATCGGCACTTATTTAGGTTCAGTTGCAGACTGGCGTCGCTCAGACGCGTTAAACATCGTCGAAGGCGTTGAAAATGCGTCGAGAAGTCCGGAGCGAAAACAACTTCATCGAGGTAGCACAGGCACGTGTGCCATTTCAGGTCACGCCGAACAATATTCATCATGCGCTCAAAGGTGGCGGGCGCATTGCACAGCCCAAACGGCATGACGTTGAATTCGTACAAGCCGTCGGGGGTGACAAAAGCGGTCTTCGGTCGAGCGTCCTCAGCCATAGGTACTTGCCAGTACCCTGAGCGCAAATGGAAGGATGAAAAGAATTCTGCTCCTTGCAGGCTGTCAATCGCGTTATCTACCCGCGTTGGTGGTACACGTCCTTACGAGTGATCTTGTTGAGGCTTCGGTAGTCCACACAGAACCGCACAGAACCGTCGTTCTTCGTGACAAGAACGACAGGAGATACCCAGGGGCTGCTGGAGGGGCGAATAACATCGCGACGAAGCTTGTCGTCGACTTGCTCGTTGATTGCACGGCGTTCTGTGGGAGATACACGATATGGACGTTGCCGCAGCGGTGGCTGTGCGCCTGTGTCGATGCGATGCGTAACGGTGGATGTGCGACCGAGAGAAGGTTGAGCGACATCGAAAGAAGAGCGGAATTCTTTCAACAGGCCCAAAAGCTGGGAACGCTGGCCCGGCGTAAAGTTGTCGGGTATGGAGGGACCGAATACATCATCGGATGATGAAGCAGAAGTCGAAACAGCCCTAAGCATACAGGAACTTGAGCTGTGCATGTCATCGGGTTGATCCATAACTTGCGCGTCGATGAGTTCCATGCTGCATGGACATTCCCCTCGCACCAACGTAACGCTGTACGGAGATGAGTTCACAACAAAAATAGTGGTGCTGCCGTGAGTGAGTTGCACGGTCGCGAAAGGAACCAGCAAGTTTTTTTTCTTATGAAAACACGATGAGATGGCGAGAAGAGTGCAGCGGTGTCAGAAAGGCTTGCGCAGTAGAGCGACACCGCCGTGGACAAG
Source organism: Rhipicephalus microplus (assembly GCF_043290135.1). Taxonomy (NCBI): domain Eukaryota; kingdom Metazoa; phylum Arthropoda; class Arachnida; order Ixodida; family Ixodidae; genus Rhipicephalus; species Rhipicephalus microplus. Next base: position 88,272,849 of record NC_134702.1, on the reverse strand, counting down.
TTTGCAGGCACTTGAGTGTCGTCTCTGACGAGT